>NC_090930.1:1281827640-1282132164 GCF_040938575.1 Ambystoma mexicanum | reverse complement strand
ATGCTATACTTAATCAGTTTCTCCCTATGGGGTGACAGTGTGGTACATATGTGTTGTAGTGGGGTAGTGAGGGTGTTCCCCCACCCTCCCGATCCTGTCCCGTATGACATAGTAGCGCTCCACTTGTTACCCTTCCCCTATTTGGTAGCGGTTATCTCACTAGCAGTTTACAATATACAGCCTTATATCGTTACCTGGCCCCGTAAGTTTGGGGACTTGCGATAGTCCACTAAGGAAAATTATTAAAATATAGTATTTACATTTATATATTTTCTTCTTTCTTTCTTCCTTACACAACACCCTTACGGCCCCCTGCGGCCGAGGCGCACGTAGCCCCCTGCGGCTGCGTACCCCTTGTGACGTTCTTATACAGTCGTCCTATTTTCACTTGCTCCTCCTCCTTCTACACTTGCCGTGGCCGGCGTCCTCCGTGCGCCGCCACGTCCCCCGTTTCGCCTTTCCTTGATCAATTCATGACCGTTTATCTCCGTTCCCACTCCCTTACCACAGTTCTCTTCCCCACCACTCTCAGAAGGAAAGATGCCTTGTGCTCGGGATATCCTATGAAAGCCCTATTGGTGACGTCATCGATCTCTTCGAGCTACTGGTAAGTTCTTCATATATTCTTTAAGTCCAAAATACACTTGCAATCTACCCCCGTTAACCTCACAGCTGTCTTCCTGTCACTCCTGGAACAAGGTAATCAATAATATAATCGGACTGCGCACGCTGCGTCGCCTCGCGTGTGATACGCCCCTCGACAGGAGGGCTTAACCAGCCAATTATCTTCCGTATTGGGCAACTGACTAGCTACCGCCTACAGGGAAACGTCATCTACCTATCGAGTTTCTTGCTCGAACAATAGGGATCCTCATCTACTCATTGATCAATAAATGCCAAATCGTAGGAAACCACACACACACACACCCTTACACGTAGTCGCGACCTAGGCCAATCAGTGTCTACGAGCGGCCACACGTGATGTTTTCGTGCTCCGCCCCCCTCTCTCGCGTAACGTAGCCGACTGCTCTCGCACTCGTTCGGCTACCATTCATGTCATTGCCAACACTAAATTGTCAAAACCTTTGCCGCGCACCTGTGCAACACCACCCACCTCCCGTATTCGATTCCTCCCCACTCCCTCACAATTTCACATTGCTTGTTGTGCGTGGCATGCTCACCAAGTTCTCTTGATGCGGGGCCGCTCGACTGCGTGCACCCCTCCAGGCGGCTCGCCACCTCCCCTCGTCTGGACCACGTCTGGACACTCGCCAACCGCGGGCGGGATACTTCTCAACCGGCTCCCGAAGGCCAATATCCGGATTGCGCTGTCCGGTCTTCTCGCAGTTCCGCGATGGTCCTGTAGTCCTCAGAAGGGGGCAACGGCAGAGGGGGCCGCGCCGCCGGGCCTCCTCGCAACGGGAGTACCTGGAAAAAAGTAAAAATAAAAAATCAGACCTTAAACAGATCTCAGCAGTGCCTCCAACTTGTCGGGGGGAGAATTCTGCCGGGGTCGGCCGGGCCGTCCGCAGACCTCCGGGCAGGGAGGCCCCAACTCCTCCCGTATAACCCAAAAAAGATAGAGTATGAGACACACGCAAGAAGCAAGGTGACTGCTGTTTATTAGACAAAACGGCAGGGATGGGTCAAGGAGCGTACGCGTCCGTCCTGACACACACACAATCGTGGGGCTCGCAGGCCCTTTTTACCTTAGTATGACGCGCTACTTGCGTCATTTTACAAAGTTTAGTAAAAAACCTATTTCCACTCTGGATTGGTTACTCGAGTGGTAGGGTTAGTATAGCGCACATATAGAGAACGGTGTTAGTGGCTGAGGGTTAGTCAGGTGGTATACCTGGGCTGTCCCTTCAATTTGATACATGAAAATTGTTACATGAAGACCTCTGAGGATTGGTCAATGTTAATGGCGTCAGTGATAAGAGCCCCCTGTTCTGATTGGTCCGCTAGCGAGCCTCCCAGTCTGGGACTATCGCTGTTCCCAGCTGGCGGTGCACCTGTAATTTGCAACTATGTTTTAATATGGGTAGGTGTAAACAATGTGAGGATCTATTCATATGTTGGGAGGTCGACTACTCCCACTGCTGCAGATGTCCAATGAGTCTTTTAATTGTATCTGCCGGTGTCTTCAAACGTGGGATTCAGGCATCTTCTTCCTCCTTGGCTTGGCATCTTGTCAGGTTTGGCTTTGTCACGTGAGGTGGGACCGTGTTTGAGGCAAAATTCAACATAATTAATATTGTTTTTTCTACTGTGTGCCTGGTTTATCTTGCAGGTGCGACCTTGGCATTGGCTTGCAGCGTGCGAGATTGCAACATCGTGCCCTTGGCGGTGTGCTTTCGCCGGGCTCATTTTGCAGGGTCAGCAACCCAGTTCTTGCTCATTCAATGTTCATGGAAGCTTTTGCTTGCGGCCTACTTGGGCCTGGTGCATAGGTGGAACCGTTTGATGCAGAGCGCTTTAGGTTACGGTATCATATTGCTTGATCCTCAGTATCGTGTCCGTTATATTCTTCATTATGGTACATGTCTCTTAGAAGAAGCGTGAGCAAGCCTTTTTAGATAAGTTCATTGTGCGTCTTGCGTTTCTGCATTTTGAGAGCCTATGTGGAAAATAATAAAGATGCACGTCCGTGAGTATGTCTGTCGCCTACGTCATAGCACTGAGTATATTCTTCGTGTGAATTGGTGTGGGAGTGTCCGGTGTGTATATTTGCAAAGGTGTGCTGACCGTGGCTAGGTCGTCATGGCATCTCTAACGACATGTAGGTTTAGTCGAGTTGGTCCGTGCCGCAGGTGTCGGCATGGACAGGGCGAGCTGCTGGGCAGGTAGATGGGCACATCCGTATGTTCCTGTACCAGGGTATTTGGTCGTCTGGTAGACAGGAAAACTCCTCTCGTGGCGGGTGTCTAGGCCGTGATCCTCTAGGCCAAGCACGAGGGGGGAAGGGCGGGAGCCTGGTCTTCCATTCTCCCGCTTCAGAAGGCTGCCTGTAATGACCATACAAGATTGTTGCCTGTTGAGATAACCACAAATTGGCGTAGTATGCACAGATACAGCTGGCACACCACCGTCTTCTTCTAATGAGATGTATCACTTGCAGTACTTCTCACTCCCCACCCTTTCCATCCCTTCTTCCCACCACCAGATGCTGTAAACTATGTTTTCCAGGCCCTTTCGCCGCCTCACTACCCTCGGAAACAACATGCCGGCATTATCGAAAACTATTCACGCACAACACATCACCATACACTGCAATGCAATCACATTTTTCACGGGATGGTGAACAGGGAAAAGGGACGCCAGAGTGGAGGCAGATATGACTCCTTTTAGTGGACACACAGTTACATACAAGAGGCCCAGCCACAAACAAAATGCATTAGGTGCTTGGCACACACCACAACACTGTCCATACACCATGGTGGTGTTTCCCAAAACATTTGATGCATAACATGATTCCCTCCAGCCAACCACTGGCTGTGCCCAATGTTCGCTGACAGTATGGCGTACCGCAGGCCAATGAGACTTCGTTCCGCGGAGCGAACAGGGAAATGGGTCCGCAGAGCGGACCCAGATATCACTGATTTTATGGGACGTACATTTCAGTACTTTGCAACAAAAGTACTGGTCCAATTTCCACCAAACACACAAAAGCACGCTTTCTGACCCAAGCCCCACTCCTGCCACAAATGTGCTGTAAATCATCCATCTAGCCGTTCGGCCTGTAGCCGTGTGCAATGTTTTTGACCATTCAGTCTATGGAAGAAAATATAAATGTGGGGGACCACCCCTATAACTTTGCCACCCCTCCACGAAACCTCACCCAACTTGGTGAAAAAATTCAGATCCGGCCATATACTTTTTTTTGAAAAGTTTGGTGATATTTCCTCCAGGGGGAGCAAAGTTATAAGCTGCCGAAAAAGTGTTCTTCCTATGGGTTTAGCAACTTAACCATAACTACATGCCCTCTACCGCGGGCCGTGTCATATATATATTCCGTGTTTGCTGCATGGTCAAAATGTTGATTGCAATGCAGTGTGGACAATGTGGTAGTGAAAGGGGCTGAAAAATATAGTGTACAGCATCTGGAGGTGGGAAGAAGGGATGGAAAGGGTGAGAACTGCTTCATGTGATATATCTCATTAGAAGAGGACGGTGGTGTGCCAGAATATCCGTGCATGCTCTGCCAATTTGCAGATACCTCATCAGGCAATAATCTTGTGTGGTCATTGCAGGCAGCCTTCGTTATGGCATAGCAGCTGCAGCGGCAATGTCTTTCTGTGTTGAGTGGTGGCAGGCACATTTGCAGAAGGGGAGTACATTCCACGAGACATGAATATTTAAACATAACATGTACTATGGTGTGCTGTGTAAGGTAAGTCCGTAGCCCCAGAGATGCCTGGCTGCAGCCCTAGCACAGAAAAGTATGTCCACTAGTTGAAAAGGTATGTCCACTGGTCAAAGTAGGTGCCATATTGTTGCTTTTGTGTGGTTTGGCTGCAGTGCACACAATGCCGGTTGCATGGGTGTGGTGATTGGTAGAACAACCTACAGTTATCGGCGCATGGGTGGAGATGCTGCCGTGACCAGTCATGCAGTGTGTCCACTGGGTGAACTAATGGAATAGTGTACATATAGAATAGGTCACAGTGCAACTGGTTCTTGTATGTGCTTGCGTAGCGTGCATTGCGCAGATTAGTAAGTGTTGCAGTGCACTATGCACCATTGGTTCTATGCACGTATTAGAGTGTTGGGAGCAGGCCAAATGTGAAGATTGTCTTGTTTGGTTGCATGCTTATAATGCTTTGTGATTGGAAGTGTGTAGCGGTGCCAAACACAGTGATATGTTTCTGCATTATGGTAAGTGGAACATGTGTCCTTGCTTCCCTGCTTCATGGTGCGACGGTTGAGTGGAGGTGCTGGTGCGTATGTTGTCTTTGTGCTTTCTGGCACATGCCTACATGGTTGCCTGCATGGCTCTGGTATGTTGTGGTAAGTGTGGCCAAGGCCTAGACCGTTGGGTGCATGGCCGACGGCTGTAGGCCGTAGGTCATGCACCCAACAACCTAGGCCTTCATCACAGCCACCACAGCATAATGCAGTGATGCAGTTGTCACTCTGCATGCATTTGAAGTTGGTGAGTAGCACACAATGGTTGCGGAGGACATTGTACACTTGGTAGAACAGCAGAAGTGAGCTGCTATGTGTACATTAGCATATGGTGTTCACCATTGCCCCTGTTGCACAATAGGGAGCCACATGTCACCATTTGTGTTTGCAATGGTTAGGCCCTTATAAGACCCTTGCTTGAGAAAGTGTTTGACCACATTGCCCCATGAAAGGAAGTCAGCAGCATTAGAAAGTTGCAATATGGACAATGTATGGAGGCACGCACATACCGTTCAGCACAGGCAACCAAATGTCATTGAGCCATGCATGCAAAGGTGTGGCCAGGGAGAAAGATGGCAGGCACAATTGCAAATGGGGAAAGAATTACACATGACATGAGGAGTACAAAGTGGGATGTACTAGGGAGTACTGTGTGTGGTGAGGGCCTAGCATCTTGGATGCATGGCTGAAAGCCTTACACAAGCAGCTATGTGGGTTGCTTGCAACTACTCCTCAGATTGTTGCATTTTGTCTGTGGTTTGTGAGTTGTGCATGCATTATTGATTGCATAGGTATGCTCATTGTTCGCACATGGTACATTTGCCAGTGCATTGCAGGAGCTTATGGAGTGTCTAGTTCTGCAGTGTGTCCACTGAGTGCTGTGGTGAGAAAGTGTTGTGTGTACCAGTGCATGGGGTTCAACTGTGTAGTGTGTGTGCTTGTGTACTGTGCATTGCGCAGATAACTTACTACTATACTGCACTTTGAAGTATTTTATCATTGGAGTTGGTGGAGATCTGGGAGGAAAATAATGATGGCTACCTGCCGTTCATGGTGTTGGGTGCCACTCTTGGTGAATGTGGACGCTGAAAGCTGGTATCAGTTTGAAGAGCTGCTTCCTGGAGGTGCTTTCACATGACACAAGACCTGTACTGTGAGTGTGTAAACGTATGTCTGTAGTGTAGTGCAGAAATGATAGTGTTCGATGCAAAGGTCTTGAATGTGAATGCTACATGCATGTGTGGCTATTGCATACTACCTAATGTGCGAATGTTGCATATACAATAGTGTAAACGGAATAAGGAGTGTCTGTGCTTTACTTGGGTCTGGACCTTGCTGTAGCTGGGAAGGCGCACATGCTACAATCTGCCCTTTTGAGCATGGTGCCTTTGCAAATGGAACTGTGGGGATTATCTAATCAGTTGTCGAGGGTGTGGGTCACAGGAAGGGGCAGTGACATATTTCTCCAAACGTCGATGCAGTGAGGTTGACAGAGATGGACAGATGCAGAGTGCTCATCGTGTGTGATACCTTTGTGCAAGATCTGCACAGGTATTACGTGGAAACAGGCTTTGATGCTAAATTTCAGTTGGAAGGAGTGGAGGCTTTTTGGGGCACAGTGTATTAGTGGGGTTTCGGTGGCATGGTTCTCCTTTGTACATGTGTTGCCTCTGTCGGCAGTGTGTGTGTTATGGCTGTGCATTAGGGAGCACTACATTTGGGGTATATAAAGTATTGAGTTTGGGTCTCAACTTTTGTCCAAATGCTGAAATCGATTATGTGGAGACTAGAATAGATCTGGATAATTTCATCCGAAAGGTTCGACTCAAGAAATTCTTTGCAATTAATATTTGGCACCAACACAAAAAGGAAGTACAAATAGGAAGAACAGAAATTGAAATAAGAGAATTGGACATATTATCAGATTTTATGGAACTTGAAAAAGGTACTGACATGGGAGGAGAAACTCAGCCCATTAACCTTACAGAAGTAGGGATTAAAACAGACTGTAGGGCAAAAAGCAGCTTGAAATCGAAATCCAGATTTAATCCAACCACAAATGCTGGGAGCAACACTGAGGTATTTCAAAGTCTAGTGATAGCGGACTTAAAAAGTTTACATAAAAGAAATAAGAATCAAATACCAAAAGACAATTTGACATTCAATGAGATACAAGCCCTGAAAGAACTCCAGGAACTGAAAAATTGTATAATAGAACCTTCAGATGAGGGGCGTAATACAGTCCTACTCAACAAAAATGAATACATCAAGGAGGCATACAAACAACTCAATGACACAAGCTGCTATATGAGATTAAAAACCAATCCCATGAAAGAATTAGCACAGACGCTGAAATTATTCATTGACAAATGGGAACAAAAGGGCATCATATCAGAAGAGACTTCCAAATTCTTGTGGACTAGTCATGCCATAACACCCACCATATACTTTTTACCTAAAGTTCATAAGAATCTTAAGAAACCACCTGGGAGATCCATAGTCTGCCTCACAGGCTCGGCATTGGAAAATGTGTCCAAATATATAGATGAGGTGTTGTTTCCCTTCATATCTGTACTTCCTTCATGTATAAATGACACTACAGTCTTTGGGGGTCATTACGAGTGCGGCGGTAAGGGGTTAACAGTGCCGGTAAGGATGCTGGTGCCGTTAACCCCTTACCGCTGCATTACGAGGTCCCTTAGCGGGTCCCACTAAGGCCAGATGGTAAAACCAGCCGATCTTAGCGGGAGCCGCTAAGGGACCAGGGAGCTAATAATGGGCCCATTATTAACGGGCCCGTTATTAGCTCCCTCCCCATTCCCATTGAGCCCTATGGGGGCACGAATGGGAATGCGGATGGGTATTTTGAATGGGGACTTACCGGGTCCTCCAAGGTTGGAATGTCCCGGTAAATCCCCATTCAGGGAACCCAGACCCAGACACGAGTTTGGAGACAGCCATGGCGCTAATAGCACAATGGCTACCTCCAAACTTTTAATGACCCCCTTTGTGTGCAAAATAGAAGACATCGCTTGGAAAGCAGAATATTTAATGGCGACGATGGATGTTGTTTTACTATACACATCCATCGGACATGAGGATGGCAAAAAAGCTTGCTTACATTATCTTAACACCAAATCATTAAATTATCTAGAACACACCAAAATGGTGATGAAAATTATCGATGTATGCTTATCTAATAACGTTTTCCTCTTTAATGATTTGTATTTTAAACAGGTTCAGGGGACCGCAATGGGTCCAACATTTACACACCTGTATGCCAACCTCATGATGGGTGCATGAGAAGAACTAGAGGCATGGGCAGACACCAATCAGGAACCAACAAAGAATGTTGTTTTGTGGCTGAGATACATCTATGATCTATTCATTATCTGGAAGGGCACTGCAAAGGGCTGGCTGGAGTATGTTAAAAAGTTGAACCACAACTCTAAAAACTTAAGATTCACAGAAACTCACAGCCGGACACTAATTACCTTCCTTGATGTGAATATTAGAAGAATCACACCACAGTTTCCCCTGGTTAATGAGAAATATAATGGGTTTTCAGAATGTGAGGCCTTGCTGGAGCAGAATCAGCAATGCTTGGCCTTGTAGTTGGGATCTGGAGTTTGGATAGATGGAACAGGAACACAGTGCAGGAAATCGGGAAGAGGGTGTGTGGGTCTTGTCAGGGACCCTTATTTATATTGCAAAATTACATCATCAAGGCAGAGGCTGGGCAGGGTTAACTACGCACGCCCCTAAACTACTTGGATTGGGCAGGGGTGGTAGTCTCTGCCTTACTCTCAACTGGTTGGATTTCCAAGGGAATTATGTCAGGTTTATGAGATGAGTTTTACAATGTCCAGATACTCCCACATTTACTTTACTTAAAAACTGATTTTGCCAAAAACATACATTTATACCCTCGCAATCTCTTGGAAAATTATACACACAGATTACATATTATGTGCAGCACGGGTCAGTCCAATCCTCTGGTCTGTGCGACCTTGTTTCGCCTTTCTAATACATTTTGGTAATTTTACACATGAAAGATTTGGCCTAAAATTCATTCCAGAACTTTATACACAGATGCACATTATCCCCAGGGTTGTATGTACAACATTTTATGTTTGCAACATTAATACTTACCTTGGAATCTTTCATATTTTGTAACTTCTGATCCCCATGCAGCAATGAGTTCTACCAAGTTTTAAAAGAAAGCAGATAAAATAAGATTTGAAACAGCGAAATGTTTACATTTGTACTAGTTTTTGCTGCAGAGATAAAACAGTCTTTTAAGTTTCTTTATAAAATAGTCTTTGTAACTAAAAGGCAGTCCATTGTTACTAGATCTATTTTTCTTCTTCCTCCAACTGCAAGCAACTGTCATTTCCTTAAAGGCAAGGGGGGTTTCCCATCTTAATTGAAGGTTTTATTGCCCCTTACACTTGACAGGCTAGTGTCTCAGGACTTCTATTGTCCCAGCCTGGAGCACAGACGAATGTCTGACGAGCATGCAAACTTTCATTGTCCTAGCCCATTCAAAGTTTTTCAAGCTGGCAATGTTTACTCACGTTTCCTGGATTTATGGTGTGTCTCCCTACCTTGGGGATGTTTCATGGCTGGCAACTGGAATGACTGGTTTTTCTGAGAGCTTGCAACTCCAGCCTATGTGTTTTAAACTCTTTAATTTCTTATTTTGGGTCCTGAATTAAACAAACCCGTGAAGGAAGATAGCCTATGTGTGTATTATCACCACTAACATAATCCCTTTACATTGTTAAGTAAGCAGGCTTTCCTTCACAATTTATTTTTAAAAAGCCCAATTTTTTCTTCAGTCAGCAAAGCCCATTTCTCCATATGTGTAAAAAGCTGCTAGCATTTCTTTCTTTAAATTTGGTGTGCAGCTCCCTCAGCTGCCCGCACTGTCTTTGCAGCTGTAGTCATGTCCTTGAAGCAGGAGTTTTATCTAAAGAATAGACACATTTGTCACTGACCTGGCTCAGAGAGTTAACGTCTCTTTGAACTGCTGAGCCTGGATACATTTTGGAAAGAAATAAACACTTTCCCATTCAAGTGAAAATTAAGTTTCTTATTGATTTCTCCCAGAGCTGGTTTGACTGGGCCTGTCACTCAGGAATTGTGTCTGGTTATGGTGAGGTACAGTGAGATATCCTGGGCATGACAGGGCCTTTATACTCACAGTGGTTTCAAAATGAACAGATGGAAATGGCATCAAAGCAGCATTTTGAAAGGGTGAATATGTTTCATTTTGAAGGGGATTTTTGGCTTGTACAGCAATGCATTGCTGATTTTCACTTGGTTCCATTTATAGGTTTCAGAACACACCGGCATACTTTTTCAGTGTGTCCCCTTGTTCCATTTTGCCTGAAGTGCGCTAGGTAGGATGGTGCATCCATTTTTTTGTTGCTGCCAAAATTATGTTTTGAGGTACTGGTGCGCACAGGAACCAGCACAGCCAGGTTGCTGTTTCTTGCGCAAATGCAGATTAGTGATGTGGGGCAATGCCGTTGAGTGGGTCAATATATCCCACACATGAATGACATTTGTGATGTCATCTTTGAATTCATGGGTGTTAGTCCTTGCAGTGCACAGGGTAGCGCCAGTTATGGTTGCTTAACTGACCATAACTTGTACATTTCTGGGGGTTTTCGGTTTTACCTGTAACCATAACGTCCCTCTAACAACGTTTGTCCATTGAATTGCATATGTTTTTACTACTGAAACTTAACCATAACTTCCCTTTAACAACGATTTTTGTCAGTGTATACTGATGTTAGAAGAATGGAGTGATGCCACAAATGGATGCTCAAAAACCTTCCTACTCTTGCTCATCAAATATGCAGGCAGCGACCACTCTGTACTGTTAGAAAAAATAACAGAAGTGGAAGAGAAATTGAAACTGATAACAGAAACAGAAGAGGGGTGGAAGCTGAAGCGTACAATGGAGAAACACCTTTTTAGAATATGAGGAAGAAATTAAACAAAGGAAACAAAGAAACTGTTTGCGAGACAAGCAAGATTTTGAAACAGGCACAGTGTATGCCTTTGCAAGAAGGTTTGTCTCGTTGAGACAAGCATCCCTCAACAAACCACCACCGACTACCAAAGAAACAATAGCAAGCACCAGTGAAGATTCCTCATTGTGAGAATCAGATTTAACTGGAGCGACATGGAGGAACCACAGATTTGTTTAAATATTTTAGATGAAATGCGCTTGCTGCGCTAAGACAGCAAAAAGAACAAATAAAAAAGAGGTGGAAATGCAAATCAGGGCAGAGGGAGAGGTGGCCGAAACAAACGAGGAGGAGACAAAGGAACAGGAGGCTCCCTGAACAATATCCCGGCCAGATCTCTGCACTTTGGTAAATGAGTGGGACCAATGAACAAAATGAGGGTAGTTTCAAGATAATAAACCTGTCAGACCACACTTTAACTGCTACCCAACACAAAGTATTGAGCTTGGGTCTCAACTTTTTTCCAAATGCTGAAAACGATTATGTGGAGACTAGAATAGATCTGGATAATTTCAACCAAAAGGTTCGACTCAAGAAATTCTTTGCAACTAATAGTTGGCAACAACACAAAAAGGAAGCACAAATAGGAAGAACAGAAATTGAAATAAGATAATTGGACATATTATCAGATCTTATGGAACTTGAAAAAGGTACAGACATGGGAGGAGAAACTCAGCCCATTAACCTTACAGAAGTAAGGATTAAATCAGATTGGAGGGCAAAAAGCAGCTTGAAATCGAAATACAGATTTAATCCAACTACAAATGCTGGGAGCAACATTGAGGTATTTCAAAGTCTAGGGATAGAGGACTTAAAAAGTTTACATAAAAGAACTAAGAATCAAATACCAAAAGACAATTTGACATTAAATGAGATACAAGCGCTGAAAGAACTCCAGGAATTGAAGAATTGTATAATAAAACCTTCAGATGAGGGGCGTAATACAGTCCTACTCAACAAAAATGAATACATCAAGGAGGCGTACAAACAACTCAATGACACAAGCTGCTATATGAGATTAAAAACCAATCCCTTGAAAGAATTAGCAAAGACGCTGAAATTATTCATTGAAAAATGGGAACAAAAGGGCATAATATCAGAAGAGACTTCCAAATTCTTGTGGACTAGTCATGCCATAACACCCACCATATACTTTTTACCTAAAGTTCATAAGAATCTTAAGAAACCACCTGGGAGACCCATAGTCTGCCTCACAGGCTAGGCATTGGAAAATGTGTCCAAATATATAGATGAGTTGTTGTTTCCCTTCATATCTGTACTTCCTTCATATATAAATGACACTACAGACTTTGGGGGTCATTACGAGTGTGGCGGTAAGGGGTTAATGGTGCCGGTAAGGATTCCGGTGCCGTTAACCCCTTACCGCTGCATTACGAGGTCCCTTAGCGGGTCCCACTAAGGCCAGCTGCTAAAACGAGCCATCATTAGCACAAGCCGCTAAGGGACCAGGGAGCTATTAACGGGCCCATTATTAACGGGCCCGTTATTAGCTCCCTCCCCATTCCCATTGAGCCCTATGGGGGCTTGAATGGGAATGCGGATGGATATTTTGAATGGGGACTTACCGTGTCCTCCAAGGTTGGAATGACCCAGTAAATCCCCATTCAGGGAACCCGGACACGAGTTTGGAGGCAGCCATAGCGCTAATAACACAATGGCTACCTCCAAACTCGTAATGACCCCCTTTGTGTGCAAAATAGAAGACATCCCTTAGAAAGCAGAATATTTAATGGCGACGATGGATGTTGTTTTACTATACACATCAATCGGAAATGAGGATGGCAAAAAAGCGTGCTTTCATTATCTTAACACCAAATCATTAAATTAACTAGAACACACCAAAATGGTGATGAAAATGATCGATCTATGCTTAACCAATAACATTTTCCTCTTTAAGTATTTGTATTTTAAACAGGTTCAGGGGACCGCAATGGGTACAACATTTACACCTTCATATGCCAACCTCATGATGGGTGCATGGGAAGAACTAGAGGCATGGGCAGACACCAATCAGGAACCAACACAGAATGTTGTTTTGTGGCTCAGATACATCGATGATCTATTCATTATTTGGAAGGGCACTTCAAAGGGCTGGCTGGAGTATGTTAAAAAGTTGAACCACAACTCTAAAAACTTAAGATTTTCAGAAACTCACAGCCGGACACTAATTACCTTCCTTGATGTGAATATTAGAAGAATCAATGGAAAAATTACCCGCGAACTGCACAGGAAAAAGATTGGCTGTAACACACCACAACATACTGTCAGTGGACACCCAAAAAATCTGATCTTCAGTGTCTCCCTATGTGAATTTATGAGACTAAGATGGAACAACACCACCTTAGAATCATATGATCGAGAGAGCAAGATAATAGCCGCAGGTTTTCAGTAACAGGTGTATCCAAAAAGAGTCATTGAAAGGGCCTTTTTGAAAGCAAGACAACTAGAGAGACAGACCCTACTGGCTGGCTGTCATAAGAAAGAAAGATCAGAGGGAAATAGTAACAGCACATGTTTCATCCTCACTTTTGACACACAAGCAAAAACGATAAGACACATTCTGCAAAAACACTGGAACATTTTATTAGCAGATCCCGAACTAGTCAACAGCCTCAAAAGCCACCCCTAGATATGTTTTAGGAGAAATAGATCTTTTAAAGACATTCTGGTCCAAAGTTTCATGGCCAAAGAAGAAGAAAGGCACAAATAAACTGGTTGACTACGAAAAAGAAGGGTTTCCACAAATGCACACAGTGTAACATTTGCAAATATGTGACTAATTGTGGAACATTTACACACCCGGCGACAGGACACACAGTTTTGATTTCACAATGGATCACTTTTGAAACTGATCACGTGATATACACCCTCACCTATGCATGACAAAAATTGTATATTGGCAGCACAAAGTGTAAACTGAAAATGTGCATACAACAGCACATCCGTGCCATTCTTCAAAATGATGCACATTACCCAATGGCAAAAGCTTTTTCTGAATGTCACAAGAGCATAGACAGTTTTAGATTCTTTTCATACACAAAATAGAAATGGGCCCGAGGGGAGGAGACAGGGGAAGCTGTTAAGACAAAAAGAAACCTGTTGCATCCTTGACTTTGAAAACAAACAACCTAATGGACATAATATAGATGAAGTGTTGTACACTTTTCTGGGATGCTAGAAAACATCGAGGGTCCCCCTGTGGAATGTTGGAGTTTGAACTTCCGCATTGTACTGTTCATGTTTTCCTGTCCCCCAAAGAAATTTCTGAATGTAGAATTTGTGACCATAGCTAATTTTAAATGATCAGTTTCATGCAATGTTTTAATTAAGATTTTAAGTGGGTTATCAGTGATTGTTTCTACTACACTTTTGTTTATGAAAAAATGGAACAAAATTCTCATGAGAGAGAGACGGAACAAGGTGCGGGGTAAGATAGTACACTGACACAAAGATTGATGGAAGACCTATGCAAGTACAACATTGTGTTGTCCACAGGAGATATGGCGCATTGTGTCATGATGGACTAGTAGATTAAGTCACAGTAGAAACCTTGACAACTATGACCTGCACTATGCATTTAACTTTTAACTGAATATGCTGCTATTGCACTTGGAACTTTGGATTCATTGGAATATGCTGCTAGAGCACTAAGCACTTTAATGAGGCACTTGTGCAAGTATGTGAAATAGGTTCAAGATGACAATAATAACTGTGATCTGCACTATGCATTTTATTTTCAATTGAATATGCTGCTATTGCACTTCACACTTTTGACTCATCAGAATATGCTGCTAGAGCACTAAGTACCTTAACTGAGGGTCTCAATGTAATATGTTGTTAGAATACTAGACACTAGAAGCAGGCACTTTAATAGTACATGTAAGATCACCTTAAGATCACATTAAGTGGTTAAACAAATGGCTGAGGGCAGCAAAAACAATGGCATGCACTGTTGGCAGGTTAAAAAGCACGAACTGGACAAGTAGTATGGGCACACTATACAGTAAAAATTGCAGCATTGAATTGATCCTATGAGAACGCATGATGCACCTGACTAACAAAGATCAAGCAACATTACGCTCAGTCACTTTTTTCAGGATGGTCTGCTGAAACTTACACGAAGTATGCCATACCCGCAATTGACCGCCAAGAGACTGCCAGGCATAATTTGTATTCAAAGGTAGAACAAGCTATATAGTTCCACATGGCACGCTACTATGCGGGCGCTACAATCTGCATTGGGGGCAGGTATCCGATTTATGTAAAGATTTATGTAAAGAAAATTTATGATACATTTTTAACACGTTTTTAATACGTTTTGGTATTAAACCGCCTGTACTCAGAATGCAAAAGCACACTAGGCTAAGATGGCCAACATGCAATTTGGTGTTTGTAGTAAATAGGACAAACAAGTCCTTTCTCTATTTTTGCACCCAAACTTTCTCTTCTATCTTTCCTCTATGTTTTAAATAGGTTTCTGACAATGAGACAAACTGTTGTGAGCAAGCGGCGAGTTGGCCGCGGAACGCGTGAACGTCTCAGCAATATAATTGCTACATTTTGGGATGACTTATGTACTTTGGTCTCTTGCATTTTTTATGGATTTCCATGTTTTGGTGATACTACGATTTCTCCCTGGTTAAAAGAATAAAGGAAGACCTTTTAGGATTACAGTGGTGTGGACCCGGCTGTTTTTCCAAATCTGTTTAATTTGCTAATTGCAGTGGAGAGTGCAGCTCTTATCTTTTGCCCGCAAGATAAAATTGCGAACATATGTATATATTACATGGACGCGGTAACGTCCATGTAATTATGGTTCAGTTTGTGTTTCCATAGGAAGAGCATTTTTTTGGGTGGCTTATAACTTCGCTCCCTCTGGACGAATCCTCACCAAACTTTGCAAAAAAAGTATATGGCCCACTCTGAATTTAAAGTTTGGAGAGGTTTGGTCCAGGGGGGGCAAAGTTATAGGGGGGTCCCAAAACTTTTGTTTTTTCCCATAGACATAATAGGAAAAAACTTTGCGCACGCCTACATCCCAAACCGCTGGACGGATTTACACCAAATTTGGGGCAGGAGCGGGGGCTTGATCCCGAAAGCGTGCTTTTGCTAATTTGGTGTAAATCCGTCCAGTAGTTTTTTTTTAAAATGACCAAAATGTAAGGCAAAAAAATAGTGATATCTACGCTTCGCTTCGTGGACGGACTTCCCGGTTCCCTCCGCGGACAGTGCCCTGATTAGCTGGTCGGCTTGCGTGATGTCCGCGAACATGCAACGTGTTCGCTGATTGGACGGCGTGGAGCGCGTCAGATTTTTTGTGGCGCCCGCCATCTTGCATCTTGTTTGGAGAGGTTTGGTCCAGGGGGGGCAAAGTTATAGGGGGGGTCCCAAAACTTTTGTTTTTTCCCATAGACATAATAGGAAAAAACTTTGCGCATGCCTACATCCCAAACCGCTGGACGGATTTACACCAAATTTGGGGCAGGAGTGGGGGCTTGATCCCGAAAGCGTGCTTTTGCTTATTTGGTGTAAATCCGTCCAGTAGTTTTTTTTTAAAATGACCAAAATGTAAGGGAAAAAATTAGTGATATCTACGCTTCGCTTCGCGGACGGACTTCCGGTTCCCTCCGTGGACAGTGCCCTGATTAGCTGGTCGGCTTGCGTGATGTCCGCGAACATGCAACGTGTTCGCTGATTGGACGGCGTGGAGCGCATCAGATTTTTTGTGGCGCCCGCCATCTTGCATTCGCCGATGACCGCGGACAGCGCGGTGAAACTTGGATTAAAAGTTGTATTTAGTGGAGTGTGTTGGTGTGTAAGAGAGTTTGGGGAGTGTGGGGGAGTATGATATAGGTTCAATGTTCTGTTTTTTTTATGTGCTGGACGCTTTTGTTGTGTTCGATTTTTCTACGGACAACACGGCTGTTCTGAAATGTTCGTAAATAAACAGAATGGATTCAGTGTCAAGTTGAAAGTGTTCTTAGAAGAATGGAGGGGTCCTGGAATGTTTGCAGGGGCTGTCCTGAAGACGTTGTCTGTATTGTTCGTTGTCAAGCTGAAAGTGTTCTAAGAACACTCGCGGTGTCCTGAAATGTTCATACATAAAGAAAATGGGGGTGTTCTGAGGACGTTGTCCGTATTGTTCGCTGGCAAGTTGAATGTGTTCTAAGAACACTCGCGGTGTCCTGAAATGTTTAAAAATAAACAAAATGGGGGTGTTCTGAGGATGTTCTCCGTATTGTGTGCCTGCTTAGCTGTATCCAATGAGGGAATGGCACAGAGAGTGAAGTGGAAATGGTAGAAGGGCTGTCTAAGAGTTACGCAGTCCGTGGACAGGGCATGCTACATCCAGGGTTTTCCAGCAAATCCAGCATGGAAAGAAGACTGTAGGGATCAGCCAATCAGATGTTGAGGTTGTGGATTTGTGTTCAAAGAGACTGTGTGTAGTGAAGATGGCAGAAGTGGAGAAAGTCAGGGTGTTGGTGCTTGGAGATATGTTTGTGCATGGTTTACAACAGTATACTCAATGCAGGCATGTTGCAAATAATTTTTATGTTAAAGGAGTGGAGGTGGTGTGGAGCACTGTGCCTGATTGCAATGTACAGGGAATTGTACAAGTTTGTGAAGATATGGGCAGGATGAACAGTCCCCATGTGGTAGCTTTGCACTATGGTGCTTTCCATTTGGGCTATGTCAGTGCCCCTACTTTGTTGGCAGATTTGGAACACTTGGTTCAAGCAGTAATGAACATCCTTCCAAATGCCAAAGTAATTTTTTCTGGATTAGTACCTAGGGCAATATGGGACAATAGTTCAGTTTTTTGTCCTCAGCAAAACAATGCTAGGTGTGTAATCAACCGAGGCATGTGTGCCTTCATGCTTAGAGCTGGTATGTTCTTCTGTAATAATGAGAATATTGATTCCAGTAATGCTGTTTATTTTAAAGAAGATGGCATTTCCTTATCTTTTATGGGAAATGCCATTCTGTTTTGGAATGTAAGGGTTGCTTTGGAGAAGGTTATGTGAAGATTTTAGGAGTAAAGTAAGAAAAAAAAAATACTAAATAACAGGTGTCTGTCAAGTATCTGTAAAAAAACCCCAAAAAAACGGCTCTTATCAGAGCCAACCTCAAAGGGGAAATGGGGCACACTATTTAAATTTACATTCACCACGCTCAGATTTTCGATATGTCCACGGACATGGCGGTAGTCCGCGGACATCGAAAATCACTAGCTAGGGGTTCAGTATGTTCTATGTTACATGTATATAAAGTAAAGTCTGGGATATTATGGTTAAGTTGTGCTACTAAAAACATGAAATTCAGTAAAAAAACTTTGTTAAAGGGAAGTTATGGTTAAGTTGCGCTACTAAAAACCTATCAAATTCAGTAAAAAAAAACTTTGTTAAAGGGACGTTATGGTTCAAAGTAAAACCGAAAACCCCTGAAATTCGGCAGTTATGGTAAGATAAGCAACCATAACTCGTGCCACCGCGCACCGCTAACACTAACGCCCAGGACATCAAAGATGACATCACAAATGTCATTGATGACATCACATGGCTGGCTCTCCCTTTTTTTCCTTTACTGACATATCTAAGCCACATAGTTTTCTTCAGTAACCGTCAGGAAGTAGAAATTGAAAAGGTACTATATTTGTAGACTTAGGGTCAAGTCATATCATATGAAACATATATATAGCGGAAGACACAGGCTTGAAAGAGAGCAATCCTTTCTGTGCATGAAGATAATAATTAGAGTTATTAGCACTTTCTCATAGTTTTATTTGTATTACTATACCTTCCCTGTATATGCTCATATTTGTATACATTGTACTCACACTCCTTTCCTTAGGGTTCACTGACATCATTTGATACACATACATACAGTAAGCAGCAGCTTTGAAACAAAGCAATCATTTCTCTGCATAAAGATAATCAGTTAGGTTCTGAACTCTTTCCTCTACTACTTCTGCTTTTTTGCTTACTTCTCTGTCCCTGTATATACTCATATTTGTATGTGTTGTTGTCTCTTTGTGTTTTGTCTGTAATAATGTAATAATGTATTAAGTGGGTTTTATTAGCTACTTATTACATGTTTCACAGTACGCAAAACTCTAATAAGAAAGCAGTTATCATTTCATTATTCTACATGGCAAGATTATGAATATTGCACCTTCATCATGTATACTGCACACACTGCCTATGTTTCTGCATGAGTTGCTTAGTATACTGGATAGAACTTCATAATAGAATGCCATTTATATCAATGCATTGCTTAATGCACTAATTAGCTCATGATATTTATTCAAATGATCCTTGACACTTTTTGGTCAACATTATAAGAATCCCTCCTACAGAGTTTTCATGAAAAGTAAATGCACATGTGATGTCATCAGTGATGTCATCAATGACATGTGTGATGTCATCTTTGATGTCCTCGGTGTTAGTGTTAGCAGTGCACAGTGGCGCGAGTTATGGTTGCTTATCTTACCATAACTGCCGAATTTCAGGGGTTTTTCGGTTTTACTTTGAACCATAACGTCCCTTTAACAATGTTTTTTTTACTGAATTTGATAGGTTTATAGTAGCACAACTTAACCATAACGTCCCTTTTAAAAAAGTTTTTTCATTGAATATATATATATATATATATATATTACATGGCCACGGTAGTGGTCATGTAGTTATGGTTAAGTTGCTGTTTCCATAGGAAGAACACTTTTGGGCAGCTTATAACTTTGCTCACCCTGGACGAATCCTCACCAAACTTTGCGAAAAAAGTATATGGCCCACTCTGAATTTTTTTGCAAAGTTTGGTGAGGATTCGTCCGGGGGGGCAAAGTTATAGGGGGGTCCCAAAACTTTTTTTTTCCCATAGACTGAATGGGGAAAAAACTTTGCTCGCGCCTACAGCCCAAACCGCTGGACGGATTTTCAACAAATTTGGACCATTAGTAGTGGTTTGGTCCGAAAGCATGCTTTTGCAGATTTAGTGAAAATCCGTCCATTAGTTTTTTTTAAATTACCAAAAGGTAGGTCATAAAAAATTAGTGATATCTGTGTTTGGTCCGCGGACAGACTTCCCTGTTCACTCCGCGGACAGTGTCCTGATTGGCCAATCGGCTTGCGTGATGTCCGCGGACATGTGACGTGTTTGCTGATTGGACGGCACAGAGGTGGAGGGCGTCAGATTTTCGGTAGCGCCCGCCATCTTGGATTCTCGGACGTCCGCAGACAGCGCGGTGAAACTTGGTTTAAAATTTGTATTTAGTAGAGTGTGTTTGTGTGCAGCTGTAGTCATGTCCTTGAAGCAGGAGTTTTATCTAAAGAATAGACACATTTGTCACTGACCTGGCTCAGAGAGTTAACGTCTCTTTGAACTGCTGAGCCTGGATACATTTTGGAAAGAAATAAACACTTTCCCATGCAAGTGAAAATTAAGTTTCTTATTGATTTCTCCCAGAGCTGGTTTGACTGGGCCTGTCACTCAGGAATTGTGTCTGGTTATGGTGAGGTACAGTGAGATATCCTGGGCATGACAGGGCCTTTATACTCACAGTGGTTTCAAAATGAACAGATGGAAATGGCATCAAAGCAGCATTTTGAAAGGGTGAATATGTTTCATTTTGAAGGGGATTTTTGGCTTGTACAGCAATGCATTGCTGATTTTCACTTGGTTCCATTTATAGGTTTCAGAACACACCGGCATACTTTTTCAGTGTGTCCCCTTGTTCCATTTTGCCTGAAGTGCGCTAGGTAGGATGGTGCATCCATTTTTTTGTTGCTGCCAAAATTATGTTTTGAGGTACTGGTGCGCACAGGAACCAGCACAGCCAGGTTGCTGTTTCTTGCGCAAATGCAGATTAGTGATGTGGGGCAATGCCGTTGAGTGGGTCAATATATCCCACACATGAATGACATTTGTGATGTCATCTTTGAATTCATGGGTGTTAGTCCTTGCAGTGCACAGGGTAGCGCCAGTTATGGTTGCTTAACTGACCATAACTTGTACATTTCTGGGGGTTTTCGGTTTTACCTGTAACCATAACGTCCCTCTAACAACGTTTGTCCATTGAATTGCATATGTTTTTACTACTGAAACTTAACCATAACTTCCCTTTAACAACGATTTTTGTCAGTGTATACTGATGTTAGAAGAATGGAGTGATGCCACAAATGGATGCTCAAAAACCTTCCTACTCTTGCTCATCAAATATGCAGGCAGCGACCACTCTGTACTGTTAGAAAAAATAACAGAAGTGGAAGAGAAATTGAAACTGATAACAGAAACTGAAGAGGGGTGGAAGCTGAAGCGTACAATGGAGAAACACCTTTTTAGAATATGAGGAAGAAATTAAACAAAGGAAACAAAGAAACTGTTTGCGAGACAAGCAAGATTTTGAAACAGGCACAGTGTATGCCTTTGCAAGAAGGTTTGTCTCGTTGAGACAAGCATCCCTCAACAAACCACCACCGACTACCAAAGAAACAATAGCAAGCACCAGTGAAGATTCCTCATTGTGAGAATCAGATTTAACTGGAGCGACATGGAGGAACCACAGATTTGTTTAAATATTTTAGATGAAATGCGCTTGCTGCGCTAAGACAGCAAAAAGAACAAATAAAAAAGAGGTGGAAATGCAAATCAGGGCAGAGGGAGAGGTGGCCGAAACAAACGAGGAGGAGACAAAGGAACAGGAGGCTCCCTGAACAATATCCCGGCCAGATCTCTGCACTTTGGTAAATGAGTGGGACCAATGAACAAAATGAGGGTAGTTTCAAGATAATAAACCTGTCAGACCACACTTTAACTGCTACCCAACACAAAGTATTGAGCTTGGGTCTCAACTTTTTTCCAAATGCTGAAAACGATTATGTGGAGACTAGAATAGATCTGGATAATTTCAACCAAAAGGTTCGACTCAAGAAATTCTTTGCAACTAATAGTTGGCAACAACACAAAAAGGAAGCACAAATAGGAAGAACAGAAATTGAAATAAGATAATTGGACATATTATCAGATCTTATGGAACTTGAAAAAGTTACAGACATGGGAGGAGAAACTCAGCCCATTAACCTTACAGAAGTAAGGATTAAATCAGATTGGAGGGCAAAAAGCAGCTTGAAATCGAAATACAGATTTAATCCAACTACAAATGCTGGGAGCAACATTGAGGTATTTCAAAGTCTAGGGATAGAGGACTTAAAAAGTTTACATAAAAGAACTAAGAATCAAATACCAAAAGACAATTTGACATTAAATGAGATACAAGCGCTGAAAGAACTCCAGGAATTGAAGAATTGTATAATAAAACCTTCAGATGAGGGGCGTAATACAGTCCTACTCAACAAAAATGAATACATCAAGGAGGCGTACAAACAACTCAATGACACAAGCTGCTATATGAGATTAAAAACCAATCCCTTGAAAGAATTAGCAAAGACGCTGAAATTATTCATTGAAAAATGGGAACAAAAGGGCATAATATCAGAAGAGACTTCCAAATTCTTGTGGACTAGTCATGCCATAACACCCACCATATACTTTTTACCTAAAGTTCATAAGAATCTTAAGAAACCACCTGGGAGACCCATAGTCTGCCTCACAGGCTAGGCATTGGAAAATGTGTCCAAATATATAGATGAGTTGTTGTTTCCCTTCATATCTGTACTTCCTTCATATATAAATGACACTACAGACTTTGGGGGTCATTACGAGTGTGGCGGTAAGGGGTTAATGGTGCCGGTAAGGATTCCGGTGCCGTTAACCCCTTACCGCTGCATTACGAGGTCCCTTAGCGGGTCCCACTAAGGCCAGCTGCTAAAACGAGCCATCATTAGCACAAGCCGCTAAGGGACCAGGGAGCTATTAACGGGCCCATTATTAACAGGCCCGTTATTAGCTCCCTCCCCATTCCCATTGATCCCTATGGGGGCTTGAATGGGAATGCGGATGGATATTTTGAATGGGGACTTACCGTGTCCTCCAAGGTTGGAATGACCCAGTAAATCCCCATTCAGGGAACCCGGACACGAGTTTGGAGGCAGCCATAGCGCTAATAACACAATGGCTACCTCCAAACTCGTAATGACCCCCTTTGTGTGCAAAATAGAAGACATCCCTTAGAAAGCAGAATATTTAATGGCGACGATGGATGTTGTTTTACTATACACATCAATCGGAAATGAGGATGGCAAAAAAGCGTGCTTTCATTATCTTAACACCAAATCATTAAATTAACTAGAACACACCAAAATGGTGATGAAAATGATCGATCTATGCTTAACCAATAACATTTTCCTCTTTAAGTATTTGTATTTTAAACAGGTTCAGGGGACCGCAATGGGTACAACATTTACACCTTCATATGCCAACCTCATGATGGGTGCATGGGAAGAACTAGAGGCATGGGCAGACACCAATCAGGAACCAACACAGAATGTTGTTTTGTGGCTCAGATACATCGATGATCTATTCATTATTTGGAAGGGCACTTCAAAGGGCTGGCTGGAGTATGTTAAAAAGTTGAACCACAACTCTAAAAACTTAAGATTTTCAGAAACTCACAGCCGGACACTAATTACCTTCCTTGATGTGAATATTAGAAGAATCAATGGAAAAATTACCCGCGAACTGCACAGGAAAAAGATTGGCTGTAACACACCACAACATACTGTCAGTGGACACCCAAAAAATCTGATCTTCAGTGTCTCCCTATGTGAATTTATGAGACTAAGATGGAACAACACCACCTTAGAATCATATGATCGAGAGAGCAAGATAATAGCCGCAGGTTTTCAGTAACAGGTGTATCCAAAAAGAGTCATTGAAAGGGCCTTTTTGAAAGCAAGACAACTAGAGAGACAGACCCTACTGGCTGGCTGTCATAAGAAAGAAAGATCAGAGGGAAATAGTAACAGCACATGTTTCATCCTCACTTTTGACACACAAGCAAAAACGATAAGACACATTCTGCAAAAACACTGGAACATTTTATTAGCAGATCCCGAACTAGTCAACACCCTCAAAAGCCACCCCTAGATATGTTTTAGGAGAAATAGATCTTTTAAAGACATTCTGGTCCAAAGTTTCATGGCCAAAGAAGAAGAAAGGCACAAATAAACTGGTTGACTACGAAAAAGAAGGGTTTCCACAAATGCACACAGTGTAACATTTGCAAATATGTGACTAATTGTGGAACATTTACACACCCGGCGACAGGACACACAGTTTTGATTTCACAATGGATCACTTTTGAAACTGATCACGTGATATACACCCTCACCTATGCATGACAAAAATTGTATATTGGCAGCACAAAGTGTAAACTGAAAATGTGCATACAACAGCACATCCGTGCCATTCTTCAAAATGATGCACATTACCCAAAGGCAAAAGCTTTTTCTGAATGTCACAAGAGCATAGACAGTTTTAGATTCTTTTCATACACAAAATAGAAATGGGCCCGAGGGGAGGAGACAGGGGAAGCTGTTAAGACAAAAAGAAACCTGTTGCATCCTTGACTTTGAAAACAAACAACCTAATGGACATAATATAGATGAAGTGTTGTACACTTTTCTGGGATGCTAGAAAACATCGAGGGTCCCCCAGAGATAGCGAAATGTGAGGAAAAGTGGCTAGCAACAATCATCTGTGTCCTCTGTGGAATGTTGGAGTTTGAACTTCCGCATTGTACTGTTCATGTTTTCCTGTCCCCCAAAGAAATTTCTGAATGTAGAATTTGTGACCATAGCTAATTTTAAATGATCAGTTTCATGCAATGTTTTAATTAAGATTTTAAGTGGGTTATCAGTGATTGTTTCTACTACACTTTTGTTTATGAAAAAATGGAACAAAATTCTCATGAGAGAGAGACGGAACAAGGTGCGGGGTAAGATAGTACACTGACACAAGGATTGATGGAAGACCTATGCAAGTACAAAATTGTGTTGTCCACAGGAGATATGGCGCATTGTGTCATGATGGACTAGTAGATTAACTCACAGTAGAAACCTTGACAACTATGACCTGCACTATGCATTTAACTTTTAACTGAATATGCTGCTATTGCACTTGGAACTTTGGATTCATTGGAATATGCTGCTAGAGCACTAAGCACTTTAATGAGGCACTTTGTGCAAGTATGTGAAATAGGTTCAAGATGACAATAATAACTGTGATCTGCACTATGCATTTTATTTTCAATTGAATATGCTGCTATTGCACTTCACACTTTTGACTCATCAGAATATGCTGCTAGAGCACTAAGTACCTTAACTGAGGGTCTCAATGTAATATGTTGTTAGAATACTAGACACTAGAAGCAGGCACTTTAATAGTACATGTAAGATCACCTTAAGATCACATTAAGTGGTTAAACAAATGGCTGAGGGCAGCAAAAACAATGGCATGCACTGTTGGCAGGTTAAAAAGCACGAACTGGACAAGTAGTATGGGCACACTATACAGTAAAAATTGCAGCATTGAATTGATCCTATGAGAACGCATGATGCACCTGACTAACAAAGATCAAGCAACATTACGCTCAGTCACTTTTTTCAGGATGGTCTGCTGAAACTTACACGAAGTATGCCATACCCGCAATTGACCGCCAAGAGACTGCCAGGCATAATTTGTATTCAAAGGTAGAACAAGCTATATAGTTCCACATGGCACGCTACTATGCGGGCGCTACAATCTGCATTGGGGGCAGGTATCCGATTTATGTAAAGATTTATGTAAAGAAAATTTATGATACATTTTTAACACGTTTTTAATACGTTTTGGTATTAAACCGCCTGTACTCAGAATGCAAAAGCACACTAGGCTAAGATGGCCAACATGCAATTTGGTGTTTGTAGTAAATAGGACAAACAAGTCCTTTCTCTATTTTTGCACCCAAACTTTCTCTTCTATCTTTCCTCTATGTTTTAAATAGGTTTCTGACAATGAGACAAACTGTTGTGAGCAAGCGGCGAGTTGGCCGCGGAACGCGTGAACGTCTCAGCAATATAATTGCTACATTTTGGGATGACTTATGTACTTTGGTCTCTTGCATTTTTTATGGATTTCCATGTTTTGGTGATACTACGATTTCTCCCTGGTTAAAAGAATAAAGGAAGACCTTTTAGGATTACAGTGGTGTGGACCCGGCTGTTTTTCCAAATCTGTTTAATTTGCTAATTGCAGTGGAGAGTGCAGCTCTTATCTTTTGCCCGCAAGATAAAATTGCGAACATATGTATATATTACATGGACGCGGTAACGTCCATGTAATTATGGTTCAGTTTGTGTTTCCATAGGAAGAGCATTTTTTTGGGTGGCTTATAACTTCGCTCCCTCTGGACGAATCCTCACCAAACTTTGCAAAAAAAGTATATGGCCCACTCTGAATTTAAAGTTTGGAGAGGTTTGGTCCAGGGGGGGCAAAGTTATAGGGGGGTCCCAAAACTTTTGTTTTTTCCCATAGACATAATAGGAAAAAACTTTGCGCACGCCTACATCCCAAACCGCTGGAGGGATTTACACCAAATTTGGGGCAGGAGCGGGGGCTTGATCCCGAAAGCGTGCTTTTGCTAATTTGGTGTAAATCCGTCCAGTAGTTTTTTTTTAAAATGACCAAAATGTAAGGCAAAAAAATAGTGATATCTACGCTTCGCTTCGTGGACGGACTTCCCGGTTCCCTCCGCGGACAGTGCCCTGATTAGCTGGTCGGCTTGCGTGATGTCCGCGAACATGCAACGTGTTCGCTGATTGGACGGCGTGGAGCGCGTCAGATTTTTTGTGGCGCCCGCCATCTTGCATCTTGTTTGGAGAGGTTTGGTCCAGGGGGGGCAAAGATATAGGGGGGGTCCCAAAACTTTTGTTTTTTCCCATAGACATAATAGGAAAAAACTTTGCGCATGCCTACATCCCAAACCGCTGGACGGATTTACACCAAATTTGGGGCAGGAGTGGGGGCTTGATCCCGAAAGTGTGCTTTTGCTTATTTGGTGTAAATCCGTCCAGTAGTTTTTTTTTAAAATGACCAAAATGTAAGGGAAAAAATTAGTGATATCTACGCTTCGCTTCGCGGACGGACTTCCGGTTCCCTCCGTGGACAGTGCCCTGATTAGCTGGTCGGCTTGCGTGATGTCCGCGAACATGCAACGTGTTCGCTGATTGGACGGCGTGGAGCGCATCAGATTTTTTGTGGCGCCCGCCATCTTGCATTCGCCGATGACCGCGGACAGCGCGGTGAAACTTGGATTAAAAATTGTATTTAGTGGAGTGTGTTGGTGTGTAAGAGAGTTTGGGGAGTGTGGGGGAGTATGATATAGGTTCAATGTTCTGTTTTTTTTATGTGCTGGACGCTTTTGTTGTGTTCGATTTTTCTACGGACAACACGGCTGTTCTGAAATGTTCATAAATAAACAGAATGGATTCAGTGTCAAGTTGAAAGTGTTCTTAGAAGAATGGTGGGGTCCTGGAATGTTTGCAGGGGCTGTCCTGAAGACGTTGTCTGTATTGTTCGTTGTCAAGCTGAAAGTGTTCTAAGAACACTCGCGGTGTCCTGAAATGTTCATACATAAAGAAAATGGGGGTGTTCTGAGGACGTTGTCCGTATTGTTCGCTGGCAAGTTGAATGTGTTCTAAGAACACTCGCGGTGTCCTGAAATGTTTAAAAATAAACAAAATGGGGGTGTTCTGAGGATGTTCTCCGTATTGTGTGCCTGCTTAGCTGTATCCAATGAGGGAATGGCACAGAGAGTGAAGTGGAAATGGTAGAAGGGCTTGGACAGGGCATGCTACATCCAGGGTTTTCCAGCAAATCCAGCATGGAAAGAAGACTGTAGGGATCAGCCAATCAGATGTTGAGGTTGTGGATTTGTGTTCAAAGAGACTGTGTGTAGTGAAGATGGCAGAAGTGGAGAAAGTCAGGGTGTTGGTGCTTGGAGATATGTTTGTGCATGGTTTACAACAGTATACTCAATGCAGGCATGTTGCAAATAATTTTTATGTTAAAGGAGTGGAGGTGGTGTGGAGCACTGTGCCTGATTGCAATGTACAGGGAATTGTACAAGTTTGTGAAGATATGGGCAGGATGAACAGTCCCCATGTGTGATGTCATCTTTGATGTCCTCGGTGTTAGTGTTAGCAGTGCACAGTGGCGCGAGTTATGGTTGCTTATCTTACCATAACTGCCGAATTTCAGGGGTTTTTCGGTTTTACTTTGAACCATAACGTCCCTTTAACAATGTTTTTTTTACTGAATTTGATAGGTTTATAGTAGCACAACTTAACCATAACGTCCCTTTTAAAAAAGTTTTTTCATTGAATATATATATATATATATATATATTACATGGCCACGGTAGTGGTCATGTAGTTATGGTTAAGTTGCTGTTTCCATAGGAAGAACACTTTTGGGCAGCTTATAACTTTGCTCACCCTGGACGAATCCTCACCAAACTTTGCGAAAAAAGTATATGGCCCACTCTGAATTTTTTTGCAAAGTTTGGTGAGGATTCGTCCGGGGGGGCAAAGTTATAGGGGGGTCCCAAAACTTTTTTTTTCCCATAGACTGAATGGGGAAAAAACTTTGCTCGCGCCTACAGCCCAAACCGCTGGACGGATTTTCAACAAATTTGGACCATTAGTAGTGGTTTGGTCCGAAAGCATGCTTTTGCAGATTTAGTGAAAATCCGTCCATTAGTTTTTTTTAAATTACCAAAAGGTAGGTCATAAAAAATTAGTGATATCTGTGTTTGGTCCGCGGACAGACTTCCCTGTTCACTCCGCGGACAGTGTCCTGATTGGCCAATCGGCTTGCGTGATGTCCGCGGACATGTGACGTGTTTGCTGATTGGACGGCACAGAGGTGGAGGGCGTCAGATTTTCGGTAGCGCCCGCCATCTTGGATTCTCGGACGTCCGCAGACAGCGCGGTGAAACTTGGTTTAAAATTTGTATTTAGTAGAGTGTGTTTGTGTGTAAGAGTGTTTGGGTAGGGTGGGAGAGTATGAGATAGGTTAAACGTTGTTTTTTTTTATGTGATAGACACTCATGTTATGTTCAATTTGTCCGTGGACAAAATGGCTGTTCTGAAATGTTCTAAATAAATTAAATGTGGGGGGTGTTCGGAGGACGCAATATGTGTCTGTTTTGTTTGCAAGAAAGCTGAAACTGTTCTAAGAACACTTGCGGTGTCCTGAAATGTTCGTAGGGGTGTCCTGAAGACGCTGCCCGTATTGTTCTCTGGCAAGTTGAATGTGTTCTAAGAACACTGGTGGTGTTCTGAAATGTTCGTAAATAAACAAAATGGGGGTGTCCTGAGGACGCTCTCCGTATTGTTTGATGGGAAGTTGAATGTGTTCTAAGAACACTCGTGGTGTCCTGAAATGTTTGTAAATAAACAAAATGGGGGTGTCCTGAGGACGCTGTCTGTATTGTTCGATGGGAAGTTGAATGTGTTCTAAGAACACTTGCGGTGTCCTGAAATGTTCGTAGGGGGTGTCCTGAAGACGCTGTCCGTATTGTTCTCTGGCAAGTTGAATGTGTTCTAAGAACACTCGCGGTGCCCTGAAATGTTCACAAATAAACAAAATGGGGGTGTCCTGAGGATGCTGTCCGTATTGTTTGATGGGAAGTTGAATGTGTTCTAAGAACACTGGCGGTGTCCTGAAATGTTCGTAGGGGGTGTCCTGAAGACACTGTCCGTATTGTTCTCTGGCAAGTTGAAAGTGTTCTAAGAACACTGGCGGTATCCTGAAATGTTCGAAAATAAACAAAATGGGGGTGTCCTGAGGATGCTGTCCGTATTGTTTGATGGGAAGTTGAATGTGTTCTAAGAACACTGGCGGTGTCCTGAAATGTTCGTAGGGGGTGTCCTGAAGACGCTGTCCGTATTGTTCTCTGGCAAGTTGAAAGTGTTCTAAGAACACTCGCGGTGTCCTGAAATGTTCGTAGGGGGTGTCCTGAAGACGCTGTCCGTATTGTTCTCTGGCAAGTTGAATGTGTTCTAAGAACACTCGCGGTGTCCTGAAATGTTCGTAAATAAACAAAATGGGGTGTCCTGAGGACGCTGTCCGTATTGTTCGTTGTCGAGTTTAAAGTGTTCTAGGAACACTTGCAGTGTCCTGAAATGTTTGTAGGGGGTGTCCTGAAGACGCTGTACGTATTGTTCTCTGGCAAGTTGAATGTGTTCTAAGAACACTCGCAGTGTCCTGAAATGTTCGTAAATAAACAAAATGGGGGTGTCCTGAAGACGCTGTCCGTATTGTTCTGTGGCAAGTTGAATGTGTTCTAAGAACACTGGCGGTGTCCTGAAATGTTTGAAAATAAACAAAATGGGGGTGTCCTGAGGACGCTGTCCGTATTGTTCCTTGTCAAGTTTAAAGTGTTCTAAGAACACTTGCGTGTCCTGAAATGTTCGTAGGGGGTGTCCTGAAAACATGTCCGTATTGTTCTCTGGCAAGTTGAAAGTGTTCTAAGAACACTCGTGGTGTCCTGAAATGTTCGTAAATAAACAAAATGGGGGTGTCCTGAGGACGCTGTCCGTATTGTTCGATGGCAAGTTGAATGTGTTGTAAGAACATTCGCAGTGTCCTGAAATGTTCGCAAATAAGCAAAATGGGGGTGTTCTGAGGACGCTGTCCGTATTGTCCGCTGTCAAGTTGAAAGTGCTCTAAGAGCTGTCGCCGTGTCCTGAAATGTTCGCAGGGGGTGTCCTGAAGACGCTGTCCGTATTGTTCTCTGGCAAGTTGAATGTGTTCTAAGAACACTCGCAGTGTCCTGAAATGTTCGTAAATAAACAAAATGGGGGTGTCCTGAAGACGCTGTCCGTATTGTTCTGTGGCAAGTTGAATGTGTTCTAAGAACACTGGCGGTGTCATGAAATGTTTGAAAATAAACAAAATGGGGGTGTCCTGAGGACGCTGTCCGTATTGTTCCTTGTCAAGTTTAAAGTGTTCTAAGAACACTTGCGTGTCCTGAAATGTTCGTAGGGGGTGTCCTGAAAACATGTCCGTATTGTTCTCTGGCAAGTTGAAAGTGTTCTAAGAACACTCGTGGTGTCCTGAAATGTTCGTAAATAAACAAAATGGGGGTGTCCTGAGGACGCTGTCCGTATTGTTCGATGGCAAGTTGAATGTGTTGTAAGAACATTCGCAGTGTCCTGAAATGTTCGCAAATAAGCAAAATGGGGGTGTTCTGAGGACGCTGTCCGTATTGTTCGCTGTCAAGTTGAAAGTGCTCTAAGAGCTGTCGCCGTGTCCTGAAATGTTCGCAGGGGGTGTCCTGAAGACGCTGTCCGTATTGTTCTCTGGCAAGTTGAAAGTGTTCTAAGAACACTCATAATGTCCGCGGACATTGAAAGTTCCATACGCCATAGTTGAAATGTTTGACTCTATGGGTGTGATATGCTGCGGTAGTTGTGGCCAGGGCATAGAGTCTTGGGTGCATGGCCATTTGGCCATGCACCCAAGACTCTATGTCCTGGCCACAACCACCACAGCATATCACACTTATAGTTGCTTATGACTTTGAGTCAAAAAGAAATTTATAAGGAACAAAGTTATAAGCCATTATGGGTGTGATATGCTGCGATGGTTGTACTTATTATAATATACTTACTGTTTGGTTTAGTAACTGGACTACATGTATTTTTTGTTCATTCTGTGATAAAAGAAAATAATATGTTAGTATTAGTATTTTGTAATGACTTATTACATTGTATAATCAACATTTTTTTTTTATGGACCCTCATACTTAGTAGATTATAAACCAGAGTACTGTGCAATTTGCTCAGTGTCTGTGTTTGTTGATAAAATCATTGGGTCTGTGGGAGAAAAGAAAATCCATGTTGGATTAAAAAAAAATCTTTTTCTGTTATGCTATAGTTTATTTGTTTGTTTGTTTTCAGTGTTCACTTGTTGTTTCTGGCTAATACTTTATACATTGGCTTGTTGCAGTTTTTTGGAGCAGTAACATATTATTTATTTGTTTGGATATTGTAAAATTTGGAGCAGTTAGATACCAGTAGGTGTATTCTAACTGTTTATTTTTTTTTATATATTTGAGTGGTATTGATTTATATGTTTGGATATTGTTAAATTTTGGGACAGTTAGATAGCAATTGGCGTGTTCTAACTGTTTATTGTTTGCTCTAATTTAGTGGTATTCATTTATCTGATTAGTTGTTGTGGAATCTTTGGACAGTTAAATAGCTTTTAGAATATTTTAACAGTTTATATTTTTTTACCACAAGTTTACTGAAGGTATAAGTACAGTTTAGTTATCAAATTTTGGTTTTAAGAACATTAAATAAGTGTTTGTAAGATTTGCTGTTAATCTCTGCTTTAGAGTAATGGTACTATCATTACATTCAAACCATCCACACTTCTTTTTTTATATATGCAGTGTAGTGCCCTGAATTGGTTGTGGCTCCTGCGTGGTAGATTATACCTATTGTTGTAAAGGTTTTCTTACCAAGTGATATTTGACCCTGGGTGAATCCAGTCAGCTTGCAGTTGTTTTTGGTACCATCTGCATTGTAACGTAGAAGCATTAGTATTACGTATTTACTATGTGTTTGTATTACTAACGTGGAGCGATTATCCGAATTGCAGGTAGTACATAATCTAAAATGGTTTGCATTTTGTACAAGTTGCTGAAATGGAATGGATTCACAATTAGGTATTGATATATATATATATATATATGAAGCGTTCATTGGGGATTTCTTCTTGTGTCACATTGTTGCAGAGAGTGCATGTATGTTTCCACATGTATGAAATCTGAAAGATTTCATTTATAGGTATGTTTTTATTTTTCAGTACTTGTAGTAAGTACATTAGACATTCTTGTGGATCTTCCTGTGAGTTTATAGTGAATTTAACCATTCCAGCACAGTAGTCCAATTGTTGTCTTATTCCATAAACACTATACGTCTTATCAGGATTGTTTGTTCCATTTCTGTGAAGTACTAACATTTGCAAACACAATTGGTCTGTACTGTGTAAGTAAATGTTGTCAACAATTGGTGGCAATTGAAATATAATATTCATTGCGTAGCAACTTACTCCAACTATATTTGAGAGTTTAAATGGACCAGGTAGTTCTGTATTTGATTGATTTTTTTTTAGTTTGTTTTCTTTCAATGATGAAGTACCTGGTTTACTTTCCCTAATGGGTTATTTTATGCTTGTGGTACTTGATGAAGTTTTAGTTTCTTTTACTCGCTTTGGAGGATTTGCAGTGACATCCTGTCGCATTTCTATTTGATTTAGTTTTCTTTTAGAACGTTTGACTTTTTGTGGTACAGAATATGTGTTTAGATGGGGGGTGTATAGTGAGCGACGTCTATTGTATTCTAAAATGCAAGGAATATCAGCGTTTACTTTACTTGCATCAAAGTTGATTAGAAATAGACTGTCAAGTGTACATAAGCGTGATAGTGCTACGTAGCTCATGACTTCTTTAAAGACTGTGTTACCAATGTCTATCATTGCTTTGTCTAGAGTAAGACCTTGTGATTTATGAATGGTGACTGCGTATGCAAGAGTTAGAGAAAATTGTTCTCTGCGTACATACATGTCTTTGAAGAGAAGGAATCGAGCTGTTGAGCGTCCTATCCTTTTTACTTCTGAAAATTTGTCAAAGAGAATATTGACAAACTGAATTTTGTTGTCATGTGGGTATGTTTGAAAGCCAACAACTGTACCCAGTGCTCCATTAACTAGTCCTTGGTCCACATCAAGGTTACGTTTAAGCATTACTCTGCAATTATATATTGGATAATTTTAATATCTTTTCCAAGCCTGCTGTGTTTGAAATTGATTTTTCTAAACTATTTACTCTTGTTGTGGCTTGCTCACACATGGGTAGTGTCATACCATGTAAATCTAGTTTGTCTGTGGCGCTAATTTCCATTATTGGTTGCATTTCTTTACTTAACATTATTTCATTGAATTTTAAACAGCTTGCAAGAGTTGGCATTAAGGCCATACAATTGACATTTGTGTGGGCTAATTGTTCCATAATATCTGTAGCACATGCATTATCACCATAAAGTGCATGAATGTGTCGGGTTTTCAATATTGCTTCTGCTTCTTTAGAAAGTATACCAACTCTGATACTTTTTAAGATGTTGGCATGAGTGAGATCTGTAGATTGCCGCATGTTTTCTGTTAATTCTCTGTATTGGAAATGTTTTCAAAGGTTGACATTTCCAATGCTGCCAACAGTTCTACAGCAGAGTTTGTGTCCTAATGTTTTAAAATAGGCTCACCTTTTACTGGTGTCAATTAAAGAAGATCTCCAAAAAAAAATAATGTGTTTTCCAGCAAAGAGCTCTTCATAGTTTGTTTTGAGTACTTCTTATAATCTGAGGTGAATCAAAGCCAACATTATGTTGGACATCATGCTCACTTCATCTATTAGTAGCATTTTCATTTGTGTCAATACTATGCTTAGTTCCAATTCAGCTTCTGTAGAAAGTTTGTAATAGTCTAATTTGTTTTGGTGTTCTACTGGCAGGAGTAGTAATCGGTGTAAAGTGACACCACCTATGTTGTAGGCAGCTAAACCTGTGGGGGCAGTGACAACAGCTGACAGTTTGTTGTTTGTCAACTGTTGAAGGAACTTACTGATGATTTTGATTAGGAATGTTTTACCAGAACCAACTTCACAAATGACGTACAATAGTATAGGTTTGTAATTTTGGCAGGTGCATTCTTTGTTTTCATGTTGTACACCATGTGCAATTTCTTGTGTTACTTCTTGAAAAATGCTACGTTGCTCATTGTTTAGTTTTGATTGTAGTATAGTTAAGTCTTCTTTATCTTCATATTGACACATGGTGTTTTCTACTTCTGTCATAGCTAATTCTGCCTCATTTGCTATTAGTGGCTCTCCCAGTGGTTCTTGGCTTCCTGTTACAGAAGGTTGACTACTGTCAGGAGTGTCCTTATCTAGTTGGGCCGGGAGTTCTTCTTCATGTTGCTGTTCATTGTGCAACATTGTTTTGTACTGTGTAAAGTTTACATCAGTTATAGTGCTTTCATTTGCTTTGAAAGCGTCTTCATATGAGTCATAGTTTTCTAGTATTTCTTCTTCTTTTCTCCATGGTTTAAAGAGTTGTAGCAGGGACATGTAATATACTTCTTTATGTTGAGGGGTCTTTAATGACAATTTGATATGATTAATTAAATTTGGTTTGGTGAGTTTTACTAAGCTGCCTTCACAGTTTGTCACTCTGTTTTTACCATTTTTTTCATCAGGTTTTATATTATTTTTGTATGTGTAGTTTTGGGCTATGTTGTATAGACACATGGTTTCCAAAGTGGTACTCCTGTTTGGGTAGCATGTGTCTGATAAATTGTTTTTTAAAATGTCTTGGCTGTCGGGATCATGTTTGGCTATTGTTTCTACATCTTCGTATGATTTTAGAACGATTTTTCTAGATTTAGCTGGACCAAGACTTAGCCATACTATATTTTCAGATTTACCATAGAGTGCAGTACCAGTTAAACGGTCAGCTGCTTCATAGGATCCACATTCTCTATGGGACAGCATTTTATGCCCAAGCTGTATAATTTTTGAAAAACTGTTTTATCTGATGACAGGTCATTACAGAGGTCTTTCAGCTCTGTCTTTTCTGCTTTGGTTAAGTATGCTGTGACATATCGTGCAACTGCAGAGCAATTGTCTGCAATGTACTGCACATCTATGTTTGCATTCCATAAGTGGGCAATGATTGCATTGTAATCATTGATATATTTTTCTTCTTCTTTTCTTTTTATGTAATATGTATTTTTAGGTGACTTACCTTTAACACTATGTCTAACTGAAGACATGAGGTTGTTCACTTGACCTGTATTTGTAACTGGTCTAGGGAAACCAAATTGGCATTGGGTGTAGTATTTCCCTTTGTTTTTGTATTTGAGACGACAATATTTGCCACATTTGTGTCTTTGAAATTGTAAAATTTGTGCATGAAGATCACTACTTTTGGATTCCGATGGAATTTCACAAGTGACATATTTTTCAATAAACTGTAAAACAGTGGCATCACTGTCTTGAACAAATTTAGGAGCATCTTTAATCCATAAAGCATGTGTATATATGGTGCTTCTCTGGCTTGGTATTCTTTTCTCCAAAAGAAGTTTTTCTCCAAGGGGAGGAACAGTTTTATTACAAATAAAATGTAGCATAGCAATGAAGCGATGGTGAAAATATCCTGAAACATTAACAGGATCCAGAGAACAAAGTTCTCCAGGTGTTAGTATATCTAGGTTTGTTTTGTTTTTGTTTGATATGCGTAGGAAATCATGTAAATCTTCCCATGCATATTCTGCACAAATTAATGTAACAAACCAAGTGGGTGGCCCAAGGTTTCTGATCATACAACGTACATCTCCATGACGTTGAAACCAGTATTCTTTAGTACCACGCATATTTGCTAATAGATTTGTAATATTTGATTGTATAACCTCATCTTTTTGTTGCACTTTTTGTAATAATTGTGTAGCTGTCATATTTTGAAAGTGTGATCCTGATTTTAATATATGTGCACCTCTGTAACATAAAATTGCTAGTTCACTTTCAAAGAGTAGGTGGAATATGTATTCCACACTTTGTCTAAATCTGGGATCTTCAGAATACATCCGTAAGGAGCGGTATTCTGATGCTGATATTTGAATAGGTCTATCATCGTACCTTCCTCCTTTGCCAGTAGGAAAGAGTAGAGGAAAAGAACATGCTTCTATACTTTTTTCCCATATGCTCATTGGTGATCCTTTTGTTTGACGCATTTGGTATGTTTCCAGTGCATCTTCTATGGTGTAATTAGAGTGCAATGGATGAATTGTATAATGGTCTAAAGTGTTTGATATTGTAGCAGGATCTAGTAGCTCAAATTGACGAGCTTCTTGTGTCTCTTGAATTATTTCAGTTGTATCCTTCACATTTTCTTCAATATTAATTTCTTTGTAATATTCATTATTCTCTTTAAGATATTGCAAGGCTTCTCTAACTTTATGTAAATCTACCAGCTGTTGCCAATTTTTTTTGTCTTTTGTAGGTACTCCATTTACCAAGATAATTAAAGATTGTTGCATTGGACGTTGCACTCCTAGGGTGTGCACATTTTCTTTTAGATGTAATGGTAAATACACTACTTTTCCAAGAATACCTTTCACTAATTCAGAGGGAGGTAATTTTGCAGTTTTTGGTTGAAGGCGTATTATTGCTTGAAATGGGTGCACTGTTTGAATTATGATGCTCTCATATAAATTAAGTTGTTGAAGGGGTTTTGGTAGTGGATATAATTCCAAATTATTTGTGATAGCACCTGAAGGAGTTTGGTTGTTGTCAAGTTTTGCAGTGCAGTATCTACAAAGTATTACGGGGTCAGTTATTTCGTGTTTGTTTTCTGCTATAAGGTTGAGAGCTAATTCAAACCATTTAGAATCTTCATTGTCTTCTATTTTGTATGATAGGTCTACAGTTTTTGTGTTACTTTTATAAAAAGTTCTGCGGCAACATACACACACATGGTTTGGTACTTCAGCAGATGTGCTTTTAAATTTTCGTATTTCTTTTTGTATGTGTGTAGTAAAAGGTTGCCATGTGTAGAATTGTTACTAATTTGGTTTACAGCTATTTCATTCTGTAAGTGGGTTTCACTTCCAAAATATTTTTTCTGAATATAGTCGATTTCTTCTAGTAGGTTTTTGCTGTACCATGTAGAAGAATGTTATTTAAATTGGCTAGTGCCAAAGCAGGACTTTTAGCATAGTACAGTTTATAAACTAGATTTCTTATAGTTGAATGATGTGTTGATATCCTTTTGATATCATGGAAGGTGGTTTTGCAGGTAGGTCCTGTAATGCAGGCCAATGAATGTCCTTGTAGTCCTGTGTACTTGCGTACTGGACAGGTATCCATATTTTGCAGTAGTTTAATTTTAATTTTGTCTTTGCTTTTCACATATTGATTAAGGAATTGGCGTAAAGACTTGAAAAATTGTTTGGGAATGTTACACATTGACGTGCATGGCCCTTTGTACACTAGACGTTCTGATTCAGTTGAATGGAGGGGTAATTCTAAGTTTTTAGGGCATATTTTTGTAAGGAGTACTTCTTGTTCCATTATGGTATTATTAACTTTTTCATAACCTCGACCACTGCTATGTATGGCAATTGTATTTGTTTGCTTTTGTTTGTACGCTTCTTCATTGAAGTATGGTTCTGTGCTCGTAGTGTGACTCCATTCACCTCCGCAGATACTTAAGAAGTTCTTTCTGTTGACATTTCGTTTATTGAGAAGTCTTTTTTGTAATTTAGTTATTAGTTTTGTTAGTGGTTTCATTTTGTTTAACACTAAACTAAATAACTTTCTTTTGAGAAGAATTGCACTGTCTATCAACGCTTCTAAGATTCATTTCCTACGATAGGTTTTCAGCGCTGAACCTGGTTTCTCTCCTGTTTTTATAAGATTTTGAAGGACTTTGTGATGGGACATTTTGGCTAAAATACTTTTCTTGGTAGGATTACTTTGAACTATATCAAGATTTAAAGAAGCAGTTTTATCGGTCGTGATAGCTGATTTTCTGTTAACTGTTTTTTGGTTTGGTTTACATTTTGATAGAGGAGGCAAAGTTTGTGTACTTGAAACTTCTTTTGTTTAACTAAATGACTGTATTAGCTGTTTTGTTTCAACTTTTTTTACAAATTGTGCTAGAGATGGATGCTTATGTTGGACACTTTTATTTTCATTTGCTCTACTTCTGCGTTGCTTTCTACGGACTTGATTTTTGGTAGGCATTATTTAGGGTCTGTTGAAAAAAATAAAGAAGGTATGGGTTGGGGTGTTCTGCAATATATGTGTGCTGTGTGCGTGAGTTTCTGAGTAAGATGATAAAGATGTATGTAATGGTGTGTGATTGTGTATTGGGACCTACAACTAGTAGGGATGGGTATTATTGAATTAATGTGTTACTAAACTGGGGTTCAGAGGACAGAAAAAAGTAAGCTAGTGGTGTGGAGAAGTATAAATAGTATATCTAATGCTATACAATTAAAACAGTTGTTTGTTCTATAACTTCTAAATTCTAACGGTTGAGTTGGGTAATTTGTGTGTCGAAAAATAGTAATTTGTGGGCCATTCTGACTGTAAATCGCTGTTTAAGACATGGGGATTTGTGGACAGAATGGTACAGAATCTCTATTTTTAGGCACAGAAATAGCATGAATTAACATTACAGCGTGTTTGAGTAATAATACAAATATTACGGTGCTATTCTACTTACTTTTTTTCTAAAATGAGCAGGTTACATCTTAGTTCTTCTTTGTACTTCAAATTCGGCTGCTTCTTTTCAGGAGAATGGTCTTCACTGCAATTGTAAAATAAACAAATTAGTAATTTTGTTTATATATAGCACTGTTTTTAATTTTTAATTGGCATCCTCAGCGCCTTTCTCAAAACCATTAAAACTATCTTATTTACATGAGATACGTCACACCAGTTGAATACATATGATATGTTCTTAATGAACAAATTGCATTGCAATTATTAACTGTAGCAAACAAAATACCTTTACTATGTCTTGTGAAATTTATATTGTAGCACTGAATACCATTATTCCTGTAACTAAGCTCTTCCAAGTAATGTTGCCTCAATGTAATGGGCTGCTTGTCCTATATAAATGTAAGTAATTAAATAAATAAAAACATTAAAAAATGTAATTGTACAAATATTATTATTTGAGATTCTAATATAGAGTGTGCATGCAATTTTGTTTGACTATATGTAGTCTATATATTTCATTTAAAAATGTTAGTTTAACATGATTTGAGTGTGTGTGTGTATAAAGAAATTAAATAGTATAAAGGTGTGTAAGTGACAGTTGATTTTAGTAGATTGAAAAAAGACAGTAGATTAATTTTGCAGATTATACTAGCTAAAAGTCAGTTAGAAAATGTGTTCATGTACTGTACAGAAAATATGCATACCTGTAGTTTGTGTTCATGCATATGGATATGCATGGAGCTGCAAGTAGAAATCTTGGAGACTTGTACAGTATTTCTTGTAGATGGTGCTTGCCAATAATATGACACTTGTACTCAGAGATTCACAGTACATTTGCAGTGCTGATCTATGATGATGCAGTTAGATGTAGAGGTCTTGAATGTGATTGGTGGATGGTCATGTGACTTCTTAGCTACATCCAATGAGGGAATGGCATAGAGAGTGAAGTGGAAATGGTAGAAGGGCTGTTCATGTTACGATATGTCCACGGACATGGTGGTAGTTCGCGGACATCGGGTGTTACATCCGGGGATTTTTGGGTTCAGAAGTCATGCAAATGAGAATGAGCCCTGAAAGGAATTGGTCAGGAAAGTTTAGTGGGTGTGTTGTGCCAGGAGAGGTTTTCTCAGATACTCTTTTTGCTGAGAGAAGAACAGAATGTGGAAGTCCAATGGTATGGAGTAAGTGGAATGAAGTGTTTGGACTTGTTACCTCTCTGTGCTACTTTGGAGGCAGAGCAACATCCAGATATAATTATAATTCATTGTGGAGGGAACAGTTTATGACATGTGTCTGGAATTTCTTTGCAATTTGCAATGAAAGAAGGACTTCAGAAGATCATGGACATGTTTCCAAATTCTCAAGTAATTTTTTCATGGATTGCGCAGAGACAAATGTGGCTTTGTTCTTCTTCATTTGGTCCACAAATGGAGAAAGCAAGGCGCAATGTCAATAAGGCTGTTTGGGCCTTTCTAAGTGATTTTGGCATGTCCTCTTTTCAAAATGAAAATATTATGTTTCGTAGTACATACATTTTTCGCACAGATGGAGTACATCTAACTTATGATGGCAATCAGATTTTTCTAAGAAACATACAAAATGCATTGCAACCTTTTTTAGAATTACAGCATACATTTTGAAGTAGGTGCTGAGTATTTATAATTTTTGAAACACAAACACCTCCCAAAGGCTCTTTTCTGAGCCACCACTTCATCCCAGAGAAAATTGCAATGCTTTTGAGAGGGTAGCACCACAAACTTTTAGATGTCCGCGGACTGTCCGCAGACCTCTAAAATATACAAAGGGCCCTGCTTCATTTATTTTCACTTCTATTTTTTAACTGTGAAAGGCGGCTCTTAAAAGAGCCTTATTTTTTTTTTATTTTTATACACGACACACTAGGAGAGGAGGGGAAAGGAGGGGAAAGGGGGGACACCAACCATGTGGATAAGAAAGTGTGAGTTGAGAGAGGAAGATGTAGAGTGGGTTTTATTTGGGTAGTGAGCAGGTCTTCTCGTGCTCTGAGACGATAGTCTCAAAAGCACTACAAAGTCGCTCCCCCCTGCAGAGTACTGTGTCGCAGTACATACACACAACTGTGACCCTCAAAAGGTAAGGGTCATCAGCATTATGTATGGCCTGTGAGGCAGCTTGAGGAAGATGCTGTCCCACAGAGGTGTTCCTTGTGGTGACAGGATTGGAAACGGAGGATGAAGTAGAGGAAATCAACCTATTACGATCTTATCAAGGTACAACCCTGCAAATGGCACCAGAGTGAAATGACCTGAGGTGCCGCTTCATGGTTATGGTCCCAAAGCTGTATGAACCATGCCTCCCGCGACTGAGTACCATTTTGCACTCATTGCAGGTGACTCGGTTCGCACAAGCCTTTGGACCATTCCAATGAATGGTAAATAACCGCCACACCCAAGATTCAAGCCTAGTGCGGGTAGTAGGGATTTCCACTACCTCATTCTCGTCATCCTCATCTTCCTCCTCTGCATTCTCACTCCTGTTCCCCTCTTCAGGCCCTTGGGAATGTGGTGGTGGTGGAGCGGGTGTGGGTGGTGCTGAAGCAGGTGCAGCACCAGGTGACAGTAGTTCAGCCATGGATGCCATCTTGATGATGGCGTAATCTGCAGGTGGCAGCAAAAATCGCTGTGTTCTGAAGAATAGCCAGAAACACAATGAGAATAAGCTCTAGGGCGTGGTCTTTTATAGGGGTGATTGTATGCGGTTCGCGGACATGCGTGCTGTCCGCGGACAGATCAAACACAATAAAAGGTTTAAAAGGTTTCAAAAAGTATGTAGAAACTCAGGATTAGTATGTGGGACATGTGCTATGGTGAGTTTGTATTGAGAAATATTGTGGATTACTTGAAAATGTACTTTTAAATTGTTCGGGGACACGAACAGTGTCCGCATTCAGAACACACAATCAGCGTGGGCGCAGTCACATGATCGCTCCGCGAACATGTTCGCGAAGGAAACGGCTGTCCGCAGGACACGAAATGCACGGACATTGGTTTGCGTATGTGTGTTGGTGTCCTACGGACACTGTTCAGGTCCTGAAGTAATTAAAAGTGAGTCACACGTCAAACGAACAGTTACGGACAACCATTTGTTCTTAGAACAGTTTAACTTCCTTGCAAACAATATGGACAGACATAGCGTCCTCAGGACACCTCCATTTTCATTTATTTACGAACATTTCAGGACACCGCTTGTGTTCTTAGAACACTTTCAACTTGGTAGCAAACACTACGGACAGGTATAGTGTTCTTCAGGACACCTCCATTTTAGTTTATTTACGAACATTTCAGGACACCACATGTGTTCTAAGAACAGTTTCAACTTGCTAGCGAACAATACGGACAGGTATAGTGTTCTCAGGACACCCCCATTTTGTTTATTTATGAACATTTCAGGACATCGCGTGTGTTCTAGAACAGTTTCAACTTGCTAGTGAACACTACGGACAGGTATTGAGTTCTTTAGGACACTTCCATTTTCGTTTCTTGAAGAACATTTCAGGACACTGCGTGTGTTCTAGAACAGTTTCAACTTGCTAGTGAACATTACGGACAGGTATAGTATTCTTCAGGACACCTCCATTTTCGTTTATTTACAAACATTTCAGAACAACCGCGCTGTCCGCGGACACCTAAATTATTATGATTTTTTTTTAAACGGAAACTACTTACAACACAACATAAAAATTTAAGTTTATTTAACATATATTAACAATTTATGACAGAGAAGGTGAGGCAGAAACGGAAAAAAGCAAGAGAATTAGGGGTTTCAACATGATTGGTATCAGGTGAAGAAGGGATGGAAGTCTCATCAAAACGTTTTGGGTTAGGGAGAGGGTTTGGGGATAATTGACAGGGATATGGTTAGGGGGGACAAGTACATGTGGGACAATGTTATGAGGTTTTTGTTTTAAAATGATCCTCAACAAAAGTTTTCAAATTATTAACATTGGTCAACAATAAATCCATTTTTTCTTTTATGCCTTCAAGAGTGTTATCTGTAACAGTGTCTTCAGAGGTATTTTCTATTTTGGTATGCTCTGTACAAAAAAATATATATATATGTTAAATATATATAACATAATAATAATTAAATGGTTTATATTGTAAAGTGTGTACCATTAGCTTCACTATCTTCTGACATTTCGTCATGTGGGAAGTGCTCCTCTAGCCATTCCAGAGTACTAGAAATTTCTGTGAGAAAAAAAAAGATAATTTTTTTTAAAAATCTAATACAGAAAGTTTATAAATATATGAGTAAAATGAAGTACACTTACTATTTCAGGGAATATATGTTCTGAGTACTCTGTAGGTCTGGTTGTGCTCTTAGTTTTGGAGTGTCTGTGAGGTAATTATCTTGCAAGCCAATTTATCTTCATTTGGTATATTCCATTTTAGAACATATTGTATTTAAATGAATGGTTAGTGTGTTCCATATATGGGTTACATTTCTTATGTATTACTACATATAATATGTATGTGTGCTATTTTGTGCATTTTTTAAATGTTACTATTTTATAATATAACAATTAAACATACCCCCCCAGACTTTTTAGGTAGTGGTATTGTTGTCCGAACATGTCCGCGGACATCAAAAAAGTTAGCGGACATCAAATTCAGTAGAAGGGGTTCAGTATGTTCTATATTACATGTACATAAAGTCAAAGTTATTATTGTTAAGCTTTGCTACTAAACACCTGTGAAATTCAGTGAAAAAACTTTGTTAAAGGGACGTTATGGTTAAGTTGCGCTACTAAAAACCTATGAAATTCAGTGATAAAAACTTGTTAAAGGGACGTTATGGTTCCAAGTAAAACCGAAAAACCCCTTAAATTCGCCAGTTATGGTAAGCTAAGCAACCATAACTCGCGCCACCACCGTGCACTGCTAAGACTAACAGCCACGACATCAAAGATGACATCACAAATGTCATTGATGACATCACTGATGACATCTCATGTCTGGCTCACTCTTTTTTCTTTTGTTGACATATCTAGGCCACATGGTTTTCTTCAGTAACAGTCAGAAACTAAAAATGTAATTTTATTTGTAGAAGTATCCTTCAAGTAGGTTCTTACAGTAATTCCCTTAGAGTCCAGTCACATCATATGAAACATACATAGGGGAAGACAAAAGCTTGAAAGACAGCAATCCTTTTTGTGCATAAAGATAATCAATAGACTTATCAGCACTTTCTGATAGTTCTGTTGTTTGTTTATGGCTGTACTTTCCCTGTATATAGTCATATTTGTATACATTGTACCCACACTACTTTCCTTAGGGTCCAATCACATCAAGTGATACATATACATGGGTAAATAGCAGCTTTGAAACAGAGCAATAATTTATTTGCATGAAAATAATCAGTTAGGTTATTAATTGTTTCTGCTACTACTTGTGCTTTTTTGCTAACTTCACTTTCCCTGTATATATCCATATTGGTATGTGTTCTTGTCTCTTTGTGTTTTGTCTATAGTAATGCAATTATGTAATACATGGGATTTATTAGCTACTTATTACATATTTCACAGTACACAAAAATCTATTAAGAAAACAATTATCATTTCATTATTCAACATATTAACATTACGAATATTATACCTTCATCTTGTATGCTGCACACAATGCTATGTTTCTGCATGAGTAGCTTAGTATACTAGATAGAACCCCATAATAGGATGCTATTTATATCAATGCATCGTTCAATGCACTAATTAGGGTATGATATTTATTACAATGATCCTTGACACTTTTTTCGCAACATTATAATAAGAATCCCTTGTACACATATTTCATGAAAAGTACATACACATGTGATGTCATCATTGATGTCATCAATGACATTTGTGATGCCATCTTTGATGTCGTGGGTGTTAGTCTTAGCAGTGCACGGTGGTGGCGCGAGTTATGGTTGCTTAGCTTACCATAACTGGTGAATTTCAGGGGTTTTTCGGTTTTACTTGGAACCATAACGTCCCTTTAACAAGTTTTTTTCACTGAATTTCATAGGTTTTTAGTAGCGCAACTTAACCATAACGTCCCTTTAACAAAGTTTTTTCACTGAATATATATAGCGGTAGCGTCCATGTAGTTATGGTTAAGTTGTTTCCAAAGGAAGAGCATTTTTTGGGTGGCTTATAACTTTGCTCCCTCTGAACGAATCCTCACCACACTTTGCAAAAATAGTGTATGGCCCACTCTGATATATTCTGCAAGGTTTGGAGAGGTTTGGTCCAGGGGGAGCAAAGTTATAGGGGGGTTCCCAAAACTTTTGTTTTTTCCCATAGACAAAATGGGAAAAAAATGTGCGCACGCCTACAGCCCAAACCGCTGGATGGATTTACACTAAATTTGACAGGAGCGGGGGCTTGGTCCTGAAAGCGTGCTTTTGCAAATTTGGTGTAAATCCGTCCAACAGTTTTTTTGAAAATGACCAAAAATATAAGGCAAAATAAATAGTGATATCTCCGTTCGCTTTGCGGACGGACTTCCCGGTTCGCTCCGCGGACAGTGCCCTGATTGGCCGAGCGGCTTGCGCGATGTCCGCAGACATCCGACGTGTTCGTTGATTGGATGGCATGGCGCATGGAGCGCATCAGATTTCTGGTGGCGCCCGACATCTTGCATACGCGGACGAACGCGGACAGCGAGGTGAAACTTGGTTTAAAAATTGTATTTAGTGGAGTGTGTTGGTGTGTAAGAGTGTTTGGGGAGGGTGGGCGAGTATGAGATAGGTGCAATGTTGTATTTTTTTTATGTGCTAGATGCTTTTGTTGTGTTTGATTTGTCTGCGGACAACACGGCTGTTCTGAAATGTTTGTAAATAAGCAGAAGGGATTTGGTGTCAAGTTGAAAGTGTTCTAAGAAGACTCGTGGGGTCCTGGAATGTTCGCAGTGGGTGTCCTGAAGACGTTGTCTGTATTGTTCGTTGTCAAGCTCGCGGTGTCCTGAAATGTTCGTACATAAAGAAATTGGGGGTGCCCTGAGGACGCTGTCCGTATCGTCCTCTGGCAAGTCCTCTGGCAAGTTGAATGTGTTCTAGGAACTTCCTTGTGTCCACGGACATTAAAATGGTTGCAATGCTTGAATCTATGGGTGTGATATGCTGCGGTGGTTGTGGCCAGGGTATAGAATGTTGGGTGCATGGCTGTTTGGCCATGCACCCAAGACTCTATGCCCTGGCCACAACCACCGCAGCATATCACACTAATATGCCATGCACCCAAGAGTCTATGCTCTGGCCACAAGCACCGCAGCATATCACATTCATAATGGCTTATGACTTTGGGTCAAAAACAAATTTATAAGGAACATTTTTATAAGCAAGTATGGGTGTGATATGCTGTGATGGTTGTATTTATCAAGTTATACTTACTATTTGGTTTAGTAACGGGAGTCCATGTTTTTCTTGTTCATTTCTGTGATAAAAGAAAATAGCATGTTAGTATTAGTATTTTATAAAGACTTATTACATTGTACAATCAACATTTTCTTCTTTTTTTTTACCCTCATATTTAGTAGATGACAAACCAGAGTACTGTGCAATTTGCTCAGTTTCTGTGTTTGTTGCTAAAATAATTGGGTCTGTGGGAAAAAAAATCCATGTTGGATTAAAAAAAAAACTTTTTTGTGTTATGCTACAGTTTATTTGTTTGTTTGTTTTCAGTGTTTACTTGTTGTTTCTGGCTAATGCTTTATACATTGGATTGTTCCAGTTTTTGGGAGCAGTAATATATTAGGTATTTGTTTGGATATTGTAAAATTTTGGAGCAGTTAGATACCAGTAGGCATATTCTAACTGTTTATTTTTTTATATCATTTCGTGGTATTGATTTATCTGTTTGGATATTTCTAAATTTTGGGACAGTTAGATACCAATTGGCGTATTCTAACTGTCTGTTTTTTTTCTCTATTTGAGTGGTATTAATTTATCTGATTAGTTGTTGTAGCATCTTTGGGCAGTTAGATAGCTTTTGGAATATTGTGACAGTTTATATTTTTTTACTACAAGTGTACTTTAGGTTTAAGTACAGTTTAGTTATCAAATTTTGGTTTTAAGAACATTAAATAAGCGTTTGTAAGATTTGCTGGTAATCTCTGCTTAAGAGTAATGGTACTATCATTACATTCAAACCATCCACATTTCTTTTTTATGTATGCAGTGTAGTGCCCTGAATTGGTTGTGGCTCCTGCGTGGTAGATTATACCTATTGTTGTGAAGGTTTTCCTACCAAGTGATATTTGACCATGTGTGAATCCAGTCAGCTTGCAGTTGTTTTTGGTACCATCTGCATTGTAACGTAGAAGCATTAATATTACGTATTTACTATGTGTTTGTATTATTAACGTGGAGCGATTATCTGAATTGCAGGTCGAACATAATCTACCATGGTTTGCATTTTGTACAAGTTGCTGAAATGGAACAGATTCACAATTAGGTATTGATATATACACAAAGCGTTCATTGGGGATTTGTTCTTGTGTCACATTGTTGCAGAGAGTGCATGTATGTTTCCACATGTATGAAATCTGGAAGATTTCATTCATAGGTATGTTTTTGTTTTCCAGTACTAATAGTAAGTACATTAGAAATTCTTGTGGATCTTCCTGTGAGTTTATAGTGAATTTCACCATTCCAGAACAGTAGTCCAATTGTTGTCTTATTCCATAAACACCATACGTGTTGTCAGGATTGTTTGCTGCGTTTCTGTGAAGTACTAACATTTGCAAACACAATAGGTCTGTACTGTGTAAGTAAATGTTCTCAACAATTGGTGTTGATTGAAATAGAATATTCATTGCTACATTTGCGTAGCAACTTATACCAACTATATTTGAGAGTTTAAATGGACCAGGTAGTTCTGTATCTGACTGCTTTTTTTGGAGTTTGTCTTCCTTCTTTGAAGAAGTACCTGGTGTACTTTCCCTAATTGATTCTTTTTTGCTTGTGGCACTTGATGAAGTTTTACTTTCTTTTACTCTCTTTGGGGGATTTGCAGTGACATCCTGTTGCTTTTCTGTTTGATTTATTTTTCTTTTATAATGTTTTACTTTTTGTGGAACAAAATATGTGTTTAGATGGGGAGTGTATAGTGAACAAAGTCTATTGTATTCTAAAATGCAAGGAATATCAGCGTTTATTTTACTTGCATCAAAGTTTATTTGAAATAGACCGTCAAGTGTACGTAAGCGTGATAGTGCTACGTAGCTCATGCCTTCTTTAAAGACTGTGTTACCAATGTCTATCATTGCTTTGTCTAGAGTAAGACCTTGTGATGTATGAATGGTGACTGCGTATGCGTACATACATGTCTTTGAAGAGAAGGAATCGAGCTGTTGAGCGTCCTATTCTTTTTACTTCTGAAAGTTTGTCAAAGAGAATATTGACAAACTGAATTTTGTTGTCACGTGGGTATGTTTGAAAGCCAACAACTGTACCCAGTTCTCCATTAACTAGTCCTTGGTCCACGTCAAGGTTACATTTCAGCATTACTCTGCAATTTAAGGATAATTTTAATATCTTTTCCAAGCCTGCTGTGTTTGAGATTGATTTTTCTTAACTATTTAGTCTTGTTGTCGCTTGGTCACACATGGGTAGTGTCATTCCATGTACATCTAGTTAGTCTGTGGCGCTAATTTCCATTATTGGTTGCATTTCTTTACTTAACATTATTTAATTGAATTTGAAACAGCTTGCAAGAGTTGGCATTAAGGCCATACAATTGACATTTGTGTGGGCTAATTGTTCCATAACATCTGTAGCAAATGCATAATCACCATAAAGTGCATGAATGTGCCGGGTGTTCAATATTGCTTCTGCTCCTTTAGAAAGTATACCAACTCTGATACTTTTTTAAGATGTTGGCATAAGTGAGATCTGCAGATTGGCACATGTTTTCTGTTAATTCTTTGTATTGGAAATGTTGCCAAAGGTTGACATTTCCTATGCTGCCAACAGTTTTACGGCAGAGTTTGTGTCCTAATGTTTTAAAAATAGGCTCACCTTTTACTGGTGTCAATTGAAGAAGATCTCCGAAAACAATAATGTGTTTTCCTGCAAAGAGCTCTTCATAGTTTGTTTTGAGTACTTCTTGTAATCTGAGGTGAATGAAAGCCAACATTAGGTTGGACACCATGCTCACTTCATCTATTAGTAGCATTTTCATTTGTTTCAATACTCTGCGTAGTTCCATTGCAGCTTCTGCAGAAAGTTTGTAATAATCTAATTTGTTTTCTGGTGTTCTACTGGCAGGAATAGTAATCGGTGTAAAGTGACACCACCTATGTTGTAGGCAGCTAAACCTGTGCCGGCAGTGACAACAGCTGACAGTTTGTTGTTTGTCAATTGTTGATGGAACTTACTGATGATTTTGATTAGGAATGTTTTGCCAGAACCATCTTCACCACTGACATACAATAGTATAGGTTTGTAATTTTGACAGGTGCATTCTTTGTTTTCATGTTGTACACCATGTGCAATTTCTTTTGTTACTTCTTGAAAAATGCTACGTTGCTCATTGTTTAGCTTTGATTGTATTGTTAAGTCTTCTTTACCTTCATACTGACACATGGTGTTTTCTACTTCTATCATAGCTAATTCTGCCTCATTTGTTATTAGTGGGTCTCCCAGTGGTTCTTGGCTTCCTGTGACAGAAGGTTGACTACTGTCAGGAGTGTCCTTATCTAGTTGGGCCTGGAGTTCTTCTTCATGTTGCTGTTCATTGTGCAACATTGTTTTGTACTGTGCAAAGTTTATATCAGTTATACTGCTTTCATTTGCTTTGAAAGCGTCTTCAAATGAGTCATAGTTATCAAGTATTTCTTCTTCTTTTCTCCATGGTTTAAAGACTGGTAGCAGGGACAAGTAATAAACTTTATGTTGAGGAGTCTTTTATGACAATTTGATATGATTAATTAAATTTGGTTTGGTGAGTTTTACTAAGCTGCCTTCACAGTTTGTCACTTTGTATTTACAGTTTTGTTCATCAGGTTTTATATTATTTTTGTATGTGTAGTTTTGGGCTACGTGGTATAGACACATGGTTTCCAAAGTGGTACTCCTGTTTGGGTAGTATGTGTCCAATAAATTGTTTTTTAAAATGTCTTCGCTGTTGGGATCATGTTTGGCTATTGTTTCTATATCTTCGTATGATTTTAGAACTCTTTTTCTAGATTTAGCTGGACCAAGACTTAGCCATACTATATTTGCAGATTTACCATACAATGCAGTACCAGTTAATCGATCAGCTGCTTCATAGGATCCACATTCTCTATGGGACAGCATTTTTATGCCCAAGCTGTATAATTTCTGAGACACTGTTTTATCTGATGACAGGTCATTCCAGAGGTCTTGGAGCTCTGTCTTTTCTGATTTGGTTAAGTATGCTGTGACATATCGTGCAACTGCAGTAGAATTGTCTGCAATGTACTGCACATCTATGTTTGTATTACATAAGTGGGCAATGATTGCATTGTAATCATTGATATATTTTTCTTCTTCTTTTCTTTTTATGCAATATGTATTTTTAGGTGACTTACCTTTAACTCTATGTCTAACTGAAGACATGAGATTGTTCACTTGACCTGTATTTGTAACTGGTCTAGGGAAACCAAATCGGCATTTGGTGTAGTATTTCCCTTTGTTTTTGTATTTGCAACTACAATATTTGCCACATTTGTGTCTTTGAAATTGTAAATTCTTTGCATGAAGATCACTATTTTTGAATTCCGATGGAATTTCACAAGTGACATATTTTTCAATAAACTGTAAAACAGTGGCATCACTGTCTTGAACAAATTTAGGAGCATCTTTAATCCATAAAAGCATGTGGATATGTGGTGCTCCTCTGGCTTGGTATTCTTTTCTCCAAAAGAAGTGTTTCTCCAAGGGGAGGAACAGTTTTATTACAAATAAAATGTAGCATAGCAATGAAGCGATGGTGAAAATATCTTGAAACATTAACAGGATTCTGAGAACAAAGTTCTCCAGGTGTTAGTATATCTATGTTTGTTTTGTTTTCGTTTGATATGCGTAGGAAAGCATGTAAATCTTCCCATGCATATTCTGCACAACTTAATGTAACAAACCAAGTGGGTGGGCCAAGGTTTCTGATCATACAACGTACATCTCCATGACGTCGAAACCAGTACTCTTTAGTACCACACATATTTGCTAATAGATTTGTAAGATTTGCTTGTCAAACCTCATCTTTTTGTTGAACTTTTTGTAATCATTGAGTAGCTGTCATATTTTGAAAGTGTGATCCTGATTTTAATGTGTGCAACTCCGTAACATAAAGTTGCTAGTTCACTTTCAAAGAGTAGGTGGAATATGTATTCCACATTTTGTCGAAATCTGGGATCTTCAGAATACATTCGTAATGAGCGATATTCTGATGCTGATATTTGAATAGGTCTATCATCGTATCTTCCTCCTTTGCCAGTCGGAAAGAGTAGAGGAAAAGCATGTGCTTCTATACTTTTTTCCCATATGCTGATTGGTGATCCTTTTGTTTGACGCATTTGGTACGTTTCCAGTGCATCTTCTGTGGTGTCATTAGATTGCAATTGATGAATTGTATAATGGTCTAAAGTGCTTGATATTGTAGCAGGATCTAGGAGCTCAAATTGACCAACTTCTTGTGTCTCTTGAATTATTTCAGTTGTATCTTTCAAGTTTTCTTCAATATTAATTTCTTTGTAATATTCATTATTCTCTTTAAGATATTGCAGGGCTTCTCTAACTTTATGTAAATCTACCAGTTGTTGCCACATTTTTTTGTCTTTTGTAGGTACTCCATTTACCAAGATAATTAAAGATTGTTGCATTGGACGTTGCACTCCTAGAGTGTGCACATCTTCTTTTAGATCTAATGGTAAATACACTACTTTTCCACAAATACCTTTCACTAATTCAGAGGGAGGTAATTTTGCAGTTTTTGGTTGAAGGCGTATTATTGCTTGAAATGGGTGCACTGTTTGAATTATGATGCTATCATATAAATTAAGTTGTTGAAGGGGTTTTGGTAGTGTATATAATTCCAAGTTATTTGTGATAGGACGTGAAGGAGTTTGGTTGTTGTCAAGTTTTGTAGTGCAGTAACTGCAAAGTATTAGGGGGTCAGTTATTTTGTATTTGTTTTCTGCTATAAGGTAGAGAGCTAATTCAAACAATTTAGAATCTTCATTGTCTTCTATTTTGTATGATAGATCTACAGTTTTTGTGTTACTTTTATAAAAAGTTCTGCGGCAACATACACACACAAGGTTTGGTACTTCAGCTGAAGTTCTTTCAAATTTTAGTATTTCTTTTTTGTATGTGTGTAGTGAAAGGTTGCCATGTGCAGAAATGTTACAAAGTTGGTTTACAGCTAATTCATCTTGTAAGTGGGTTTCACTTCCAAAATATTTTGTCTGGATATAGTTGATTTCTTTTAGTAGGTCTTTTGCTGTACCATGTAGAAGAATGTTATTTAAATTGTCTAGTGCTAAAGCAGGACTTTTAGCATAGTACAGTTTATAAACTAGATGTTTTATACTTGCATGATGTGTTGATATCCTTTTTATATCATGGAAGGTTGTTTTGCAAGTAGGTCCTGTAATGCAGGCCAATGAATGTCCTTGTAGTCCTGTGTACTTGTGTACTGGATAAGCATCCATATTTTGCAGAAGTTTAATTTTGATTTTGTCTTTGCTTTTCACATATTGATTGAGGAATTGGCGTAAAGACTTGAACATTTTTTTGGGAATGTTACACATTGACGTGCATGGCCATTTGTACACTAGATGTTCTGATTCCGTTGAATGGAGGGGTAAATCTACGTTTTCAGTGCATATTTTTGTAAGGAGTACTTCTTGTTCCATTATGGTATTATTAATTTTTCACAACCTCGACCACTGCTTTGTATGGCAATTGTATTTGTTTGCTTTTGTTTGTACGCTTCTTCATTAAAGTATGGTTCTGTGCTTGTAGTATGACTCCATTCACCTTCACAGATATTTAAGAAGTTATTTCTGTTAACATTTTGTTTATTGAGAAGTCTTTTTTGTAATTTAGTTATTCGTTTTGTTAGTGGTTTTATTCTGTTTAACACTAAAATAAATAACTTTCTTTTGAGAAGAATTGCACTGTCTATCAAAGCTTCTAAGATTACTTTTCTACGATAGTTTTGAAGTGTTGAACCTGGTTTCTCTCCTGTTTTCATAAGATTTTGAAGGACTTTGTGATGGAACATTTTGGCTAAAATACTTTTCTTGGTATGCTTACTTTGTACTACACCAAGATTTATAGAAGAAGTTTTATTTGTAGTGATAGTTGATTTTCTGTTAATTGTTTTTTAGTTTGTTTTACTTTTTGATAGAGGAGGCAAAGTTTTTGTACTAGAAACTTCTTCTGTTTCACTACATGACTGTATTAGCTGTTGTGTTTCAACTTTTTTTTACAAATTCTGCTATAGATGGATGTTTATGTCGGAGAGTTTTCTTTTCATTTGCTCTACTTCTGCGTTCCTTTCTACAGAGTTGCTTTTTGGTAGGCATTCTTTAGGGTATGTTGAAAAAAATACAGAAGTATGGGTTGGGGTGTTCTGGAATGCCTGTGTGTTGTGTGCATGAGTGTTTGAGTAAGATGATAAAGATGTATGTAATGGTGTGTGATTGTGCTTTGGGAAGTACAACTACTAGGGATGGGTATTCTTGAATAAATGTGTTACTAAACTGGGGTTCAGATGACAGAAAAAAATTAAGCCAGTGGTTTGGAGAAGTATAAATAGTATATCTAAAGCTATACAATTAAAACAGTTGTTTGTTCTACAACATCTAAATTCTAGCGGCTGAGATGGGTAATTTGTGTGTCGAAAAATAGGAAGTTGTGGGCCATTCTGCCAGTAAATCACTGTTTAAAACGGGGGATTTTTGGTCAGAATGGTGCAGAATCTCTATTTTTAGGCACAGAAATAGCATGAATTAACCTTACAGTGTGTTTGAATAATAATTCAAATATTATGGTAACATTGTACTTACTTTTTTTCTAAAATGAGCACTTTACTTCTTAGTTGTTCTTTGAACTTCAAATTCGGCTGCTTCTTTTCTGGAGAATGGTCTTCACTGCAATTGTAAAAGAAAGAAATTAGTAATTTGGTTTGCATATAGCACTGTTTTTAATTTAGACAGATTTTTTAAATTGAAATGCTCAGCGCCTTCCTCAAAACCATTAAAACTATCTTATGACTAACTGTAGGAAAAAAGATATCTTTACTATGGCTTGTGAAATTCATAATGTACCACTGTATACCACTATTCCTGTAACTAAGCTTTTCCACATAATAGTGAGTCAATGTCATAGCCTGCTTTTCCACGTAATAGTGAGTCAATGTCATAGCCTGCTTGTCCTATATAAATGTAAGTAATTATATAAATTGAAAAAATTAAGATTTGATCATAGAGTGTGCATGTACTTTTGTTTGATTATATGTAGTCTATATATTTTATTTCAAAAATGTTGGTTTAACATTATTTGCGTGTGTGTGTGTGTGTATGAAGAAATTAAACGGTACAAAGGTTGGTAAGTCACAGTTCATTTTAGGACAATGAAAAAATGATCGTAGATTCATTTTACAGATTATACAAGTTAAAAGTCGGTTAGAAAATGTGTTCATGTACTGTATAGAAAATATGCGTACCTGTAGTTTGTGTTCATGCATAAGGATATGGACGAAGCTGCAAGTAGAAATCTTGGAGACTTGTATAGTATTTCTCGTAGATCATGCTTGCCAATGGTATGAGACTTGTACTCCGAGAGATTCACCGTACATTTGCAGTGCTGATCTATGATGATGCAGTTACATGTAGAGGTCTTGGATTTGATTGGTGGATGGTCATGTGATTTCTTAGCTACATCCAATGAGGGAATGGTACAGAGAGTGAAGTGGAAATGGTAGAAGGGCTGTCCATGTTACGATATGTTCGCGGACATAGCGGTAGTTCTAGGACACCGTGTATTACATCCGGGGAATTTGGGGTGGGGAGGCATGCAAATGAGATTGAATGTAGCTAGGGATTGGTCAGTAAAGTTTAGTGAGTGTGTTGTGCTAGGAGAGGTTTTCTCAGATATTCTTTTTGCTGAGAGAAGAACAGATATGGCTGAGTGTTTCAAAAAACAGATTGTGTGGATTTTGGGAGACTCGTGGATACATTGGTTGAAGGTTCATGCAGAAAGCTGTGGAGTATCTATAGATCTTGGATTCCCACATGTGGAAGTGCACTGGCATGGAGTGCGTGGAATGAAGTGGTTGGACTTGCTACCACTTTGTGCAACTTTGAAGACAGAGGAACATCCAGACATAATTGTAATTCATTGTGGAGGGAACAGTTTAGGACATGTGTCTGGAATTTCTTTGCAATTTGCAATGAAAGAAGGACTTCAGAAGATCATGGACATGTTTCCAAACTCCAAAGTAATTTTTTCACGGATTGCGCAGAGACAAATGTGGCTTCGTTCTTTCTCATGTGGTCCACAAATGGAGAAAGCAAGGCGTAATGTCAATAAGGCTGTTTGTGCCTTCCTAAGAGATTTTGGCATGTCCTCTTTTCACAATGAAAATATTATGTTTCATAGTACATACATTTTTCGCAGAGATAGAGTCCATATTACTTATGCTGGCAATCAGATTTTTCTGAGAAATGTACAAAATGCATTGCAACCTTTTTTAGAAATACAGCATCCATTTTGAAGTAGGTGTTAAGTATTTATAATTTGTGACTTACAAACACCTCCCAAAGGCTCTTTTGAGAGCCACCACTTGCTCCCAGAGAAAAATGCAATGGTTACAATAGGGTAGCACCCCGATTTTTTTTATGTTCGCAAACTGTCCGCAGACTTTTAAGATATACAAAGGGCCCTGCTTTATTTATCTTAACTTCTATTTTTTAACTGTGAAAGGCGGCTCTGAAAAGAGCTTTATTTTTTTTTATTTTTGTTATTTTGTATTTTTTTTGGTTTTTTTATACACGACACACTAGGAGAGGAGGGGAAAGGAGGGTAAAGGGGGGGCACCAACCACAGGGATAAGAAAGGGCGAGCTGAGAGAGGAAGATGTAGAGTGGGTTTTATTTGGGTAGTGAGCAGGTCTTCTCGTGCTCTGAGACGATAGTCTCAAAAGCACTCCGAAGTCGCTCCCCCCTGCAGAGTACTGTGTCACAGTACATACCTACAACTGTGACCCTCGAAAGGTAAGGATCATCAGAATTCTGTATGGCCTGTGAGGCAGCTTGAGGAAGACGCTGTCCCACAGAGGTGTTCCTTGTGGTGACAGGATCAGAAACGGAGGATTAAGTAGAGGCAATCAACCTACTACGCTCTTCGCAAGGTACAACCTGACGAATGGCCCCAGTGTGGAATGAGTTCAGGTGTCGCTTCATGGTCATGGTCCGAAAGCTGTACGCACCATGCCTCCCGTGACTGAGTGCCATTTTGCACTCATTGCAGGTGACATGGTTCGCATGAGCCTTAGGAACATTCCCATGAACGGTAAACAACCGCCACACCCAGGAATCACGCCGAGGGCGGGTAGTAGGGATTTCCGCTACCTCATTCTCGTCATCCTCTTCTTCCTCCTCTGTATCCTCACTCCTGTTCCCCTCTTCAGGCCCTTGGGGAGATGGTGGTGGTGGAGGGGATGGGGGTGGTGCTGAGGCAGATGTAGCACCATGTGGCAATAGTGGAGCCATGGATGTCATTGTCTTGGAGATGGAAATCTCAAAATCTGCAAAGTATGCAGCAAAATGCAGTGTGCTCTGTGGAATAGCCAGAAACACAATGAGAATGAGCTGTAGGGCGTGGTCTTTTATAGGGGTTGCTTGTACGCGGTTCGCGGACATGCGCGCCGTCCGCAAGACAGATCGAACACCAAAAAAGGTTCAAAAAGTCACAAAAACTATGTGGAAACTTACGATTAGTATGTGGGATTTGTGGTATGATGAGTTTTTAATGAGAAATATTGTGGATTACTTGGAAATGTACTTTGAAACTGTTCGGGGATACGAACAGTGTCCGCATTCAGAGCACGCGATCAGCGTGGGCGCGATCACATGATTGCTTCGTGAGCATGTTCGCTAAGGAAGCGGCCATCCACAGGACACCCTATGTACGGACATTGTTTTGCGCATGCGTGTGGATGTTCTAAGGACAGTGTTCGGGTCCTGAACTAATTAAAAGTGCGTCACACGTAAAACGAACAGTTACAGGCAGCCGTTTGTTCTTAGCACAGTTTAACTTACTTGCGAACAATACAGACAGACATAGCGTCCCTAGCACACGTCCATTTTGTTTATTTACGAACAATACAGGACACCAGGAGTGTTCTTAGAACAGTTTCAACTCGCTAGCAAACACTACGAACAGGCATAGTGTTCTTAATGACACCTCCATTTTTCGTTTACTTACGAACATTTCAGGACAGTACGAGTGTTCTTAGAACAGTTTCAACTTGCATGAGAACATTACGGACAGATATAGTGTCCTCGGGACACTTACATTTTTGTTTATTTACAAACATTTCCAAACAACCGCGCTGTCCGTGAACACCTAAATTGGTTTTAACACAAAGAACTGAAAGTAATTACAACACAATATAAAAAAGTAACTTTATTGACATATCTAAACAATTTATGACTGAGAAGGTGGGGCAGAAACGGAAACAAAAACAGGAGAATTAGGGATTTCAACATAATTGGGATCAGGTGAAGAAGGGATGGAAATGTCATCAAAACGTTTTGGTCCATGGAGAGGGTTTGGGGTTAAATAAGTGGGATATGGGGAGGGGGGGCAAGTACAGGTGGGACAATGGTATGTTGTTGGTAGTTTTAGGTGATCTTCCACAAATGTCTTTAAATCGTTAAAATTTGCCATAAATTGGTCCATTTTTTGGTTAATGTGTTCCACCGCTTCTTTTTCTGTGGTAGTGGCAATTTTTGTATGGTCTGTAAAAAAAAAATGTATATGTTAAATGTATACAAAATAATATTTATTAATTGGTTTATATAGTAAAGTGTGTACCATTAGGTGCACTATCTTCTGACATTTCGTCTTGTGGGAAATGCTCCTCTAGCCACTCCAGAGTAGTACACATTTCTGTGAGAAAACAAAAAAGTAATATATTTTTTTTTATCTAATACAGAAAGTTTATAAATATGAGTAAAATGAAGTGCACTTACTATTTCAGGAAAGTATTCGATGAGTAGTCTTAAAATTGGTCAACAATAAATCCATTTTTTCTTTTATGCTTTCAAGAGTGTTATCCGTAACAGTTTCTTCAGAGGTATTTTCTATTTTGGTATGCTCTGTACAAAAAAATATATATATGTTAAATATATATAAAATAATAATAATTAAATGGTTTATATTGTAAAGTGTGTACCATTAACTTCACTATCTTCTGACATTTCGTCATGTGGGAAGTGCTCCTCTGGCCATTCCAGAGTACTAGAAATTTCTGTGAGAAAAAAAAAAATAATATATTTTTTTTATCTAATACAGAAAGTTTATAAATATATGAGTACAATGAAGTACACTTACTATTTCAGGTAATATATGTTCTGAGTACTCTGTACGTCTGGTCTTGCTCTTAGTTGTGGAGTGTCTTTGAGGTAATTATGTTGGAAGCCATTTTATCTTCTTTTGGTATATTCCATTATAGAACATATTCTATTTAAATGAATATGGGTTACATTTCTTAAGTATTACTACATATACTTTGTATGTGTGCTGCTTTGTGAATTTGTTAAATGTTCCTATGTTATGATATAACAATTACACATACCCCCCCAGAGTTTTTAGGTGGTGGTACTGTTGTTCGAACATGTCCACGGACAGTCAATTTCAGTAAAAAGGGTTCAGTATGTTCCATATTACATGTACATAATGTCAAAGTTATTATTGTTAAGTTGTGCTACTAAAAAACTATGAAATTCAGTAAAACAACCTTGTTAAAGGGACGTTATGGTTCAGTTGCGCTATGAAAAACCTATGAAATTCGGTAAAAAAACTTTGTTAAAGAGACGTCATGGTTAAGTTGCGATACTAAAAACCTATGAAATTCAGTAAAAAAACTTTGTTAAAGGGACGTTATGGTTAAGTTGCGCTACTAAAAACCTATGAAATTCAATGAAAAAACTTTGTTAAAAGGGACGTTATGGTTAAGTTGCGCTACTAAAAACCTATCAAACTCAGTAAAAAAACTTTGTTAAAGGGACGTTATGGTTCAAAGTAAAACCGAAAAAAAAACCTGAAATTCGGCAGTTATGGTAAAATAAGCAACCATAACTCGCGGCACTGTGCACGGCTAACACTAACACCCAGGACATCAAAGATGACATCACAAATGTCATTGATGACATCACTGATGACATCACATGGCTGGCTCTCCCTTTTTTTCCTTTACTGACATATCTAAGCCACATAGTTTTCTTCAGTAACAGTCAGGAAGTAAAAATTGAAAAGTTACTATATTTGTAGACTTAGGGTCAAGTCATATCATTTGAAACATATATATAGCGGAAGACACAGGCTTGAAAGAGAGCAATCCTTCTGTGCATGAAGATAATCATTAGAGTTATCAGCACTTTCTCATAGTTTTATTTTTATTACTATACCTTCCCTCTATATGCTCATATTTGTATACATTGTACTCACACTCCTTTCCTTAGGGTTCACTGACATCATTTGATACACATACATACAGTAAGTAGCATCTTTGAAACAGAGCAATAATTTCTCTGCATAAAGATAATCAGTTAGGTTATGTACTCTTTCTGCTACTACTTCATTTTAGAATCTATTTAAGCCTGTTCAGCCTAGATGTTCAGCTACCAATGGTGAGTTTTTATTTACTTTTGAGCATAAATCCTTTCCTATCCAGTTTCCAGAACATATTTTTAGATATTCATGATATCTGTGTAATTACTGAGGCTTCCTTTATTTCCGGAGTCATTCTGACCCCAAAAATATGTGTTGCCCCTCATACACATTTTACCTAAAAATAAAAACTTTATAAATTGGATTTTTTCAACATTGGAATCATTGATCAACCTATCATGTTACCTGTATTCTGTTTGTAGGGGGGCTAGTAACGCTTATACGGATTGCCCTTACATTACTCAGCATGAGCAGCAGAGCTTGTTGCACTAATTGAAGCATTACAAATATCAGCATACAAAGATGTTACCAAATACACTAATTCTACATATATGACATCAAAGGTGCACTAAGGTTTATCAAGATGGACGACGAAAGTATACTTAAGGTCAGATGGGTCGCCAGTCCAGCAGGCCACTTTATTGGCAAGACTAATTGAAGCATTAAAATATCCTGTACAATTAGCCATAGTAAAGTGCCAGCTCACTCCAATGGAACAGACTTAGTGTCACACAGAAATGCTTCTGAGGATGCAGCCAAAAAACAGGCAGCCTATATGCACTTTTTTGAAGAAAGCAAAATACCTGTTACCGCAGCCCAAGAGAGAGGGTTCCCCGAAGCATACAGTGAATTATCAAAGGAACAAATCATTGAATTTCAGGAAAGATTCCCAGCAGAGGAGAAATCTATATGGGTAAAGAGAGAATGCATTGTTTCACTGAACCGACATCGCCTGGAGACAAAACAGCACAGGTAAAGTAGTCATGCCCATAGAGTTACTAAACATTGCACTAGAACAACTCCATTACCCTACGCACACACCTAAGCAGCTCATTGCTGCTGACAAAAGTTAGGACTAGTTTGTGCCAAACCTGGCTGGACAAGCTGACAAATTCATGACCAATTGAACTACATGTCAGGTTTCATCCAGGAGACACACTCAAAACATTGAAAGGAACATTGCCTCGTCCTGCAGGGCCATTCAAGTAACTCCACATAGACTTCATAGATATGGTGAATTGATGCAACACTTACAGGTATGTACTCGTGTTAGTTTGCTCATACTCCTGTTGGATAGAGGTAGGGCCCTGCACCAGTGCAGACGCTAAATATGCTGCAAGGTACTTATTAAGAGAAGTGTTCCATAGATGTGGTATCTGTGAGACATTGAGGTCTGATAATGGACCTCATGTTCTGAATTAATTTATGGCAGAGGTTACCTGATTGTTAGGAATTAGGCACAAGATGTGCACGTCCTACTGTCAACAAGCAAACTGGGTGTTAGAGAGAATGAACAACCTCCTGAAATCAAATTTGACCAAATTGTGCATTACCCTAAAAGGAAGATGGCTTCACTGCATGTACCTGGCCCTAATCATCTTATGAAATCAGCCTAGCAAGACCCACCACCTCACACCCCATGAGGTGGTGACATGCTGGAGAATGTTTGCCCCAGCAGTACCTACACGAACAGTGTCAGATGCGGATTGCAGTGCAGATTTGTTTGGTGAGGAATTCCATGTGTATCTCAAGAACATGTCAACCTGTGCAAAGTTAATTTCTTCACAGATAAACAGCAATACAGAAAAAACAACCTCTACGGATCAGCAAGACGCCAGAGCAGAGGTACCTCTTCAGCTACAGTGCAGCGATAAAGTCTACGAAAGACAGCCTCTGTGAAATGGTGAGGCCAAGTTCAATGGGCCACACGAAGTGGAGTTCACAACCACAATGGCTGCAAAGCTTAAACATTGTCATGCTTGGGTTCATCTGTCTGACCTGTGAAAAGACACAAGCACAGCACCTCCCCTCTGATGAACCACAGTCTCCAACATCGGAACAAGCCACGAAAGTTGAGTGTATACACTAAATCTGAAAACAAATATAAGATGAAACTGAGGGATAGGTTGTCTATTTTTCTCTCTCCTTCTTTCCATCCTTTTAACAGAGTTATTAAGACTAGGGTATAGAGGTACTAAGCAAAATAGTACACAAACAGAACATGTATTTACATTTACGAATAATGTCATGAATAGACATATAAGACAAGTAAGCACAGAAGTAAGTGGAGTGTTAGACGAACATCACTCAGATGGCACAAACACGTGGTACAACCTTATGAAAACATTCCGTAGGGCCCAGGTTAAATAATTATGTTATATTTGTGGGCTTATCCCACTATCCCAAATAAGCTACGTTTGCATGAAGATAAACAATCAGTAAAAGTACAAAACCTTACTCAATCTTCATTTTGTTTTAGATGCTGATTAAGAGTGCCGATTTGCAGCAATCAGAATTGTAATAAAATGTATCAAATGCTATCACCAGACAAAGGAACATCCACCATTATAGATACAGCATGGCAGTGTGGATATAAGGCTTATTGTCAGATGTATCAGAACAGAATTCCTCTTCGTATTTCCTGACTAACATAGTGTAGAAGAAGAATACTTCCAACCAATGTGTCCCTCTGGAAGTTCAAAATACATCCAGAGGGACCAATTAATTGAAAGAAGGCTCCCACAAAACACCAAGCTGCAAGGGAATGCAAAGTACTGGTTAATTAACTGAAGACTATGCAATGTAACTGTTAACTGGCACAATGAGTTAAACCCACCTGTGCAGAAATGACTGATTCTTTCAGGAATAATACAGGATGCACAGAGAGATAGGTGTCAGAGCTTTCTAAACAAGACGAACAGAAGGACAATAAAAGGTGATGACAAAAAAATCAGAATACACCTAAAAGGGCCAAAATGAATCTATCTTACCACAGGTTTGTGAGAAGAGCACACCAAAAGGTATCTGTAACGATGAACCAATCCACCGGAGGGCAGATTCCAAAGTTTTTCAGAATGCACTAAGTACCTCCCATGGAGCGTGCATTCACGTTTCCTCAAGAAGACACAAAGGTTATTATACTTGTGTGCCAAAAGCACTGAAATCCTGCAGAGCGTGTGTCCGCGTTTCCTCAAGAAGACACAAAAGTTATTCTAGTTGCGTGCCTGAAGCATGGGAATCCCACAGAGCACGCGTTCACATTTCCTCAATAATGTACACCAACATTTGTGAAAGCGAGTGTAGGCAGAAAATCCGACCTTCCCAAGAGGCAACAAATGGAAGGGGAGATCTAGACTACAAGGAGCGTGGTTTTGCCAGAACAGATAAGGAATATCCAAAACACAGTTCCAATAACGTAGCCAAGTTGAGTCCATTGTAATCACCAATCGAGCAAACAAATCCGCCAAGGAGCAGGCAGGACAGAAGTAGAGCCAAGGGAAAATAACAATGTTTCGGCAACGAGAAAAAACTACATGAAACAGGTCGTTCTTGGTATTTTCAGAAGCAAGGTTTCATTCAAAGGGCAGAGTAGTTAAAGGCTAGGTCACATGACCGTTCACAACCTCTTCAAATGTAACGGATGCCAGAGTCTCCATGGCAACCGCCAGCTGCTATGCAAGCTCATTCTCCTGCATGTCTTTCTTAAAGGGGAAGTGTGCGGAATGAATCCGATGTGATGCTGATGTTTTATTTGCGCCTTGTTTACCTTCAGCTTGCTTTGAACACCCTCATTCTTGTCATTTATCCTGTTAACCATGACAGTACCCCTCCCCAAAGAGATAACCCCCTGGAAGACCAGTACTTGGCTACTAAACGGGGGGCATAAAGGTTCCTCGCAGGCTCCCACGTCATGTATTCTGGGTCATAACCCTTCCAATCAACATAATACATCCTAACCCCGCTAGATACCTTAGTGTTTAGGATGTCATTGACTACATACTCCTCCTCCCCTTTCACTAGGACTGGAGGTGGATGGGACAGGAGTCAGGTATTAGGAGGAAAGGGTTTTAACAGCGAAACATGGAAAACGGGATGCACTCTCCACTGTCGAGGAAGTTCCAACCATACAGCTACTGGATTGATAATAGCCATAACAGAATAGGGACCTAGATAACGCGGAAGTAGAGCTTTACAACCATGGATGTGCAGAATCTTGGTAGATAGCCAAACATTGGATCCCGTAACATAAGATGGAACAGGGGCTCGATGATGGTTCGCGTACTGTTTACTGCGTTCCTGGGCCTCTGTAAGAGGCCTTCTAATGTCTTTATGTACTTTGAGTACATTAACAACACAGGGTCGGGTTGCTGGATTGTTAGAGTGTAAAGCAGAAGAAAGTGGCAAGGATCTCGGATGCCTACCATGAATAGCAAAGAACGAGGAGGAATGGGTTGACGTATGTACGGAATTATTGTAGGCGAAATCCGCCATGCTTAACACAGAGAGCCAGGACTCTTGATATTGCAGGGTTAAGCACCTCATATATTGCTCTAATGTGGAATTCAAATGCTCGGTCTGACCATCAGTTTGGGGATGATAGCACTGGAGTACTGATCGTCAATGCCAAAAGAAGATGTGAGATTCCACCAAAAACATGAAGTAAATTGATAACCTCTATCCGTGACAATAATTGAAGGAAGACCAAAAAACCTGAACACATGTTTGATAAACAAGTCTGTAAGACAGGAGCAGAAGTGAGACCCCATCAAGGCACAAAAAAGGCTAACTTGGTTAGGTAATCAACAATAGCCCATATGGTGTCATAACCGTCAACAGAAGGAATTTCCGCCACAAAATCCATAGATATCATGGACCATGGATGCTCAGGAATCAGGAGCAGCTGTAATAGTCCCACGGCCTTGGAAAAAAGATTTTTACGCTGGGCACAGATGGCACAGGATGCTATATAATCCGTGACATCCTTTTGCATCATAGGCCACCAGCAACAACACTGCAGGAGATCTAGAGTTGTCTCTATACCAGGGTGTGCAGCGATCTTAGAATCATGGCATCACTTCATGGCTTGGAAACGCTTTGAGTGATCTGGTATAAGCACCCGGCCTTGCGCATAGGGTAAGGAATGAACAACGTCCAATTTATAAGTTTGGATCTCGGATGGAGCAGATCTCACCCATTCTTGGAGATCACTGCGTAGTGTAGGTTGCAAAGTACAGCCGCAAACCACTTGATGAGGAAGAAGCAACAGAACGTTGGTTCTCCTGGGTGTGGAGACGTTATGCGTGTGTGATGATGCATCTGCTTTGGTGTGTAAGGAGCCTGGATGATACGTTATAACAAAATTAAACATAGACAAAAACTCATACCACCTCGCATGACGTGCATTTGTACACTTGACGGATTTCAGGGCCAACAAATTACAATGGTCTGTGTAGACATGAACAGGAAGAACAGTACCCAAAAGATGATGCCTCCAGACAAGGAAAGCATCTCGCACAACAAGAAGTTCCCTCTCTGTGATGGTATTAATCAGTTTGTAAGATGTTAGTTTCCTAGAATGATAAGCAACTGGATGCAGGCCACTAGCGTCCAGACATTCTTGCGAAAGAATGGCCCTCAGAGTGATATCTGAAGCATCAGCCTCGACGATAAACTAAAGAGATGGATTGGGATGCTGCAGGACATGTGCTGATGTGAATGCAGTCTTGAGGGTCGAGAATGCTTTATTGGCCTTGTTATCCCATGAAAAAACCCTATTGCTACTGGTCAACTCTGTTAAGAGAGCTACAAGAGAAATTGCAAATAAATCGCTATAAAAATTAGCAAAGCCTAGAAAGGACTGGAGGGCCTTTAGGGATGTTGCAACTGGCTATACCTTGTTTTAAATGCTGTTTTCCACTCATCGCTTTTGCGGATTCGGACAAAGTTATGTGCCCTGCGGAGATCCAGCTTAGTGAAGATCACAGCAGATCCTACTTGGTCCAGTAATACAGAGATCAATGGTATAGGGTACTGGTTGTGGATGGTAATCATATTAAGTGCTCTGTAATCAGTACAGGGACGTAGATCCCCCTCCCTTTTGGGCACAGAAAACAATGGTGATGCAGCCGGAGAACGAGAGGGGCGTATGAACCTTGATTTCAGTGACCTCTCAATGTACTCTTTAAGGGCCTTGTCCTCTTTCTGCATTAAGGAATAAATCCTCCCAGAGGGAACCTGAGCATCTGGTATCAGGTTGATAGGGCAATCATACTGCCTATGTGGTGGTAGCACTTCCGCACCCCCCTATTCAAAGACATCCTGGAATTCCTGATATTCAGTGGGCAGGGACTGGCAGACCACGGCCCCAATCGTTGGAGCAATACCCAACAGAGGAAGACATGGATTCTTAACATTGACACTGGAAACAATGTAATGTTGATCACAATAACTCGAAAGAAACTCCACAGACAAGCAGTCCCAGGATCAACTTGTAGTGGGGTGCTGCAGTAAGATCAAACGTGATAGTCTCAACATGACATGGGGCTGTTTCCATGTTTAAGTCTGCAGTTTGTTCTGTTACCAAACTGGACAACAAGGTTGTTCCATATACTACATTGACCAGTTCCGGATCTTTCTTGGCAACTATCTGTAATCCTAGATCCTTGGCATAGTGATTGTCAATGTAGTTTCCGGTAGTGCCTGAATCCAGAAAAACCAAAACCAAATTAGCATCACCAGATGTGTGGCCAATAGTGACTGCCAATGTAAATGTCTTAATGCCTTGGGAGTCCTCTGGATGAGAACCACTCGACAACAGGACTCCCTTCTTTGTCGAGTGTTCACGTTTCCCTGTTTCTTAACAGGTTTGTTAGTGCAGGATTTCAGAAAGTGTTCCAATGAGCCAGAGTAGAAGCAAAGATTGTTTGTTTTTCTGTGCTCTCTTTTGTCTGGAGACAGAGGTCCTCGAACCATAGCCTCTATCTGCATGGGTTCAGGAGTAACGGTCAACGAAGGAACAATCCCCAAATTGACGGGTGGAAGACTTCTCTTTTCCCCTTTCCGCTCTGCTTTATGGGTGTCAATCTGCAGTACTAGTTCCAACAATTCGGGGAACATAACTGGAACCACAGGCACCAAAGCAAGAGTATCCTTTAAAGTGTCAGATAACCTCTTGTAAAACAAGGAGGCCTTCTTGTCATCAGGCCATCCCGTCTCCGCAGCTAGCTGATTGAACTTGGCTTACTGGGCTAAGAGAGTTGAGTCTCCATGTTGTAGATGCAACAACTCTAGTTCCGTGGTTTGGGATTTATATTGTGTATCAAACACCTTGCTCAATGCATCAATCAATGCATCACAGTTATATAAGTGGTGACTGCCTTCTTCTAGCAGTGGATTAACCCAGGCGGTCGCTGTGCTACCCAAATGAGAAAGAAAAAATGCTGCCTTGGTCATAGAATCATGGAAGGAGCCTGGTCTACACAAAAAATTAAGACAACACTGATTCAAGAAGGTCCTAAAGGTCTTGGGATCCCCATGGAGCCTTTCCGGAGGTGCCAAAGGGAATTGAGAGGTAATGTATGCAGGCACAGACTCCTGTCTAGGTTGTGCAGAACCAGATCCAGAAGCCACCGCAGCCAGCTGTGGGGGCAAACCTTGGGGTTGTACACTGGCTTGCAGTTCATCAATACGACGTTCAGTAGCCGCATGAGCATTGGCCATGTCAGCAGGGAGTTCTGCTATCAAATGAATGATGCTAGCTAGGGACTCATTGGGATCCATGGTTGAGGCTTCTGAATATGTCAGATGTATCAGAATTCCTCTCCATATTTCTTGACTATTGTAGTGTAGAAAAATAATCCTTCCTACCAATTTGTCCCTCTGGATGTTCGAAATGTATCCAGAGGGACCAATTAATTGAAATATGGATCCCACGAGACAGAAAGCTGCAAGGGAATGCAAAGTACTGCTTAATTAACTGAACACTATGCAATGTAACTTTTAACTGGCACAATTAGTTAAACCACCTGTGCAGAAATGACTGATTCTTTCTGGAATAATATGGGATGCACAGAGAGATAGGTGTCAGAGCTTTCTAAACAAGTTGAACAGAAGGACAATATTACGTGATGTCCAAAAATCAGAATACACACAAAAGGGCCAAAATGAATTGATCTTACCGGAGGTTTGTGAGAAAAGCACACTAAAATGTATCTGTAACGATGAACCAATCCACCGGAGGGCAGATTCCAAAGGATTTCAGAATACACTAAGTACCTCCCACGGAGTGCGCATTTGCATTTCCTCAAGAAGACACATAGGTTATTAAACTTGCGTGCCAAAAGCTCTGGAATCCCACGGAGCGCTTGTTCCCGTTTCCTCAAGAAGACACAAAAGTTATTGTAGTGCGCGCCTGAAGCAAGGGAATCCTATGGAGCTTGCATTCGCATTTCCTCAATAATGTACACGAAAGTTTGTGAACGCAAGTGTAGGCAGAAAATCTGACCTTCCCAAGAGGCAACGATTGGAAGGGTAGATCTAGACTGCAAGGAGCAGGGTTTCGCCAGAACAGATAAGGAATATCCAAAACAGTGTTCCAATAACGTAGCCAGGTCGAGTCCATTGTAATCACTGTTGGGGGTGCATCCTGGCCCCCATGCGTGCCCGTGAGCCCCCACACTGAACAGACCACACACGACACACGTCTGTCCAGTTCGGGCTCCCCGGTCGCTCCCTGGCATCCGGGAACGCCCCGTTTATTTAACTTGCACACTGCGACGTGCAATGTCACGCCGCCGCGTGCGCGTCCCACACGGGGCAGCGCCACACTCCTTCTTTTTCAGGAGGAAACACAATTGCTCTTTATTAACCACTGCAAACCACACACACAAAATAACACCAACATGATGAGCCCATGCCCCTTTAATGTCAGCCGCCCGGATCCCCTCACTCCAGTTGACTCTCCACATGTCCCAACACGTATTCTCTGAGATAAGCGGGTTTCCCTCGCCCAGCCCTCTGGGGGTACCTCCCGCTTACCTACGGCACGGGAAGTCCATCCGTCACAGCTCCCCGGACTGGAGAGTTCCGGGCGCTCACAGGGATTCCAACGTCCTCAGGTCCCTCCGCCATGTCAGGGTCCAGGGGTGGTTCAGTTCGGGAGTCACCCAGCTTCTTGAAGAAGCTGACGTTTCGGGTGACAGCAGATCGTCCATCCGATACCGTCACCATGGACCCTTTCACAGCCACCACGTCCAGTGGTTCGGGTTCGTAGGGGAGCGAGAGCTTGCCATAGGGGTGTCTGTTTCGAATGAGCACCTCGTCCCCCAGTTCCAGCCGCTGGGGGCGAAGACCCCTTCGCAGGTTCTCCTGGTCAATCCTAGTCCTCCTATCGGCCTCAACCTGCTGAGTGTCAATCACCCCGGGCTCCTTCTCCCGGACCTCGGGCAGTAGGCCCCTGGGGCATCGCCTGAATAGAGCCTCCGCAGGGGAGACCCCGGTGGAGGCATGTGGAGTGGTGCGGTACACCCGCAGGAATTGATAAAGGGCGCGTTGGAGGGGCTGCCCTTGTCCCTGAGCAATCCTGAAGGTCTTATTCAGGGTCTGCATCAGCCTTTCAGCGTCTCCACTAGCGCGAGGCCACAACGGGGATATCTTCCTGTGCTTGACTCCGCAGCTCTCCATGAACTCAGAGAACCGCTCACTTTGAAATGGTGACCCATTGTCCGAACACAGAGTCACAGGGAACCCATGGGCCGCAAATATCTTTTCCACCGCTACGACCACATGCTCGAAAGCCACCGACTCCACGAACTCCACCTCCGGGTACCGTGAGTACTCATCAACAATTGCAATGAAGTGGGTCCCCACAGCCGTTGAACCAAAGTCCGCATGGACGACCTCCCAGGGGCGGGTCCCCGGGGCATCGCCTCGATGGTCGGTTCTTGCTGCACGGGGGAAGCCGCCTGCCACCACACACACGCCGCCACAAAATCATCCACCCTTCTTTCCAAGTCCGGGAACCAAACTTTCAGCCGCAGCCTCGCCTTGGTCTTGGCGGCACCCTGGTGTCCCTGGTGGGCTAGAGTGATCACCTCCTGTACCTTGCACTGGGGGACCACGATGCGATCACCTCTGAGCAGCAAGCCTGACGTCGAGAAGGACAACTCGTCCTTCACCTTCCACAACTGCTCGAGTCCAGTCTTGGCCTCCTGGGTCCGCCCTGCCAGAGCCTCCAAGATGGATTTCCAGGAGCCGTGCTGCATCGAGTTCTTTAGGATCTGAAAACACTCATCTGCTACCGCTGCAGCCTCCAGCTCCGCCAGGGGCATCGCATTTGGCGTGGCCCCTTCCACCACCATCCGGACATGGCCACCGGCCTCCTCTGCACAGGTGGCATACTCCTCTCCCCCGCGCACTTCGGGATGTCGGGAGAGGTAGTGCGCTGCATTGTTGGCCCCCGGCCGGTACACCAGGGTGACTCCATACTCGAGCAGGGCGAGCATCCATTTCTCAATCCTGGCCGGTGGCTTCGAGGATGATCCAGCCAGAATCGGGAGCAGGGGCTTGTGGTCAGTCACCACGGTCACAGGACGCCCCAAGACATAGAGTCGAAAATGTCTGCATCCCCAGAGGACCGCGAGGGCCTCCCGCTCAATTTGGGAGTATCTTTGCTCCGTGTCCGAGAGCGCCTTACTGGCATACGCCACTGGGCGAACGCTCCCATCCCGGTCCACCTGAGTCAGAACTGCCCCCAGGCCAAATGGACTTGCATCCACAATGATTTCTGACGGCAGCGCCGGGTCGAAGAATGCCATGGTGTCTTCCGCTGTTAGTGCGCTCTTGATGTCCTCAAAGGCCGACTGCTCCAGTGGGCCCTAATGCCAGACTGTCTCCTTCTTCGTCAACGCCCTGAGCGGCTTGGACCTCGAGGCGAGATTTTGGATGAAGCGCCCGCAGTAGGTCACCATGCCAAGGAAGCTTCTCACGTCCGACACGGACTCCGGGGGCTGCGCCTTCTTAATGTCCTGGACCTTCCTTGGATCTGGTGACACCCCCCCCTCCTTGAACACAAACCCGAAGAACTCAATGGAGGGGCGCAGGAACTCACATTTGTCCCTGTGAAGGGTGAGGCCCAGCGACTGCAGCCTCTCAAAGGTCTTTGCCAGCCTCCTCAGATGGTCCACCTCCGTCTTGGCAAATACCAGAATGTCATCGCTAATGTTGAGGACACCCTCCAGGGCGCCCCGTATGATGTTTTGAAATACTTCTGTAGCCGATGACACCCCAAAGCTCAACCTCTTGTACCTGTACAGCCCCCGGTGGGTGGTGAACGTGGTTACGTACCGGGATTCATGGTGGAGGACAACCTGATGGTATCCTGCTCGTAGATCTAGCTTGGAGAAAAATCGGGCCCCTTGCACCTCAGCGATAATGTCATCGATAGTCGGGGTGAGGTGCCGCTCTCTCTTGATGGCCTTGTTGGGCAGCCTCATGTCCACACAAATACGAACAGAGTCCGGTTGTTTCGGTTTCCTTGCCACAACAATAGGGGATACCCACGGCGTCGGGCCCTCGACTTTCTCAATAATATCCAGATTCACCAGGTTGTCTAGCTCTTTGTCAACCTGCTCCCTCAGATGAAACGGCACCCTCCGGTGCTTTAGGGCAATGGGTTGTACGGACTCGTCGATATGCAGCCTGACCGGGTCACCAGTCATCATCCCAATGCCGTCAAAGAGGGCAGTGTACTTATCTAGCAGGTCATTGATGTCCTCCAGGTACACCGATTACGCGAAGGTGACAATCCCCAGGGCCTCTGCAGCGGCACAACTCAGGAGAGTGTTGTTACTTACAGGGTTGACATAGAACCGAGCCTTGATCGTCGAGCCCTCACGCTCCACCTTCCTCACAAATGCACCGTCCAGCGGTATAGGCTCCAGCCCTCCAAAAGCAAATATGAGGGCCCTCGGTGTGGCCAAGTCTGGTGGCGGGTCCATGGTATCGTAGTGACCCCTCGCCATGACATTGACTGAGCCCCCCGTGTCCACTAGCACCGGACCCGGCGAGTGGTTCACCTCCACCACACACCTTGGCTGCCTCCTGCTCTTCCCTTTCAGAATACCCACGCTCGAAACAAAGAAAATGTTCTCTTCCTCGTCTTCCTCTGCCTCATCCACCTGGGCCTCCTCCTCACCTTGGTCTACCTGGGCTACATTTGGTGGTCGGCTCTGGGGCGGAGTCCACGTCCGGGCCGGACCTCTCAGTACCAACACTGGCAGAGTCGCTCTGCACACTCGTGAGAAGTGGCCCGGCAGGCCACACCGGCCACAAACCTTCCCCGCTGCCGGGCACTCTGTCGGGGTGGGGGAGGTCATAGCCACACTTCTGGCACGACTCCCCTGATCTTCCTGCCCTGTCCCGGGGTCCTCCACCAGGTCTTCTCACTCCTCTGCCACCCCGCCAGACCTCACACACCTCCTCCGACTTCATCAAGCGTGACCCCGCTTCCATCTTATTGGCGTGAGCCTTGGCCCCCTCATGGCACCGGCCTAGTTATAATATGCGGGGTAGAGTGAGGCCCGGCTCTCTCAGGACCTGCCTCTTGAGTTTGCCGGAGGAGCATGCCTGAATCAGCATTGTGCGCATCATGTCCTCCGCATCCCCCCACGCGCATCCCTGGGAGAGGCGGCGCAGGTAACCATAAAAGGTGTCCAGAGTCTCATCGTCCTTTTGCTTGGCTGACAACATGACAAACCTTTCGTAGTCCACATTGGCAAGGGGCAGAAAGTGAGCAAGCAGGACTGCCTTGGCCGCATCATAAGACTGGTCCACCGGGGTGAGCGACTCGAAGATCTCCTGGACCGCAGGCCCCGCCGAATACAACATTGTGGCCACCATGCTGTCATCGTCTGTCACCTGAGCAGCCCTGAAGTACATGTCCAGGCGGGCAACCCACCTCCTCCACCGAGGCCCCATGCTGGAAGGTGGGCCCGATGCATCGAATTCAGGGATGGGCTGCAGGGCAGCTTGGGCTCTAGCCTGAGCCATGATGGGAGGTCCTTGAGGAGCACCTAACTGTGCCCCGGGTAAGGCCTGGGGTGCAGGCGCCTGACCCCCTCCTTGCAGGGGCTGCTGTGGGGCCTGTTGAGGCTGTGGCACTGGTTGCTGTCCTAAATGCACTGGAGGTTGTAGGGTTTGCTGAGGCTGTGCCAACTGGTCACCGTCTTGAGGATCTTCAGCTGCTGCGACGGCCCGACCCTCCTGATCATCAGAGTCACTCATGGGCTTGAGCGCACAGGCACCCCCACCTTGTGTCCTGGGGGCCACAACTCAATTGCCCCTCAGCACCACACCAACAGACCTCCTCCCCCTCTCCAGGCACAATGGCAGTCCAAACCGGGGAGAGGTGATGATGACTCGTCCCCAATCTCACCTGGGACCGCTTCCAACCACGAGCCACCAGACGAGAAGAAGAGCATCCACTGCAGCCAACCTCGTGATGATGAAAGAGACAAAGAAGAAGCCACAGCATCCTGATGATGAAGGGAATAAAGAAGAGCCGTGTCTCCACCTTGCTGCAGGCCACCGTGGTGTGGATGTCCCAAAAATTAAGCTGAAATGGTGGAGTGGACTAATCCGGCCCAGCCATATTAGTCATTCCCCTAGCTTTCACTCGATGTAGGAATCCCAAAACTGGTGTAAAATACACAAATCAGGCATGGGCATGCAGGTTATGCTGCCTGCAATCAGAATATCCAAAAATTGGACCTGGATCGCTTTCACCCTCCAAATCGGAGCCTGGTGAAGTTCCACGGCCTCATAAACAAAATGGCTGCCAGCCGCGTGTCAGGTTCGCAGCCACGGCGTGAAACGAAACACTCATGAACGTTCCGTATCATGGAGAAAAATTTTCAGAATGCCTTTCACCGCCGGGCCCGGGCATCCGTCTGCACTCATCGCCACTGTTGGGGGTGCGTCCTGGCCCCCATGCGTGCCCGTGAGCCCCCACACTGAACAGACCACACACGACACACGTCTGTCCAGTTCGGGCTCCCCGGTCGCTCCCTGGCATCCGGGAACGCCATATTTATTTAACTTGCACGCGGCAACGTGCAACGTCACGCCGCCGCGTGCACGTCCCACATGGGGCAGCGCGACAAGGAGCCGGCAGGAGAGAAGTAGAGTCATGCAAAAATAACAATAGTTCGGCAACGAGAAAAAACAAGACGTGAAACAGGTCGTTCTTGGTATTTTCAGAAGCAAGGTTTCATTGAAAGGGCGGAGTAGTTAAAGGCTAGGTCATATGACCGTTCGCAACTTCTTCAAACATAACGGACACCAGAGTCTCCATGGCAACCACCAGCTGCTATGCAAGCTCATTATCCTGCATGTCTTTCTTAAAGGGGAAGTATGCGGAATGAATCCGAAATGACGCTGATGTTTTATTTGCACCATGTTAAGCTTGAGCTTGCTTTGAACACCCTCCTTCTTGCCCTTTATCCTGTTAACCATGACACTGATTATGAATTGCCACCATCATGGAGCGGCCCCTGCTCCCTTGTCACCCTTACAAGCACTGGTAATCTTTAACCCGGCAAAACATGTGCAAATGCCAGAAAATAAATCCCAGTCCCCTGAACAGCCCCCAACAAATGTAGGACACTAGGACTCATTTAGGATGCATAGAAATGAAAGGATGGGTTACTTCCCAAACGAAGCTGATGAAGCATTAGAAAAGAAGCTGCACCAGTACCGCTTAACAGGGATTCTGGGCCTAATGTAACTGTGATTCCCTTTTGGCGAGAGATAGTATTACCCCCACTTAACATTGTAACTTATTTGTAAATTTTTGATTTTTTTTTTTATATGTTATTATGTGTTTCATGTACTTTCATAGCCTTATGGCCGAATAAAGTTGTTAATGATGATGATGAGGAGTTAATTATCACCTGTTCTGTGTCCCGTAAGAATAAAAAATAATCTTGGCAGTAGTGACAGGTAAGACCCAACCCAAAGACCCTACCAACTATCTGGAGTGCTATAGTGATGCCACTCTAGTATGGCCCCAAAGATATATATCTATATCATACATATATATCTCCACCATACATGATATTTATCACGGATGGTGGAGATCTAAGAGCTGTAGGCAAGATATGGATACCCAGGAGTGTTTATGAGTGGCCAGAAGAAGAAAGCTATGAAGGAGAACTTAGAGAAACATTCAAGGGATGAAAGGGGGAATGTGGGGGAGTATGAGATTATGGGCACATTTATCCAAAGTCCCCAATGTGCACAAAAATATAAACTGCGAAAGTCACTGTGAGAAAAGTGCACTGCGATGAAGCAAGCAGCCGCATTCAGCAAAAGGATTCATGTTTAGTCCAACAGAGCACTAGCAGCTATGTTTTTAGTAGGCCATGATATACCCTTTGAAGACTAACATAGCCATTTATCTTAATTCAAAACCAACTGCATTTAACATTAATTAGAGAAATGTAGAAGAAGTGCTTATATTGATGTTCCTTCAAATCTCCACACCCCAATCACAAATTGTCCATGGATACATGTCTAGAAAATAAAAAGGTATTACACAAAGACAACTAACATTCTCTGTTAACAATTGAGCATGTTGCCCTTTAAGTTCCAAATGGGCAGAAGGCAGAAGTGTGCGGATCTTATCAAACAAAGATTAGGGACAATTGATAGGTAGATGTGACTACGCAAGGAAATTGGTCCCTTCTCCTCGAGGGGGTGCCCCCTCGACTCTTTGGAACCGGGAAGGTTAGCCTGCTACACAACACACTCCCTAGGGTTCAGGACAAGCATGATCTCACTGTGGGTGACCATCCCTTATGGGATCCAGGTATAAGCTTTATAACATCTAATTTAACAGCATAGTCCCAATTGTTTGTCAGATACATGGGAGCTGAACACAATAATAATGTACAGGGGCAATCAAATGTGATTGGTTTGACTGCTAACCCTGCCCTGCTGCCAGAAACCCAAAACCAATGGCTTTACCTCTCTCGTTTCAGAATGGAGTGCAAAAGGGCGGAGACCCTTACCTGCGAGGAGAGAGACAGACAATGGGAGGGAACCAAGGAATGCATGAGACTCAGCCTCATCAAAGCTGTGCTGGAGCGCTGAGCCAATCCAGCCTGGAGGCAAGACCGCATTGCATACTTGGTGGGTGGAGGAATCCCAGAGCCCACTGAACACTGCCAAATCCAGGTGGGCAGAGTGCCCAATACAGCCTGGCCTATGGAGAAAAGATACTGAACCGCCACCAATGTGGTACAGGGGCATTGACGAATCACGTCGGCTGAGTGAAACAACACTCTGGGAGAACTGACAGTCTGAGAAGCACAGTTCCACAGTTACCATACAGCCCCCTGACTAAGAATGCCATGGAAGAGGAGATATGCAGATAGAACAGAAAAGCAGTAGAAGGGCTTTAAAGCTCTGAGGCACTCCATGAGGGGATGAGGAAAAGAGGAGACAGGCTAACGAGCCTGAAGGCCCACACCAAGTTACTAGATACTGGCGATACATAGAAACACCAGGATAGGGGAACCTGAAACAGAGACTCCTCAAGGGGGGTACCAGACACCTGAAAGAAATAGAAACACCCAGGAGGGATGAACCTTAAGCAACGTCCATTTGAGGCAGTACGAGAGACCTTAAAGAAATAGAAACACCCAGGAGTGGTTATCCTGAAACAAAGACCCAGCGAGGCAGTACCGGAGACCTGAGAAAAATAGAAACACCCAGGAACAGTGAACCTCAAACAAAGACCCCTTGAGGGGGTACCAGGGACCCGATAGATATAGAAACTCCCAGCCCAGGAGGGGTTAACCTGAAACAAAGACCCTGCAAGGTGATTCATGAGATCATAGAGAAACAGAAACACTGATGAGAGGGTAAGCTGAAACAAAGACCCTGTAAGGGGATTCATGGGACCTGAGAGAAATAGAAACACCCTGGAGGGGTGAACCTGAAACACAAATCCCATGACACGTTTCCAGATAATTGAAAGATATAGAAACACTCAGGAGTGGTGAACCTGAAACAAAGAACCCCAGAGGGGGTTCTAGGGAACTGAGAGAAAACGAAACACCCAGAAGGGGTGAAGCTGAAACAAAACCCTGTTAATGTATACCAGAAACCTAAGAGAAAAAGAAACACCCAGTCATGTTGAGCCTGCAACCAAGACGATCTGAGGGAGCATGTGCCATTAGTGAAACAATAGATATGAAGAACCTGAGAGCCCAGCATGGGCTGAAAACTCAAGCAACTCACAAAGGGTGGGAGACCACGACCAATTAAAGTTACCAAGAAAGTCAGATGGTCTATACTGTACCAAGAAAGTCCATTGCTTGAAAGGAGTTGAAATGTCCTGGAGGGGTGAACAAGAGGCACTAGCCACAACAGTGACGTATCTACAAGTCCAAGTGTATTTAAGAAAGGAAAACACTTTCTAGGGTAAGCAAGACTTTGTTGAAGGTGTCAGGAGGCCACTTTTGTAAAGAAAACCCACAAAACGTGTATGAGGAAGCAGAAGCTTGAAAGACCAAGAGGAATATTTGAGAGGCATTTAGGAAGGGGGTCACGCACCAGCCAGCACAATTCAAAAGAAAGGGGAGTAAGGTCACTCCTCTAGACTAAGTCATGTTTCCAGTCTTAGTGGCAGGGTCAGTTCATAAGGTAACAGGTTTCAACAGAGACAGGTTCTTTGGGGCAAGACCTCTGACGAGCACCATTTTGCTATTTTCTATGATAGAGAACCATAATAATAGAAGCAGGGATAGGGGATACTCATCTATTACTATATGTCTCAGGGCAGTTAGAACCAAATGGTCCAAGAGTGACAATATTTAGAAATTTGAAATATGAGGTGACAGTAGATGTGAAATAAAGAAAAACAAAACACTTGAGTCCCACTACTTTTTTAAATGTGCAGCATTGATTTTCATTAAAGCATTGCCTCTCTCTTACAGTTAATTGTCATTTTTTGCAACCACTGGCATAATTAAGGACGTCATACATTGTGACATAAGTGATCTCAGTGAAATTATCAACAATGACATAGATTATGTCATATGTGGTGATATATTCTGTTATGTCAGGCCCCAGCAAATGAAATCCAACAATAGCAGCTGGCCCACAGCCCCCCAGACAATCCTGCCCACAGCATTCTCAATGACTGCTGTGCTAGCAATATTCCGAAGGGGGAAGGGGAGTGGATCAAATAAGAAAGGACAGAGTCTCTTCTTCTTCAGCTTTAGAATGTAGCATTAGAAATCACAACTATTGGAATTGTCCTCTCCCAAGACCATGACGATACCAAGTTTCTCTGCAGAATGCACATAGGTGAATTGGTTCCTCAAAGGTTCCTCTTGACTCCCAGTTCTAACCAGAAGCCATCACTGAGGAGTATTCTTTGCAGTTTTACAGTAGTGACTGCTGGTATTTGTTCCTTCAGGAATGTTGCCTAGAAAATGTTTGGGTTTTAGCTTAATTAACCCTAACTTTGGATTTTACATTTAAGGATTGTGTTTTATTGATTAGAGTTTTATATTGCCAGAGTTACTAGGTTTAGTATGGTCACTTGCAACAAAACTTGACATTCTTGGATTGTTGTGTACCCCTTGTAGCTCTCTCAATGTTACTCTTCTGCTATTGTAGATGCGTCTTTTACACTGATTTCAAGCATAGAAGAACGCAACCATACCGGTTGCACTGTAGGCCTCTTTCACAGAAACACCACCTCGAAGAACACTAATTCCTGTCACCTGTAATGAAGAATCCTGCTGACTCACGGATGCACACACATCCTGTAGAAGAGAAACGATTCCATCTAAAATCTTAAAAATATTTATCAGAAAGGGATTGTGCAATTTATGCAGTGCTTGCCACTTGTGCATGTCCAGAAATGTACCACTCTTTATCTTCCACAGTTTAGGTTTAAGAGTCTGCAAGGATATGGTGGAGGAAATGTTAATTTAGATGCTGCTTTGAGTTGGAGCACACCATTCCGCAACAATTGTCAGTGATACATTCATGTATTCCATTATTTCATGTAAGTGTGTCAGGGATGATTTTTGCAAGTTGTGGTGTGATGAAGCCATGACTACGATGTCAATGACACTTGGTGGCATGTGCCATTTACAGTGCATTTCCTACAAAATGAACTTGTGGCACGTCATCATTGAAAAATGTATGTGTAAGGAGTACTTCTTGTCATGGTCATGTCATCACTGTTGAGGGTTGCATGTGCATATTGTGTGTGTGTGTGTGTGTGTGTGTGTGGTGTGTGTTGTGTGCGAGAGAGAAAGAGGCTGTGTCATTGTTATTGTAAAATGTAATGAAGGCATGCAACGTTGACTAGTGTGTGTGTGTGTGTGTGTGTGTGTGTGTGTGTGTGTGTGGTGTGTGGTGTGTGTGAGCGAGAGAGAGGCTGTGTCATTGTTATTGTAAAATATAATGAAGGCATGCTACTTTGACTGTTGTGTGAACTACACATTTGTACACACATATTGCTTACTTCTTCTCCTCCACCCCTTTTCATCCAGTGTCTGTTGTCACTGAAGAGGGTGTAACCAAGAGGAAGAGCTGCATTCCAGGGTTAGGGCCTCCAAACGCCTAAGCAGACATTGGCCATGGCCACTATCAAAAACCTTCATCAAGGGGCATTGGCTGGCAGGGTTAGTTCATCAGATGGCACTGCTGTTGAGGCTCATGATGCTGGCAAGGGTGTGGAGGGGAGACCTCAACAGTAGAGGGATAGGAAAGTTCCAACATCCCCACCAAGGAGCCTCTCTGTGTGGAGTCCTCTTTTTGGGTGTCAGCGTTGGGTTTGGAGGTGGAGGAGGAGTCCATTGTGGCCTGTCCACAGTGTCAGGTGGGGGACTACAGGGGGGTGGGATGGCTGCAAAGCTGGTACTGGTACAGGAATATGAACATGACACAATGGAGAAGTCTGCACATTCTCCTTTCACAGACCCATTGTGAGACCGGCATGGTATTAAGAGAGATGACACATACAACAGATGCGTAATTTCAAACAAAACGTTATTAATGATCAGGATGGTGTAACACCTAACTTGCCCTATGCAATGGTGGGATTTTTTGTACCTAAAGAAACTAAGGGGTGTATTTGCAAGTCTAAAATAAGAATCTGTCTGTGTCAAAACATATGCTTGTCCTCACAACTATAACTAAACATGGTGGGGGAATTTTCTCAGGGAACTATAAGTGTTCAAAAGTAAATGTTAAGCTATTTTTAGCTTGAGTTCTTCCTGGTTTCCCTATCTCAAGTTCAATAAAGTTCCAATATGGGTTCACTTCAATAGAGTTTAGTCAAGTTCAGAAATTTCCTTCTTCAAAACAGCGACTTTCTTGCAGTTCAGTATTCAATAAATGCAACGTTTACTAGTGCTCACTCAATTAACAACTTTCTTTCAGTTCAGCATTAAATAAATCCAGCGTTCACTTTTGGTCATGGTTTGTTACTTATTTTTGGTCCCTCATAGTGGTCCGGTCCCCCCAGTGTCTTCTGGCACATACTGGTTCTTCGCAGTTCCTCACAGCACCTCTCCCAAATGGGAAACCCAACCGCCAGTTCACTGGACACACCACCACATACACACGGCTTCTGTGCTCTGCTCCAACTCTGCTATACGGCAGTGACTGCTGCCTGCCTTCCCATATGAGGGTTCTGAGTCCTGCCCATTCCCTCTGGCAAGTCTCCCGGGATTGTTGACAGTGTCTCGGCTTCCTGATCCTCTCAATGGCACATTCTCTCCTCTCTCTCCCTTCTGCTTCTCTGTGTATGATTTTGGGCAGGTGAAGTGATTTAAACACAATTGCCTAAACTTGCATATACCTGTTAGTGTGACATGCCTGATTTTCATTACTGGATGCCTCCAGTAAGAGCTGAGTGAGAGCAGTTTCTTGCAGGCTAGTGCTCAAGTCTTTTGCTGTTGTTAATTTGGAGGAGGAGCTGCTATTCCTTTAACTACCCAGCCTCACTTGTGTAGTGAAGTGGAGTGAGAACTGAGTGAGTGCAGTTCCCTGCAGTTGATGCAGCGGCTGCTATCTGCTCAGCAAAACTGTATCTAGTCATCTCATCAGATATTTTCCTGCTCCTACTTCGTTATATTGATGAAGAGATATGGACATGGACACAGGCACTTTACTTACTGATGCGCATCCTGCAGGATGCCCAGTATTGACTTGGAGGCTGCTTTGGGGTTGGGTCTGACTCCAAGGAGGTAAGTGAATCAAGCGATGACAAGGAGGGGGGGCTCCACAAGGACTTGCCTCACAAGTGTGAAGTGAGTGACTATGTGCCATGTTTTAGTCCCCATTGTGTAATCCCGCGTTGTGCCCTCCAGCCCCCTCTACCAGCATTTTCGGCAGAGGTGCTCATGACTTTCTCCACGACAACCTATTTGGAGAAGTATGGCCCTATTGCAAGTGCCGGTGCCAGTATTCCCCCCTGCGCTGGTGCTCCCCCCACTGTTGTCACCAAATTGCGCCTCCTCACTACGAATCCCAGAAACCCTGGGAGTTGTGGATGAAGCATTGACTCCAGGAGAGGGGTGGGGTGAAGAAGTAGGGGGGAGGTCCCCTGGACCCTCAGTGCAGAAACTTGTCTTTGGTTATAGCTCCGTTCATGAAACTCTATGAGTTGATCGATGCCCACCTAAAGGATCAAATCACCTTAACTGCCATGGTACACTCCAAAAATGATCTTCGTTGAGGGCTTCATAATGGTGGTCCAAGGAAAACTTGAAAAAAACAAAGAAGAAACTACAAACTTACTACATCATATACTTGATCCTGTCATAGAGGAAAAAGGTTTAGACGACTGACATGGGGAACAGGAAGCCTGAGTAGAGAAGGCCTTCCAGAATCAGAGAATCAGACTGCCCTGTCCGTGTCCCAGGGTCCAATCTGCATGTTGAGGCAGGGAATCCCCTAAGCAACGGGACCGGAGAAAAGGGCCAGTCGGCAGCAAAGCCCCTAAATGAACCGATCACATCAGTGAGCACCACTATTGAGAATCTGACTGATGACCATATTGCTCCTACTATAGAGGTGAATGACAAAGGGGAACAGGGGGGCCACCCTATAGAAAATTAAATTGTGACGGTGCAGAACCCTGATGGTAGTCCTCCATCAATGGTTCCTCCAACAAATTACCTCATTGCGTATCAACTTTTTGTAAAATTGACAAATCAAAAATAAAGATAAAGACAAAGAGCCAGGATAAGAGGGACTTGAAAATTGAGAACCCAAAGGTAGCAGCCTTACAATCTAATCCCAAATTGAATGGTTCCAGGTCATTCCTCAAGAAATGAACTCTACCAAAAGTATCAAAAGTAAGCAATTGCACTCAGGTGCCTAAACTGAAAGAGCCACAGAGGACGGCGACTGCAATTGCAAAGTTCTTCCCGCAAAAACATTTAGAGGAAGATTCTTCAGGAGAAAAATGTTTGATGGAAAGGGTATGTGAACATATAACATACTGCAATGAAATAGAAAGAGAAGATCCCCAGGACTCAGACATCTGTGTCATAGAAGATGATCCGGAATCACCATTGGAGAACAGATCCCACCCTGGAAATATGTTAGCCTGTTACCGTCTAAATGGGCTCCCATAAAGGTTTTCCAGACCCTGGATCAAAGGTGCCTGGCATTAGCAAAGGTGCATGGCGTTAGCAAAGGCACCTCGTGTTAGCAAACAAAGAATTGCCTTATTCAGGCTCATTGGAAATAAGTGTTACAATATGTTAATCCTCAAATGCTAATCTAGTGTCATCCAAGCCTAATAAATACCCAAATGTCCAAGGACCACTACAAAAACAAACAAGGGAGACAGAAAGAAAGATGCTAATTCCCCACAAAACCTAGTTTCTCCTTGGAAAGGATCTTTGACCTAAATGACCTGATCCACAATAGAGCAAAGGTTTTAAGGACGTTACATCAAATCCATAGATTATGAGGGATCACCACTGACGATATTGCCAGAGTGGCATTTCCGTGTGAGGAAAGGATGGATAAAGTGATGATATACCTGGAAGATGACATTATCAAGGATGTAATCTTGAAAGAAACAAATCACATCACCGTAATGGGGTATGACCTGAAGGACCATACAGATTATCCCCTTAAAACAAATAAGGGTGGGAGTTTACGCAGTCAGATCAGCAATTAAGGGACAAGGCATGAATCTATAACAAAGGCAACACAAAACTCATCTATGCAGAGCAAAAAGAATGGATTGTGGAACTCTGAGCAGATCACCATTACGTATCTCAGTGAATAATTCATCCAAAGTGGAAAAATGTGTAATTATCCAGCATGATCCCGAGAATGGATGTGAAAGGAAAGAATCATGGGGATGGTTGGCAGACACACTGGTAGTCAACAAAAGATGACTCTAGGCATCCTTTGCTCCCCAGTGCTCCAGATGGGCAATCTTCAGCTAGAACTCTAGGGGCTCTGGACATTTGTTGGGTAAGCAAGAACTTATGTGGGACGAAATTGAAATTATGTGTCTCTAGGAAACTTGGCTACGATCATCCCCTGCACTTGATGGCTTTAACAAGATTCCTAACCATGCCGTAATGGACAAGAAGGCTAGACCAGCATCTGGGCTACTTACTCTTATATAGCAGGATAGAAACTTTAACTTCCAAGAAACATGGATATTTAAATATGTACAGGCAATTGGGGCTCATTAAATCCTTGGGGATAAAAACGAATACCTCTGAATGGCTAATTGCAGGTAACGTTTCCTGGAATTCCGTAGGCATAGAAGACACAAAATTCATCAAGGAAATGATGTCACTTCTCGGCGACCTAATCGAAACACTACAGGACCCATTGATCATTATATTTATATATTGGGACTTCAATATGGCTGCTTTGAGAGAAAGCCCATGTTACCCTCCAGGTGATCACCGAAGACCACCTTCGGCAGGTGGAGTGTGAGGGATGTGCAGCTTTGGCCCAGGTATTGGTGGACATTGAGGGACAGTAGATTTCTTAGTAGTATGTATATATTTGTATTATTATTTTCCTATGCAATATATACTTTTTTAAAGGAGATTCCCTGAAATTTATTTTGCAGCAATGTTCCCAAATGTGTGTCTGTATCCTTTATTATACAGTTATCTTTCAACTTCACTCAATTTCATGTAATTTTTTCTGTTTGTCGTGTGCACCACTTTCTCTGATGTCTGTGTGCATTCGTTGTTTGCTGTGCATCTCGCACTAGGCAGTTTTGAAAATTGGATTTAGCTTATGCATGTCACAACAATGTCAGGATTTTGAATGGCTCACTCAGCATCTCATAGTTTACAGTAGACACGTTCCTGCGTCCCATGTGTCCATGCATTGGGTTATTGTGCAGGCATGATTCTGAGTTACATGTGCATATTACCAACATGGAGTGTGTGTGCTGAATGCAAGTGTCAGGTTCACAGTCATACTCTCCACCTATGTGATATTGATCCTTCTGAACTTTAGTGCCCATTCATGAAGTTGATGCATGTGCATTGAATTGGTGGGTGTATTTTTGTTGTATGCGGACTGTGACAAGCTTCTCTCATTAGCTGTATTTTTGTAAGGGTGGTGGTCTATCATTGTTCTTCAAGCCTAGTGGTGCGAAAGTGGTCTTGGAGGTGGAAGACCGGAGTCGGGTGTCTCTGGACATTGGTGGAGGCTTTGTGCGTGAGGACTCAAAAGCTGCTTTGCAGTGTGGAGCACTGCTTGGAACCAAGTGGTGCAAAAGTGGTCTTGTGAGGCGGGAGACCAGAGTCTGTTGTCTCTGGACATCAGTGAAGGTGGGGACTTTGTGCCAGAGGACTCAAAAGCTGCTTTGCAGTGCAGAGTGCTGCATGGAGCCAAGTGATGCGAAAGAAGTCTTGTGAGGTGGGAGACCAGACCCTGCTGTCTCTGGACATTGATGGAGGCGGAGACTTTGTGCCTGAGGACTCAAAAGCTGCTTTGCAGTGCGGAGCACTGTGTGGGGCCAAGTGGTGCAAAGGTGGTCTTGTTAGGTGTTAGGAGGCTCTGGGAGCTAGATACTGGTTCCAGCTCCTGGTTGGACTCTGCACCTACAACTAGACTGATTTTACTGTGTGTCGGAAGGTATTCAAAGTGGTCTGCCATGGTCTGCCGGTGGCCACCCGGGCACTGTCACTTTGATCTCCGTTAGACTCTTTTGCTCATCCTGCTATGACCAAGAGTTCACTTTATGGGGCCTTCCTTGTATTTTCCCACATCTTCACATAGAATTGCACTCGCAACTGTTCCCCCGATCCCCCGATCTATACAATTATAATTGGGAAAACCTGTCCTACCTCAGTTTCTCCCAGTTGGCAAAGATGAAAGGTGTAAATTAACAAAGATAAGGGCTACGCAGTGCTGCTTTGCACTCAGGGAAACATGCTTGTAGCCCTAAGCGAGGCTTACCGGGCTCCAATATTATGCTTTGCACTAAGAAAAACAAAAAGGACAACAATTGAATTATGAATGAGCCGCAGCTGACCATGGTGGATTATTTTAACAATAGAATCCCTGCAATAGTAGATAGATGCACAGTATCCGGAATGCCAGCCATTGAAGTTGCCTCATGTAAAGATGTTATTGGTAATCCAACAAAAAGTATGCCTCATGGCTCCCCTATAATTGATAACAACGGATCACTTCTTAACCTCTTTTTGAATTTGCAGCATATTTTCCTTGGCCTTGATACTACAAGCTATGACAAAATATCATCGGCACTAACCTCTCCCCAAGCCCTGACGTGGAGAAGTTTGCTTCCTCCTCTGAGATTTCCTCTTGTGATGAGGGAAGTGTGGAGGGAACCACCATTTTAAGCATTTCTTCTCCATTGAGGTCTGATAACTTTTTTCTCCGTATTTCTTCAATGTTGAACTCCATTATTGCAAAACTAGATGCGTTATTTCTCCTTTGTATGGAACTAGCCGAAGATCAGCGCGAGCAGTCTCGGATTGCAGCTCTTGTGGATATTATCACTCAGCTCCTGGTATAAAACCTGCTTCTGGCAGCCAAGAAGTTGGAGTGAACTCTACACAAATGCCCATGGTGGGCCCGAATCACATATATGATCTGGATGATGTCCTAGTTGTACCCGCATATGACACTGTCCCTATCTCTAAGGTGGTGAGACCACTGAATTCTGTAGCCAGGGCCTCATATCAAGAATCGGTTGAAGTCATTGCAGAGTCGGCAGAATCAGCTATTGAGGGGTTACATATGGAGCCATCGTTCTGCTGAACTCCTCCCAAAAAAAGCTGAAAAAAATAAGGCAATTAACTCCCGTCCATCTCAGCAAAACAAACATGTTGAGTTTATCAGCTCTTACAAAAAGAAAGCGGTCTGAGAAACTGCTGCTTGTGATGCACCTTTGCCACCTTGTTTGCTACCGGGTAGACATTTTAGCATCTCTAATGATTTAAGCAATGGATCCACAAGTCAGGCCTTGATACCTTGCCCCCTCGATAAATGGTTGCAATCTCATAGTACGTTCTACCCAAAAACAGACCTGTCCTCTACACAGACAGAGCTAAGTCTCATGGTTCCTTGTGCGGATCAGGTTGTTACTGGTAGTATACAACATGCTTCAAACGCCAAGGTGGGTTCTTCCCGGTGCACCTCTCCCTCCCCCTAAATACTTCATCTAACTTGAATATAGGAGTGGGTGCAGGAGTAGGTAATTGCTTCAAAATGTGGCAAAACCTGGTGTCCCAGCCATGGTCAATTCATGGTGTACTGGCTCTAAATATGTTTAAATTGTTGAGAGGAATGCAACATATGTCAGTCCGTTTCTGAATCGCTCTTGCCTACTTCAATTGCTACATCATTGTTAGGGGGAATTCTCAAAAATGTGCTAGTTTCCCTTACCTTTTGAGAAACCCAGCAACTTTGCTGGATTTTTAGGACTTTCATTTTCTACCCGGAAAGAGTGTGAGCCTATTTTCTAACTCTTTCATGTATTTTGATGTGTGTTTTATGTTTGTGTTCTTTGGATATGGAGTTTTAGACAACTGCATAGGCATCATCTGTTCTTGTGTGTCACAAAGCACCCTCAGTGCAGTGCATGAGGATGTCTTTCAGACTTCCCAAGGTTTAAATACCTTCTCTGGGACTGACTGCTGTCTCGCAGTGAATGTAAAGTTAAATTGACTTTGCTAGTCTTTTTAAATTACTAGACCCAGCCCACACTGCCTTACAGAGAGTGCTGGAGGGAATACCTAGTATTCTCTATGCCTAGAAAACTTGTAGAACTCAAATGCTACCATTTCCTCTCAGAATGGCTGGTGGCAGTGGTATTACCATGATTTTCCGGACTGTTACCCGTTTAAATGCTCCGGTAGCTAAAATACACCGGAGCCATGTTTTTCAAGATGGCATCTGATCCACATCTGTAAAATCAGGTTTTGATCGACTTTCTTCACCATTTCTTTTTGGAAAGGTTCTTCTAGTGTTTGTCTCTGTGCGCCAAACCAGGTTTGGTCCCCTTGTTTGTGAGCCTTTGGCAGGCTTCAGGACTCAAGTCCGCCCTTGGTGTCTGAGTGTCTGGGGTGGACAGGATGTGAGGGAGGTGCCCAAAACTCCCTGTGCTTAGTCTCCTAGGAGACCCAAATGCACTCTGGTGTGATTGGCTGGCTGACTGTCCGGCAAGGACAGCCACCCTGCTCGGTGAGTGTCAGCTAGGCTGGAATGAATGGGAGCAAGCCATTTAAAATCAGGTCTCTGGGACTTGGAAGGCAGAGTCGACCACTGGAACGAAAAAACCGAAGACGAGCTGAAGGAAGATGACTGCTGCAACTCCTGGACCGTTGGTTTGCCCAGTGAAGCCCTGCTGCAGCATCCAAATTGCCTGATACTCCCTCGACAGAGAAGCCCCTTGAAGGACGGCTTCTTCCCTTGAGCTGGTGGGAACAACCAACTCGCAAATCACCTGGAAACCATCTCCATACTGGTCGAATTTTCTTCAGAGTGCGGTTGAAAACTGGATAGCCAGTGAGAAGGATACTAGTTTGTGGACTTTAAGGCACTCACACATTAGAACAACATGTTGCCAAGCTTGTGGATCCGTACCCGTGAAGGGCAGGAACCTTCCGACGTCCTCCCTCTTGTCCCCACGACTGAGGCCCAGGAAAAGCGAGATCTGCAGGAACTGCCAGGAACAATGGCCTCAGCTACTGCTTTTCTTCATTACCAAGGTACTGTGCAAATGCAGTTGAGAAATCCTCTCTGCCGCATTGAAAGTTTGTGACACTTTCCCAAGTTTGGAGTCTTGTTCGCTCCTAAGCTGACCTATAAATCTTTTCCATGCAAACTACTTCTAAGAACATTGGCAAAGACTTAACCGTTTACTACCAGAACTGTGCTATCCTATCCAAGACACTGAACCATTGACTTTGGCCCAGGCCTATTGTATTGAACTGCCTCTTGTAGTGAATTGAAACTATTTGCCCTGCCTGAGAAAGTATTTGTGTTTAATTCTTATATCCTTTGTCTTTTTACTCCCTTTTAAAGTTACCATTGTGCCATTTTGCTCCCACTTCTGGGGAGCCTAACTTGTTCAGAAACCTATTGGTTCAGTACTGGAGTGTATTATAGTGTGATATTGAGCTGCGTATTGCTAGTGGATTTTTTTCTAACTAACTGTGTAAATAAATGAATATTGTTTTACCAGGAAACCTTGAGTAAGTGTTTGAACCACTGTGATTGCAAGTCCTTTGTGTAACATCTTGTACTGCTCACATCCCTCTTGAGATACGCCTGGCTGCTCAGCCCTTCTACCATAAAACTGTGTAGTACAGCCTTAAACCAAAGGTGAGAATGTGCTTACACCTGTAATCTTAATTGTGTGCAGTGTTCCCAAAGGGTACTGCATGAAATTCTGCCTAACACTGGTGGCAAGTGGTGAGGATAAACTATAGTTGTTACATTGAGAGTGCTGTTTTTACTGCTGTTCAAATAACCTTCACAAGGCTAAGCACCACTAGAAAAGCTATTGTTTTATCATGCCTGATATGGATAACTACAGACAAGAGGCCCTAGTCATTCTAACAGTTGATCAACTAAAGTAAATGTGTAAAACTAGGAACCTCACTGTTAAAGGCAAAAAGGATGAATTGATAGAAAGATTGTTGGAATTTCAAAGTCTGAGAAGTAGGTCTGCTATACCTACTACTGCAGCAAATGTGGAAAGTGATGATGAGGATGATAATGTTTCAGAGTCCAACTCAAATGTTATTGATGAGTTAGAAGTGGCTGAGGAGTATCCAGATGTAGGCCCTATTGCAGCTGTACCTGCTCTTAGGCCTCGGCCTTTAGTCACAGGGACCCTACCAGGTCCAGTACTGAGTCCAGAGTTTGTCTCTCTTGAGAAGATGAGACTTGAGTTAGAGTTCAAAAGGCTCCAAGCACACACTGAAAGTAAACATCAAGAACTTAAACTAAGGGAAATGAAATTGCAACATGATCTTGAAATAAAGAAATGTTCTCTTGAGAATGGTTCTCTCCCAGAGTCTTCCAGATCTTCCAGTCCTAAGAGGCCTTGCATGCCCAAAGATGCAGTAAGTATGTGTGAGGTTAAGCTTGATATTTTGGATTGGTTGGCTGCTTTTGAATATAACTATGGGATTCAGGAAATTACAGGGAATCAGCTGATTCTTTGGCTTTTGTCTAGGCTACCCTAGGTTGCAACTGATGCTGTAATGGAGGTGGGGGAAATAGACAGGATGGAGTATGAAAATGTGAAACTACCTTTGATAGCTAGGTTTGGGGAAACTCGTTCCCAGTATCTCAAGAGGTTTAGAACCCTCAAAAAACATGATGGTACCCCTTGGGCTACCTGGGTGTGTGAATGTTTGAAAAACTTAGATGGTTGGTTTAAGGGTTACAGAGTTAACACTTATGAAGGTATGCTAAATCTGTTTGTGTTGGAGTCTATCTATGATGCCTGCTCAGACAGCACTTGGCTGATTCCAAGGAAATTGATCTAAAAAAGGTAGCAAAGGCTGCTGACTTTTGGGTTGCCAACAGGGCTACTCACAAGGATTCTGGGGCTACTCAGAAGAAGGATGAGGGAAAGCAACACAAGAAAGATAACACAGAGAATTCCAATACCTCCAATGTAAAAAAAAGGCCACAAACATAAGAAGGGTAAGCCACATGGGAAACCAAGTTAGGCTAGTGAAACCTCTGGTGATAAACTGGAGGGAGTTTCAGACCAAACCCCCATTTATCAAGACAATTGGAAATTGTTTTGCTTGTGGTTCATCTGACTATGTGAAAGGGGATCCCAGATGTAAGGGTAACCCTTCAGGGATTCACACTGTCTCCTTAGCCTTCTCCCCAGAGGAAGAAGTACAAATGGCAGGTGGAAACTTTCACCTACTGGCTGAGGAACCCATGAAAGTCTCAGCCAGTGTTTCTTTAGTGTCCCTGGGTCTGTGGGGACAACAGAACTTAGATGTCTATAATTCCATCACAGACAATACTAAAGAGTATTACAAAGACAGTATACTTGTGAATGGTCAGGAGAACCCTGCCATCAGTGTCACTCGGCCCAGCTTTACTGTAGTGGATGAATCTGTTTTCAAGTTAGAGGATGATGCTAAGGCATCCAAATACCTCACTAAGCTTGCTGGAGGCCCTGTCCAAATGCTTCCACAGTTACCAGCTCTCATGCAGTGCAATGACATGACTGTCAAAATACCTGTAAATGTTCAGAGTGAAGTACCTGGCAGAGTCCTGTTGGGGAATGACTTAAAAACTCTTGGAGTTGTATCAAGCAACCCCAGCCCTCCAAGCAAAAGGAAACAGGAGCAAACAAGGAAGGCCAGAGAGAGCACCTTAAAAGACTCTGTAGGGGGAATTATGGAGGAAACTATAACCGTCATTCCACAGGACTTACTGACTCCTATTTCAAAGAAAAAGGAGGAAACGGGAAAACCTAAAAACTCTAAAAAAAAAAAAGCCAGCCAGCACGCCTGTGATACCGACAAGGACATCCCCGAGAGGACTGACCAAAGTCACACCTGTGACTCCTCCACCAGCTGAAGAAGAGTATGGGGAACAACCAGGAGTGGTTGAATCAGCTGCTGAGGAATCAGAGCTGGAAGAGGACCTTGTCCCTATTGGAGATCTGTATCCTGCAGACCATCCTGACCTGCAGTCTTTACTGGCAGAAGGTGGCACCTCTAGGGCAGACTTCAGCAGAGGTCAAAGAGAGTGCCCTACTCTTGAAGGTCTTCGCCAACAGGCAGCTTCTCGGCTAGAAGGACAAGAGCCAGGGAAGCATAGGTTATACTGGGAAGATAGCCTCTTCTACAGTGAACCAACTGCGTCTATCCCAGGGGACTACAGAAGACTTGCTGTGCCTCTAGACACTAGACACCAGTTCCAACAGTTAGCCCACAAGATTCCTTTGGCTGGTCACTTGAGTTTCAAGAAAACTAAGGAAAGGCGTTCTCTTTATTTCTACTGGCCTAAGTTTGGGTCTGATGTAGATAAATTATGTAGGAGCTGTCACACTTGTCAGACATCTGGCAAGAGTGGAGCCAAGAATGTGGCACCCTTGATGCCTCTCGCAGTGGTGGGAGTCCATTTTTTGAGGGTAGGAATCAACATTGTTGGTCCGTTAGACCCTCCAACCTCTTCAGGCAACAGGTTTATCCTGGTTGTAGGAGACCATGCTACTAGGTATCCTGAAGCAATACCTATGAGGACTGTTATAGCTCAGGCTGTTGCTAAGGCCCTACTTGGTATTGTTTACCAGGGTAGGTTTTCCTAAGGAAGTCATCTCTGACAGCGGATACAATTTTATGTCCCACTACATGCAGGCCATGTGGAAGAACTGTGGAGTGACTTACAAGTTCTCAACTGACTACCATCCACAGACAAGTGTATTGGTAGAGAGGTTTAACAGGACAATGAAGACCATGGTAGGTGCTATAGAGGAACACCTTAGAATAAAGTGGGACCTTCTACTGCCATGCCTTCTATTTGCTTATAGAGAAGTTCCTCAGGAGGGAGTTGGGTTTAGTCCCTTTGAGCATCTCTATGGTCATCCAGTTAGAGGTCCATTGGCCCTAATTAAGGAGGGATTGGAGAGTGCCCCTTCCTTCCCTCAAGCCAGTGAGAGTCACGGACTGTGTGATAGGTCTCTAGAGGAGAATGTCACACATGATGGCAGAAGCATCAAATAACTTAAAAATAGGTCAGGCTCTGGTGAAGCATTGGCATGGCCAGTAGGCCAAGATGGTTGAGCTTACTCAACACCAGCAAGTTTTAGTTATGGTACCTACAAGGCAGAGGGCCTTACAGGACAAACGGATAGGATCCTTCAAGGTTGTGGGAAAACTTGGAGAGGTCAACTATCTGGTGGATTAGGCAATCCTAAGGAGGCTCCCATAGTCGTTCACACCAACCGTATAAAAGCTTATATCTCAAGACCAGAAGTAGAATCTTTGCTTCTAGCTTCAGCTCAAGAGGAGGAGGAGAGTGAACCTGTACCTGACCTACTCAGAGGACAGATTTAGATGAGAACATAGAAGGAGTCAATCTCTCTTCTAATCTGACACTGGAACAACAGGAGGAAGGCAAGTTTTTGTTAAATCAGTTTGCCTCCCTGTTTTCACTATCACCTGGCTTGACCCCTTGGAGCCATTATGATATTCTAAATGATGGCTATTTATCTGTTAAAAGCAGAGATTACAGGATGTCAGATAATGTAAAAACCCACATAAAGGAAGAGGTCAACAAGATGCTTGATCTCGGGATAATAGAGCCATCTACCAGTCCATAGCCTAGTCCAGTTGTACTAGTGCCAAAGGCAGGATCCAAGGAGTTGAGATTCTGCGTGGACTATGGAGCTCTCAATGCAGTCACAAAGACTGATGCCCACCCTTTACCAAGGACAGATGAACTGGTGGACAGCTTGGTTCATCCTAGTAACTCAGTACATTTGATCTCACTTCAGGCTATTGGCAAATAGCACTGACAGACCATGCCAAGGCGAAAACTGCATTGTCCACCCCAGCAGGCCTCTACCAGTTTAAGGTAATGCCTTTTGGACTAATTAAAGCACCTGCAACATTCCAAAGTGTTAATCAAGTTCTGAATGGGATGGAGAACTTCTGCATGGCATACTTGGATGACATTGCAGTGTTCAGTCCTAATTGGAAAGAACATGTTGACCACTTAGGATATGTGTTGCAGGCTCTTGAGCAGGCCCATATGACTATAAAGGCAGGTAAGTGTCAAATTGGTCAGAGTAAAATGGTCTACCTTGGACATGGGGTCGGAGGAGGTTAAATGAGGCCATTGCCTAGCAAGGTACAAGCTGTACAACACTGGGCCATCCCTACTACTCTAACCCAAGTGAGAGCCTTCCCAGGCCTCACTGGTTACTATAGGAACTCCATAGAGAACTATGGCACCATAACGTCTCCCTTGAATGTAGTCTCCTCACCCAAATTCCCCAAGAAGGCCAGGTGGAATGAGAAGTGCACTGAAGCATTTGAAGGACTTAAGAAAAACCTTTGTCAAGCTCCCGTCTTAAGAGCTCCTGACTACAATCAACCCTTCATTGTGCAAACAGATGCTTCCAATATAGGCATAGGTGCAGTTCTGAGTCAGCTGGATGAGAAAGGTAGGGAGCACCCCATTTGCTTCATCAGCAGGAAGCTGAAGGAACCAGAGACAAGGTAGGCAACCATTGAAAGAGAATGTTTTGCTATTGTGTGGTCTCTGAAGAAGTTTGGACCATACTTATATGGATCTACTTTTGTGATTCAGACTGACCACCAACCCTTGAGATTTTTGATGCAAATGAAAGGGGAACATCCTAAACTATTGAGATGGACAATCAGCATGCAAGGGTTTGATTTTACCATTGAACACCAGTCAGGGTGTAAACACCAAAATGCTGATGGTCTCTTCAGGATGTTTGACCAACTGGAGTAAGGAAATTCATCCAGGAGTGGATTAAATCCTCTTGTCCCTTAGTCTGGGGGGGACACGTGTTAGGGAGAACTCTCATAAATGTGCTAATTTCCCTTACCTTTTGAGACCCCAAGCAACTTTGCTGGATTTTTAGGACTTTCATTTTTACCTGGAAAGAGTGTGAGCCTTTTTGAAACACTCTTTCAGGGATTTTGATGTGTGTTTTACTTTTGTGTTCTTTGGCATAATCTTTTCTTGTATGTCACAAAGCACTCTCAGTACAGTGACACAGGGATGTCTTTCAGACTTCCCAAGGTTTAAATACCTTCTCTGGGACTGACTACTGTCTCGAAGTGAATGTAAAGTTAAATTGACTTTGCTAGTCTTTTTAAATTGCTAGACCCAGCACACACTGCCTTACATCAGAGTGCTGGAGGGAATACCTAGTATTCCCTATGCCTAGAAAACTCATGTAGCACTCAAATGCTACCCTTTCCTCTCATAATGGCTGGTGGCAGTGGTATTACCATGTTTTTCCCGACCGCGACCAGTTTAAATGCTCCAGTGGCTAAAATCCACCGAGCCATTTTTTTCAAGATGGCATCTGAGCCCCCTCTGTAAAAACAGGTTCTGATCTACTTTTTTCACCATTTCATTTTGGAAAGGTCCTTCTAGCATTTGTCTCTGCACGCCAGGCCAGGTTTGGTCCCTTTGTTTGTGAGCCTTTGGCAGGCTTCAGGACTGAAGTCCGCCCTTGGTGTCTGAGTGACTGGGTTGGACAGGATTTGAGGGAGGTGCCTGAAACACCCTATGCTTAGTCTCTTAGAAGACCCAAATGCACTCTGGCATGATTGGCTGGCTGACTGTCCGGCAAGGACAGCCACCCTGCTGGGTGAGTGGCAGCTAGGCTGGAATGATTGGGAGCAAAGTCTTTAAAAGCAGGTCTCTGGGACTCGGAAGGCAGAGTCGACCACTGGAACGAAAGAACCGAAGACGAGCTGAAGGACAATGACTGCTGCAACTCCTGGACCATTGGTTTGCCTAGTGAAACCCTGCTGCAGGTCAGAATTGCCTGAAACTCCCTCGACAGAGAAGCCCCTTGAAGGACGACTGCTTCCCTTGAGCTGGTGGGAACACCCAACTCGCATGCCACCTTGAAACCATTTCCATACTGGTCGGATTTTCTTCAGAGTGCTGTTGTAAACCAGATAGCCAGTGAGAGGGATACCAGTTTGTGGACTTTATGTTTTGCCAAGTTTGTGGAACCGGACCCATGCAGTGCAGAAACCTCTCGATGTCCTCCCTCTTGTCCCCACGACTAAGGCCAAGGAACAGCGAGATCTGTAGGAACTGCCAGGAACAATTGCCTCAGCTACAGCTTTTCTTCATTACCGAGGTACTGTGCAAATGCGGTTGAGAAATCTTCTCGGTGAAGGTTTGTGAAACTTTTCCAACTTTGGAGTCTTGTTCGCTCCTAATCCGACCTTTAACTCTTTTTCGTGCAAACTACTGCTAAGAACATTGGCATCGACTTAACCATTTACTACCAAAACTGTGCTATCCTATCCAAGACACTGAACCATTGACTTTGGCCCAGGCCTATTGAATTAAACTGCCTCTTGTAGTGAACTGAAACTATTTGCCCTGCCTAAGAAAGTATTGGTGTTTAATTCTTATAACCTTTGTCTTTTTACTCCCTTTTAAACTTACTGAAGTGCCATTTTGCTCCCACTTCTGGGGAGCCTAACTTGTTCAGAAACTTATTGGAACACACCCCTTGGCCATCGAAGTGGCGACAATGCTCCATAACTTGAATTTGAGAGTTTGCAATGGTCAATTCCCTAAAGATCAGCTGGCCAGGAAATTGTTTACAGGCCCAACTGGTTCTTCACTCATAGATTCTTGTTTCGGATGACCAATTAGATAACGTTGTTGACTTTGAAATTGGTGATATATCAGAGATGATCATTATCCCCTCTCTGCCGTCACTCGAATGAGCCCAGAATTGGAATCTGGTCTGCACAATGTAACATTTCAGCATATTAAGATTCCTCCACACTCCCATAATCATTTCTGAGCAGAATCTAAGGGCGACTCCCAGGCGAGTGTACTTAGTTTGTACCTATATTGCCTTTAAGATTGCCCAAGTTTTGGCCATGCCAGTAACTAGATTGCAATCTTTGTCTTTTAAAGACATGGTTACTGTCTGCTCCTTAGAGGCGGAATTAGGATCCCCTCCGCAGACATCAACCGATCACATGAATGCGGGGGAGGGTGCAAGTCATTGACCACATCTCTCACCCTCATCTAGGATGGACCATCAAATGAGAGGCAAATGTCTCTCAGAGGTGTTAGCTAGACGTCAGAGGCTACAAAAGGAACAGAATTTCCTCTCTGAGCTGTTATCCAATAAAAACAGCTCAATAGTACCATTTACACTAGTCTTAGTGCCACACCTCTGCCATATTGTGCTTCGCCAGAACTTCCACACCTCTCTAAAGTGCCTCCTACACTGGTATCCTTGAGCGATCAATTAAGTAACAAGAGCCCAGTAAGTCTCAGTTGTGGAACTGTTACCTCTATTGCTCCTTCTAATTGGATGGCCTATAAGCACCAGTTATTGCAAGATCTTGGGGCTTGCCATAATATGGAGGATTTTCCCTCGTGGCTCAAGGTAATTGGGAAGAATCCAGTTGTGCCTCTGCTGCCCGTTACACTAACTGTCGAGGCCATCAGGACAGGAATACCTCACAGCCATATAGAACATCACCAAGGAACTCAAACAGATCTTGTTGTTGTTGCGCACCTGACACTGCCCGCACAGATGGAGGGGGCAGATGCTATTATTAGCCCAGGCCCCAAAGTCCTTCCAAAGGGTGTCTCATTGATCACCAGGCCGGTGGAACCATTGACTAATTCGTTCCATGGGGATCTGCATATTAAAAAATCCAAAATGTCAAAAATATGTGACTCCACTTTGAGTAGTTTTGTCCTTGATTCAAGAAATTTCATAATAACCAACGTAATGAAACCAACTCACCTTGAAACAAGGGAGGACCTAAAGAATAAAATCCAAGCTTGGCTTAATATAGAAGTGGTTCCCAATTGTGTCAGACCAGATTATTTCAAGGTTCTTCGAAGAATTCAAATCAAGGACTGGTGTACTGAGCATAATACCTACTGCATAGTGGTGGGATGTGGATCAAGTAGTTTACCCTCGTTTTAACAGAGTCTCGATAAAATGAACCATCTATCATCGACCTCAATGATGAATATTGTTTTGAATTAATTGCTAGAAATAGTCACTTTTGTACTGGTTCCCCTCACTAAAGTTGGACTGTTTTTTTCTGGATAGTAATAGTGCCCTATTTATGTTTTTCTGTTGTTCATGACTTTATGTATTGTGTGTTTTGTGGCACCATCATGCCTATGGGTCTATTGTGCACGGTATGAATAAATAAATGTAAATGTAAATATTATGATATCTGGTCATGCGCTGAAGCAATGGGTAAGGGTAATCGAACAAGTGCTAAAACCTGTTATATATCAAATTGATCTTGAGTGAATTGATATTAATTTGTGGAGTGGAGATTTTATCTCCATCTGTGTTGACCAATTTAGAGAAAATGAAGTCCATCCGGCCATATTTGTCACCGCATCCTTTGCTGTAATCAGAAGAAAGTCTTCCGCAAATTCAAATTGGTATGATAGAGATTGTTATGTAGCTAAATAAAAAAGTATAACTTGTGTCAACAGCAGTGTAGGGGCTGTTAAAGATGAACTGTGTGCTATGAGAGCAGACTACAAAGAATGAATCGTATTTACAAAAGGGAGCATCTCTGTGAAAAATGGTCAGCCATAAAAAAATGCTCTAGAACAGGGGGATAGTACCCTTTTTTGAGGATGGTGGCAAGTATAGAGATTAACAGAGCCCAGGCACTGCATTGTTGCATTTTGGCTGAATAATTGGAGTCTCATTTATCTAATCATTATAAATTGCATCCAGCAGATTAACTGATTGGAAGGAATGTGGTACTAACAGAAGTTGTGGATGAACCAAATTTAAGCCTGAGTATGTCTGAAGTTGGTGTAGCACTGAAATCCATGAAGAATGGCACGTCTACAGGCCCTGATCGGATTCCTGTTGATCTCTACAGAGAAGAAGAAACTCTGTGGGTTGCGGTCCTATGTAGAGTTTTTAATACCATTCTTTCAATGGGCCTCATTCCTCTAACATGTCGACAGGCAGAAATTACCCCTCTATATAAAAATGGTTCTAGAGCTCTACCCTTGAATTGTTATCTGATCTCACTGTTGGATGTGGCTGAGAACATTGTTGCCAAGCCTATTCCCGGACATTTGCAGTCCTGATCTGACTCTAATCATGTAATAAGCACTCATGAGGCGGGATTCAGACAAAACAGAGGCACTATCGACCAATGTTTTCTTCTATTCCTCTTAATTAAAAAATACGTTACTCTATTTAAGATGAAACTTTCACTCAGTGCTGAGGGTTATACTTTGGCGGATACTTGAAGCTCGTAAAGCTCCCTCAAATTTAATCTCAAATATATCCTCATTGAATTTTCTAAATCAGGCAAAGGTTTGATTAGGTTTGGGGGGAATGTACAAAAGCATTAAATATAAACAGGAGAGTGAGGCAGGGCTGTGTCCTGGTACCCCTGCTTTTCAATATATACATCCAAGAAATTATTGATGTTTTGCTAAAGGAGTGCCAGGATTGGCCAAAAATGGGAATAGTGAAATACCCAGTGCTTTTTTATGCCGATGATGCAGCAATTTCATCAACAAATCCAGCAGGTCTAAAAAAGTCCCTCTCAGCATTTGAGCTCAAATGTATAGATCTAAACTTGAAGCTAGATGTTGAGAAATCTACGATCATGGTTTTGGCCTTGTTCATCCAAATGTTGGCCAGCATCTTTTAGAATTAGTAATGCCCGCTTGAATGTGCAAATCATTTCGATCATCTGGGAATTCGATTCCTGGATTTTGGAAGTTGAGCGCCACAAATCGTAAAATCGAGTACCAGTATGGAAAAATATAATGAGGCTATTCATTCTTTCTTTGTGCGCCATGGTAGCAGAGCAGTTTTTCCAGTTCTTAATTTATTCATCAAACAATCATCTCGAGCTCCCTCCTACGGCACAGAGGTATGGGGTTATACAGTTTCTAACAATGTACAATGTTGTGAGAGAACACTCTTGAAAGAAGTGGTATTGTTATCCCCAAATACCCTGTCCCCTTTAATATACCTTGAGTTAGGCATTTTGCCTGTGTTGATCAACCTGAAGTATGATCCTGTTAAATACTGGATAAGATTAAGGAGATCAGAAAGGTGTAATTTCTTATTGTGAGGCATTGATACATTTCTTAAGTCTGGAGAGAGGTAGGAGCTCGAAATGGCCTACCCATGTAAAAAATCTCTATTCCAACTTCCTTTCGGGCAGTAGGAAGAAAGATTGTAAACTTGGCCATTAATAGACAGTTAAAAAATGATTTCATCTGTGATGCCTTGAAATTGACTGTTGGACCAGATTATATTAGTAGCAGACTGTCCAAAGCTGGTATAGTATATATTGACCTAATTAGTCCGACTTATGAAGATGCTTATATTTTCACTTTAGGTTAGAAGCGCTTGCAAACATCACTAACCGTTGGAGATATCAGGAGTCTCCTATGTGCCCGTTGTGCAAGATCACTATAGAACATGTAATGCATTTTATACTGCTCTGCTAAAACACTCTGATGTTGAGTCACAGATATTTGAGACCAATCTTAACCTCAGCTGGGATTCGTAATACAAGTGAGGCATTACTATATCTAATGAACCCTCAAAGTGCCTGTGCTGTGTTTGCCACTGCTCATTATATATTCACAGAGAATGGTTATTGAGGGCAAGAATGGTCAATGAATGTATGCGGTGATAACAGCGTGAGTTGAAACAGTCTCTGTTTGTTGAAGGCAAGTGACATTTTTGTTGGGATTTGTCGAGGGCTCTGCAAGTAGGGCTCTTCCCGTGACTTTTTTTTTAGTTTATTTGAATAACAAAGTTTTTGCAACAATTGTATAATATATTGACATTTTTAATATGTTTTGATAATGTTTAATGGATAACTATGTATTATTGTATATTGTTTTGAGATGCTTTTATGGTTTTATGACTGAGATAAAGATTTGATGATGATGATTGCACTATTCAAGGTTGTCTTACATTGAATTCCTTGCCCACATGGTCATGTGGACAAGAAGGTTGGTGTAGGGAAGTGTGATTTTCCTTGTTGTCTACTACTAACTATGCCTTACAGTTGCCATATATGTTGCACAGACAACACATTAGATCTGGAATTGTGGTTGTTGTGATTTACCACACTAGTGGTATGGGATTTTAAGTATGTGGTGGATGTAGCTAAGCATTTTGTGCATAACAGTTCATTTTGTAAGACCTTACAATTGTCTTGTGAGCGTTACAGGTGGGTTGAGTATTGGGATGTTGCCAGTGGTGATGTTGCTGCCTCTGTGATGATGTGTAGCAATTCACTATGAGTCCACTGCATCAACCCTCATGTGTCACAACACCACAGGGTTGCATTTTGTACTGTTGTTGATTTCAGAACTTTCAAATATATTGTAGCCCACTCATTCTTGACATTCATGTCATTGAAAAAGAAGGATCCTTTGGGGCTGATTCATGGAAACGTGTGCATTTAACCCGCAAAGGTTGCGTGTCGAGAACGACACTGGGCGAGCCTGCACACTGAGGTTTCTCTGCGTGCTCTGCGTATTCATGGATCCAAACGTGCATTACAACCCAATCCGCAAATCAAAATGAGCTGTGTGAGGCACACCCAGAACATGCCCCAAGAAAACCAATAAACAAGCAATATCCCAACCTAAGTGCAACCCTCCACCACTACCCTTGACCCATCATCCACAACCCCTGCAAAAATCCAGAAGCGCCCTTTTAAATCGAGGCTGCGCACCTACAAAAACAAAGGCGGCACACCTGCGGAAAAGGCGCACGCTCTCTCGTAACTCAAGGGTGCACCCCTTTGAAAATGTGGCGCACCCTTGTAAGTCAATGTGGCACCGCTGTGAAAATGTGCACGCTCCCTCATAAAATAAAGGCTGCACCTCTACTAAAATGAGTATGCACACATGAAACTAAAGAGTGCCGCCTGTAAATATGTAATAGATACTTGGCAAATTAAGGCTGTATCCATTTGAAAATGCAAGGAGGACACCCCTGTACAACCATGACACCCCAATTGCAGACATATACACATACTGCACATCAACCCATCAAATATAGGCACCACCCACCAGCCCAACCACCTCTGTCACCAGCCTAGGCAGCCCCCTCAAGTCCATACATGACCCACCTGCCCCCCTCACCTCCGACACTACCCCATGGAGCCCCCTCAAGTCCAGACACCACCCACCAGCTCCCCTCCCCTCCAACACTACCCCAGGCAGCACAGTGACAGTACTCTCCCTCACCACACTGTCCTCGCCTCCAACACTGCCCCCAGGCAGCCCCCTCAAGTCCTGCTACCACTCACCAGCCTCCCTCACCTCTGACACCACCCCAGGCTGCCCCCTCATGTCCAGACACCACCCACCAGTCCCCTCACCTCTGGCACTGCCCGCAGGGAGCCCCTCAAGTCTGGACACTGCCCACCAGCCCCCCTCACCTCCAAAACTACCCTAGGAAGCACCCTCAAGTTCAGACACCACCTACCAGTCCCCTCATCTCCGGCACTACCCCAGGCAGCACCCTGAGAGTATCCCCTCCTCTCCACACCACCCTTACCTCTGCCACTGCCCCCAGGTACCCCCCTCAAGTCCGGACACCACCTACCAGCCCCCTCACTTCCGACACTGCCCCAGGCAGCCCCCTTAACTCATGATACTACCTACCAGCCCCCTACCTTGGACACTCCTCTAGGCAACACCTTGACAGTACTCCCCCTCCTCACACCATTAAAAATGCAATATTGGCAGGAAGAAGTACTGTATTTGTGCTAAGCTAAATAATATCAAAATAAGGGAGGAGAGTGACACCTGAAAGAGCAGAGGCCCTCAGCAATACACCTCGTGCAAATAGAGTGAAAGAGTTGCAACAGTTCTTGGTATTATGTAATTATTGCAGAGTATTTGACTATAGCCCATGTATCCGACCACTGTTAGAAGGGCTAAAGAAAGCACAGAAAAACAAAAATCCTATACAATGGACAAGAGAAATAAGCAGTCAATTTGTTGAACTAAAATAAAAGCTATAAGTACAGTACCTGTGTGGAATCCCAGATTACAAAGGACTCAAGCTTCCAGCAAGAGAGAAATAGATTCTTTGAGAATTCCCAATTGAACCTATGGTATTACTCTTTCCTTTCCTTCCTTTTTGCACCTGTTTGCTTTAGAATTTATAATCCTATAATCAAGAATCTCATTTCTTCACCTTTCTGTGCTAGATGTAACCTCTCCATTGAACATTGCTGGAATCAAGCTACTCTCTTCTGGCAGAAAGAACATCGTCATCCAGGAGCTGACAGGGTTTTCTTCCCTAGAAGGGTTTCCCTGGAGTTCTCTTTCCATCCTGGCCATTATAGCCACAGGGTTGGAAAGGATTCACCAGGGGACTTTTCATTTACATCAATCCTGCTGCCTTTGATACAGGTCAGTGATTTATGCCTTTCGAACTATTCATATTATAACGGATTATTACAGCAAGGCTCTTGGGGTGCATTTTGCAGCACAAACAGCATCATTTGTGGCAATGATTATGACAATAGAGAGACATGAAGATGAGGAAGTGACTGTGTACTCTGACTCCACCTATGTAACATCCACAGTGCATTCTGGGCTGTCATGGTGGAAAAGGAGGGGCTTTCTGCATGCTGACGGTACACCAGTGCAGCATGCCGGACTGCTAGAAAGATTGATTTAGGCATTATCAAAGCCATCAGAGGTTGCTGTCGTAAAGTGCTTAGCACACACTAGAGATTCAGATTTAATTTCTCATGGAAACGCAGTGCCAGACATAGTGGCGGTACCAAAGTTCATGAAACCACATGCAAAATTGATGGCAGTGATGGAAAGTTACAATGTACTGCCAACAGCACAGTTAATTGAGATACAAGGGTGAGCATTACCAGAAGCGCAGGAATTGTGGGAAAAGAGGTGTGTTCACATGAGTGTTACTCATAGTAGTGGTAGACCAGTTACGCTACCCAGCACATACTTCAAAAAAATGCATTGCAGGTCAGATTTCCAGTGAGTGGCTTGTGCCCAATTTGCATGGACATGTGGGAAACTTCATCATCAATTGTGCAACTTGTCAGAAATATACAGCAGGCCATACACCTAAGATTTTAAGAGGAACCATACCCCGCCCAACTAGCCCATTTAGACACAATCATTTAGATTATAATGATATGGCCGAAACACACAGGGGATACAATTATGTAATTGTAGTGGTGTATACATTCTCCAGATGGATAGAAGCACGACCATGCACCCACCCAGAAGCTATGTCAGCAGCAAAATGCCTTGTACGTGGAGTGTTCCGCAGATGAGGAGTGTGTGAGGTGCTGAGATCCAATAATGGACCTCATTTAACAAATGAGCTCTTTGCAAAAATAGCATCCCTACTAGGCATTAGGCATAAGCTTTGTTTGGTCTACCACCCACAAGCGAATGGTGCATTGGAGCGCCACAATGGCCTCCTGAAAGACCACATAGCAAGATTGCATGACACACTGCATACAGACTCTTCATGGGCTGGTGGCAGGTCTCCAGGTGCATGTGCCCATTACCCCTGAAGACATATGTCCAAAGCACTGCAACTGTTTTAGGAAATGAGTTACATGACTATTTGATTTCCATTACTAATTCTCCCTCGTTCATTTCTCGACAGGTAAAGGAGGGCAGGGAGGTGTTGCAAAAGACACAGAAGAAGATTAAACTGAATTTAACACTGCCTCCGTTATCCCTCCTCTCCAACTATTCCCTGGGAACCTTGTGCTGTGCCGCAACCATGTGAAAAAGTGGCATAACCCTAGGTTCACAGGTCACCATGTTGTGACTTATCATACTCCTGTAGCATTAAAGTTGCAAGACCAGAAATCATGGGTCCACGTTACCGATATAAAGCCATACAAGGGTGCCACCTCCCTGTCCAGCTTCCAGGATCCTGAGGAAGAAGAGAGTGATAACAGACCTAGGGCAAGAGCCCAAGTGTGTGCTGAACAAGAACATGATAAGAACAAGGAGCCTGAGCATAAAGAAAACATACTTTAGGTTGCACTACTTGGGATAATTAATGCTAAAATATCACTGCAATAATAACAAAGGAGGGTGATGTTGAGCACTTTCAAAACTTTCAAATATAGTGATCAAGTGCTATCAATCATGTCATCAATGATATTTGTGATGTCATCTTTGATATCCTGGGTGTTAGCCTTAGCAATGCACGTAGATGTTGCGAGTTATGGTTGCTGAGCTTACCATAATGGGGGAATGTGCAGTGTTTTTTGGTTTCACTGTGAAGTATAACATCCCGTTAACAAAGTTTTTTTACTGAATGTACATATATATATATATAGAGCAGGGAACGAAAACAAAGGGGCTAAACATGTGATGTGGTCAGTGATGCCATCAGTTACATTTGAGGTACATCTTTCATGTTCTGGGTGTAACTGTTAGCAGTGCACAGTGGTGATGGCAAGTATGGGGCCTCAGTCTGCCATAACTGGTGAATTTCAGCGGTTTTTTGGTTTTAATTTGAACCATAATGGGGAGGGTAAACCTTTTTCTTTAGTGAAGTGCACAGGTTTTTCGTAGGGCAACTTAATTATAACGTCCCCTCAATTAAGTTTTTTTTCGTAGTGAATTTTACAGGTTTTTGGGAGGGCAACATAACCATAACGTCCCTTTAACAATGTTTTTTTTTAACTGAATGCCATAGGTTTTTAGTAGTGTAAATACATCATAACAATACGTTAACAAAAATGTTGTACTGCATTTATCAGGGTTCTAATAGTAATACATAAACATACTACTGTAAAGGAACATTTGAAGTAACTGCCCACCTTCCGAAGAATTCCAAAATTATCATATGCTGGCGCACAGCATGCGGGCATGTTCGAAAAGTCATACGCACTTCACAATGACATGTGTAACTGGGTGATAGTGCGGAACTGCATTGTATATTATTGTACGAACTTGAAAATGGAAACTTTCTGGCACAGAACTCCACATTGCAAGCGTGCAACACAATATAAGAAAGAGTGCATACCGACGCATCTGGATCATTAACCCCCATTCCTCCCCAAAGAGTGCGGGATGAATGCCATAAACAATCGAGATTTTACAGCATTAACCCGTGCTACCAAGAAAGAGGATTTTTTGTCTTGAACCGGAACGCCTCAGCGTTCCCGGCTGAAGAAAACAAATCCTTTTTCAAGATGGCCACCATAGAAAGGGAAGACGGGTGTTGGATAGAAACCCTTCTTCGCTTTCCATTGCAGGCTACAGAAAGCAAAAATGAAACCACATTTGTGTTCCTTGAGAAATGTATGATTATAAGGAACACCTTTACCAGAAAGGCAGTCCCTGGTGGACATGGCAACCTCAATGCAATGTTTTGTCCCTTCCAGTAATGGCCAGTAGCCACATCCCCGACATTGTAGCCACTAACCATACATAGAGGCTACCCCTCACAGACCGAAGCTGTACCGTTGATTTGTTTTGTACATGAGTACATTTGTTAAATATCAAAACACTATTACATGCACAACATAAACCTTTTCGGGTGTTGTCAATGACCTTTAAATACATGTGTTGTACATGTAGTAATTTTTTTCTGTAAAAATGTGCTTAACAAACACAAAGGAGTGGTCTATTTATGTTTACATAAAATCTTAAACAAACTCTGTGATGGGAAGCGAAATGACGTTAGAAATACTGAAAGCAACACCATTACCACTCACCGTTCGACACATAATATCGTAAGTGGCACAGGTCGAAAGGCGTGAAGATATGTGTATTGGGAGGGTGTAACCATGTATTATTTTACAAACATTTCTGTGCACCAAACACTTTCAGTGCACCTTACCTCATTTTCCCGCTTTTAAGAAGATAGTAATTATTCTGAACTAATGTTGGTTAATAGGGCATCTGGGTGACAGAAATTGGTCTGACGGTGACAGAAATTGGCCTGACGGCACTAATGCATATAAGATGGGCCTGGCCCTACCGTAGCCAAAGCAAGTGGGGTATGCAGTACCTTTCTCCATAACGTTCCTTGGTAGCTTAAACAAATGCGTCCATATTGACGTACGTTCCGTGATGTAGCACCTACAAAAGAGCACATTACAACATGCAACGTAGCATGCCACATTGTGAAAGCAGAGAGTAAATTTGTAAAAAAAACACTGACATTTAAAAATTAGTACAGTAGTTTTATCTCACAATAAACTGAGCGAAATCATCACACTAAACAATTAGTAAAGTAGTTGTGTTTCACAATGAACTGTGCGAAATGATTGCCCTATGCACATTTCCATACAAGTAGTAAGTTTCTGTCTTTCGTCGACAATGAAAATGGTAATGGGCACGTTGGTTTCTTTCATACACAGAAAGTAAGCGTTACCGCCACAGTTGTCATTTTACTCCCCCATTGATGTGCAAGACGACGAACCGCTGTCATCTACACCACCAGAAAGGATGGAATGTTACTTCCTATTGCGACAGCAGCATAAGGACAAAGTGGTCCAACACGATCATCCCACTGAATTATGACGCACATACAACCGGTAATGAACAGTTGCATTTGACGGTTAAAAAAGCCGTCACTCGGCAGCTATAATCCGTGACAAACACAATAGGGAAGAAAGTATCTGAGGGGAAAAATGTCAATAAAACGTATATCAATACGCAACCTCTGCACAAAACAAAGTTGTAACACATACTTTTATCACTAAATAATAATTTCATTTGGGAAATGTACTGGCACCCTACAAACGGCGACAATGTGCAATATGACGCACAGACAACCGATAATGAACAGTTGCATTTGACGCTTAAAAAAGGCATCACTCGGCAGCTGTAATCCGTGACAATCACAATAGGAAAGGAAGTATCTGAGGAGAGAAGCGTAAATAAAATGTATATCAATACGCAACCTCTGCACAAAACAAAGTTGTAACACATACTTTTACTACTAAATAATAAATGAATTTGGGGTAATGTACTGGCACCCTACAAATGGTGACAATGTGCAATGTCCATAATGGGGAAAAAAATGTCATTGGCCCGTAAACCTTGTAATGCATTACGAAAAAATATTTTGTTCCCCCAAAGTAAAAATTTTATGTCAATTCGGTATATATGCGTGAAAAATACACTTACCTGATGTGGACCGGCTCCATTGCATTAGCTGCAGTAGTCAGACAGTAGTGTAACTAATATTTCATGGTTCGTGCAAATGTTTTTGAAGCATAACCTTATCAACCGATATGTTTTTCTAATTGTTACTCCCTACATTTTTTCTGCTCTTTCCCTGCACCTCAAGATTAAAAAACAACTGACCCTTATGGCTGTTGACAAATATGCGGCCGTACTGAGCTCGTATTTCAAACAGAAAATGAAGTGGCCTTCACTGTGAATGCAAATACATTCTCATTTTGCAACAACATATCAGCGGCTATTCATGAGAACCGCTACTCCCGTACACGCGCGGAACTGCTGTGTGTATGAAATAGAGCAGGTGGCTGCCTCAGATTCCCGCCAGTCTGACCGCAGTAATGTTGTTTATGTATTGTACAATGGACGCAGTAAGTTCATTTCATACAATGAGTAGTACGTTTCACTGTACCGTACGACAGTGCTAACAAGAATACTTCAATGTTTCACTTTCTACTACCAAGTCTCATTAATGCTCACCCTTCGAAACAGTGTTCCATAAGTGTAACAAGTGCATTGGTGTCTTCTTCGTTTAGCTATATTAGCGGCGATGTCCGCGTTCAACAGAAAGCGAAGTAAACATGGCAGACGCATCAAAATATTAAGATGCACTTCACGCTGTGCCACAACCAATCGGTGAAAGTGCAACATGGTTGCGTCCCGCATGCCATGAAATAGCCAATTGCAATCTTCTCCACAGAGCGAACAGGGAAGTGTGACCGTGGAGCGGACATAGATATCACTAATTTGTAGAGACATACTTTTTGATCGTTTTTAAGGGAACTACTGGATGAGTTGTCACAAAATGTACAAAAGCACGCTTTTGCGACCAAGCCTCTGCCACTGCCACAAATTTGGTTGAAATCCGTCCAGCGGTTTGGCCTTTAGCCGTGCACAAAGTTTTCCCCCCATCCAGTCTATGGAAAAAACAGAGGTTTTGGGACCCCCCTATGACTTTGCCCCCCGTACCAAACCTCACCCAACTTTACTGTGTAATATATGTATATATCAGTGTAATGTAAAGGAATATTGTATATTTGTATATCATTACATTCTTTTTTACGCATTATTTATATTTTTATGTTTTTATTAGAAGTATTTTTAGATTATTATATTTTTGCATTTTTGATAAATAAACCACATAATAATGGAAGTGGTTTAAAACAAAACAAACAAAACATATTTTTTTCTTTTATTTTAGTCATTTGTTTTGATTGCAAATGCTTTGAAAAAAAGAAAACAATTTTATCCTAATCGTCATTGTTGTTGAAAACATATACAGCCCAGCTCATTCATAATTGCAAATAATAAGTAATCTATACATATTTGAAGAAAATGTTCCGTTATTGTATGTTCCTGATTTTTTCCTAATACCCCGAGCAATATGCCGCAGAACATCTTTACAAGCGGGTGACACTATGGTTATTATGATCTTTCTATATTCCTTTTTCTTTTGTTGTTTTTATTTCTTCTTTTATTTCACACTAACTTTGATTGATTATGAAAATATAAATGTGTCTTTATGTTATAATATTAGTAAAGAAGTACAAAAACAAGTACATTTCCAGCTAGAGAAGGAAATTGTATTTTGCCCGGTTGTGGAGAAAGTAAAGGCTAGGAGAAGTAATGCAGATGATGAATATTATATGAAAAAGTACTTTGATAACTCCATAAACATTGAAAGTAACTCATGGTATAGGTCAATGGAGAAGGTGGAGAGAGAGATATCAAGTGGCAGCTGCTGCATTTGCACACTTATTCGTTATGCCATGAAAGCCTCTAGAGTATTTATTGCTAAATAGGTACCTGATTACAGAGCACACTGCTTGGTACATCTCGCCATGTGCCAGACATGTGCACAGTTTCAAAGACAATCAGCCATGATAAAGTATTTCACAGGATCAGAATTCCAATACATAGACAACTATATAAAAGAAACACATATGATGGAGAACATGAGAACGAAAAGTAAAGTGCTTAAGTATATGTCATCAGGCCCAAATAGAGGAGATTTCTGAATAGTGGATCACCCAGTATTATTGTGTAGAGATGCCCAGCGAAATGAGATACTGTATTGCTTCGACAGACCTCAATTGCAAATACAGGGGAAAGTATACTCCTCCGGAGGATGGGTTGATGGAATAATGGAGGGCAGAGCAGAGGCAGTGCTGACTACACCATTAGAGGTGATAGTAAATGCAGATAGAGTGTGCCATGAAGAATGGAAACACACTGCCAAGTTTTTAATATGGGTGGAAGATGAAGCAGGACCACTACCCATTACCAAACTACAAGCACTGACATTATGCATCAGAAATAATGGGTCAGTAAAGCTTGGTAACAATGAAGGAAGCAACATTATTATGGATTTACTAGGTATGAAAGTTGGCACAGCTGCACTTATGGACCATTACTTGGCCTCCGGTATAAATGCTTCCATGCAGCTACCACCCAAATTGTGAGGTATATTTTAAATAGTATTACTGAATGCATCTGCATTGGTAATATCACAAAGTGAGGTACACATTGGGACGTTTCCATCAATGGCACACACCAGTAAGAAAAGATCCCTAGGCCTACAACCCACAAAAATAACGAACTATTTTTCCAAGAAGGCCAATGCTGCACTCAATAAAATACCAAAGGAACATAGTTACTTGGTAAAGCAACAAGATTCTTTACATCTTTTCTAATGCCTGGCCTGCAAGAAGCAGAAAATGCACACTGGATGCAGATAACTGTTACAAACTATTAATGCCACAGTGAAGGTTTTCAATGCAATTAAGGAGATGTTAAGAGCGGTCAGATTGATGAAACTACAGAAGAGATATGTTCTGGCCCTCCTCACTACCATGGAGGGAGCAGTGTGTGCAAGGATAGGGCCAAATTGGTGTATTTTGGCTCTGGCTCTTCCGTTCTTTCCACAGCTACATAGAACACACAATACAACCACTTTCCACAATGCTATAAAACAAACTACCGCTATTCACAAAACACGTGCGTGCATGTACCCCAAAAGAATTTCTCCCCAAACAAAATAAAAATGATGCAATTATACCAATTGCCTGCACGACGCACAACTCTTGCCTAACAAGGTCTGCCACTTACTACGCAACCCTCTCCTGTAGTGCCGATGTGCCACCATCCAACTGCTCCCTAACCGGAATGGCAGACCTAACATTTAAGATTACTACGATCAATCACCCTCTCCACCACTAAAGAGGGTGCGTCCTATACACAATAAAAATAGTCCCTCCAGCGCCTAGCAATGTCATGCATGGGTACACTCACATATCCTTTTAGAAGATCCTTCACTTCTCTCAACCTCTGAGTCTCCCTTTAAAGGCCTGCACTTCAGTCAGAGCCAGACCAGGTGGACCTTTGGGAAGTGACGTGTGCAGACCTCTTTTGGATCAAGCTCTTTGTACTGGAAAATGGAGGCTGTCCCACACTCCTCCAGGGGTACAGCTCAAATTCCCAGGCCTCGGTCACACAGCACAGATATCACCCTGGGGGCTCCAAAAATGTGTCAGAGTTTGCCTCGTAAAACTCAACAAATATTACAAAAGTATTCAAAAAAGGAATGTATGCGGTGCAAGAAATACTGCAGTTTTATTCAGGGCTACATACACAGCTGGGACAGCAAATTCAAACAGGTCTGGGAACAGAACTGCTTGAAAAGGCACTGTCAAAGAAATGCCCCTAAAGTCAAGACTTTTATACAATGCAAAGTTATTAGCATTTGTGGTCGTGTGACATGAAAACATCTTGTTTCATGTTTTACTTATTCGTTGGCGGAACCAGTGAGCTCTAATTTGTGACCTTGCAAAATAACAACCACTGTTTACTTCTCTCAGTGCTGGCCTGGCATTGCAGTCGTTGCACTTAATCACCAGCCACAGTGGCCTTTGCTGAATCTAAAATCTTAACACACATTTTCTGCAAAAGTAAGCTTTGAAGGTCTGTTTACCATGTTTTGTTCAACCGCTAAATTTGATTATACTTACCTGTGCCCCAGTATTTATGGATTCATGTTATTAAGCATTTAATTTAACAGACATTAGAAAGTGCCCCCTACCCTTTAACAGTGCTACTCTCAAACCTGATAAGTGCATTCCTTCATAATGTGCAGAATTGTTATTAAACTACAATGCCCCAACTTCATTAAGCCAAACATCATAAAGCACATGTCACCTCCAGATGTGGGAGAAGCAGAGTCACACATTGCTATAGTCTGCACAACATCATGACCATCATACATGAATCTGACATGGACACCACACACACATCTGGCAGCATTGCCATACAAGCACGTCTCAGCAACAACTGACATTGCATGTACAGGTTTTGCACAACTGTACAACTACACACACTGCAAATACCAGCGCATGCACAATCAACCAATGTCTGACCTCACAGATGGGGAGCATTGTCCAGGGCCTGCATGCCAATGTCAATCTCAGCAACCACATGCTGCAAACATAAGGGTGTCACTACAGACATGCAGGCACATGCACAACACACATACACCATAGAGCACTGCACCAAATGCCTACTCACCAGCAGACTCCAGACTTTGTTTCCAATCGCAGACCTGGCTAGGCAGCTCTGGGTAGAACCTTATCAGAACCCGCATGTGGTTTCTTGAGAACCGGCGCCTGCCTGCACAGTGCCCCTCCACGGTTGCACAAGCCGTCAGGGTGTGCACGCCCTTGGTGAAGATCCTGAGTTTGCGATCCTCCCAGTGCTTGTGGACGCTCCTGCTTTGCTGGGTCAGAGAGGGAATCATAATTCTCCAGGACCTTTTCCACCAAGATGCAAACTTCCCTTGAGCTGAAGTTGACAGCCTTCTGCCTCGCTGCTGCGCAGTTGCCACTCTGGTCCAAGGGAGATGCTGCTGACATGGCAACCCCTGAGGCAAGTGTGGGTGGGCAAGGTGAAGGTGGTCCTGGAGATGGGCTGGTGACCAGTGGTGGTGGAATGGAACGGTGGGAGTCCAACACAGCAGCTGTTGTGGTCATAGGCACACAGACAGGAGCACCGGCAATGGCTGTATAACAGGAACTCCCAAAGCAGTGCAGGTGGCCATTAGGGACCCACATTGGGCAGGCAGCAGCAGATGGCAACATGGGAGGCAGCATAGGGCAGGAGGAGTCAGATAAAAAGGAAAAGAGGCAGGAGAGTGGTTCTTCTGTGTCTAGCAATGAAGGTAGCCGAAAACAGAGTAAAGACCCATTAGTTATGTGATGCTGGACACTGCATTGATGGGGATACATAAGGATGTGGAAATGCAACACTGTGCGCGCAAAGGAATGAAGGTACTGTGCACTTCTTTCTTGGGAGGGACTTTGCCTTTTCACGTATGCGCCTGTTTTTTAAGCATACGGTGTGTCCATATGTAATTTTTGTATCTCTGGGTGCCTCTGTGTATCACGTACCACTTTTTCGACTTTATGGAAGCTTTCCGTGTATCGCGTATGTAATTTTTGTGTTTGGGGGTGCCACAGCATATCGCGTACCACTTTTCCATTTTTGGAATGTTTCCTGGTACCACGTATGCAATCCTTTTTTTGGGTCCGACTGCGTATCGCGGACCATATTTGTTTAATTTGGGTACATTTGAGCCCTGCTGGACCACAAATCTACGTTGCACATCACGTTGAATGTTCCCTTACTCATATTGCCCTGGACAATAATTTGGTGTGCCTTCCATTCATCCGTTATGTCTGTGACATGAGTGGAAAGGCCTCAAGAGGGAACGGAGGCAGACAGGGTCTGGGACAGGGGGATGAAACATCTGCCCCAGCCCTAGGGGTTCAGTAATGTGGTGTGGAGACACCTACCCCAGTAACAGGGGATTGGGGACATGGTGTGTAGACATCTGCCCCAGTCCACAGATGGCCCACCATCTGGATGCCAACATGGTTCCAGCCAGAGAGGGGCAGCACCAACACCCCGTGCCACTTGTGGCAGGAAGGTATGCCCTGCACAGCAGGAAGAGGCTCAACCCCAAGACACCACACAAGACACTGGCCCACAGAGGAAGAAGAACTTCACTGATGAGGACCTCCAGATCCTCTTTGACTACAAACATCGTAAACAGCATGCCAGGGAGATGGGAAAGATACACATTACAACAAAGCATTCATTGTGGCACAATGAAGTCAATGGCACTTGATGTGCTATGGTCAAATATTTCTACACTGTACAGAAGATTTTAGGCACAAGGATTTTGTCAAGTGACCGAGGACAATGAGCTGGAATGTCTTGTGATGATCATAACAAAGACAACGGCAGAAAAAATAAAACATGCTATTACTGCAACTTGCAAAGGCAAAATGCATAGTCCGAAACGGATGCTTATTTTACTCTAAAATTGGTTGTTTATCACTAATATCATTAATACATATTTATCAATAATACAACAGTACAGCCACTGCAGGGGGCACCATCCCCCCCTGGAGTGGTGGCACAGTGACAGCCTCCAGCCCGGCGACAGCCAAGGCCCTCAACTTTGCATGCTGCAGCAGCATGTTAATGATGCATGCATCATAATTTATGATGCAAACATCATGTATGCAAATCAATCATCAAAGCAAGGTAACATGTGTTACCTTTCTTTGATGAATTATGCCAGAAACTGGGCCCCCAACCCCCAGGGCCAATCCGACCCTGTACAGACTCATGTCAAATGCCCATCATACTGGGAGTACCCCGTGTGGCAGATTTGTGGCACATTTCTCTATGACAGTACACATCTCCCACAGGGTACTCCCCTGGTACATGGGAACCAAGAGACACATACATGCACTGTTGAGTGCTACATTATTGTCGCGTGTCACTATGCAGTTCTAGTCAAGTGCATGCAGAACAAGTTAAACTTTCATGCCATGTCAAGCAGAGATGCATGTTTCTTTTGTCACCAGCTCCTATGTGTTGCCATGTCATGATGCATATCTGAGTTGTCTGTCAATGCACCTTGTCGTATTCCCAGATTGAAGTTGCATATTTGTCCACAGTCCATAGCCACAGTGACACGATTCCAGTGACACAGAGAGCCTACTCATTGTGACGCCTTCTTCCTCTTACCCCCGCCACCACACTCTGCCCCACTCCATGGAGCCACTCCCTTCAACCTCTTGTGGCTCAGTGGACTTTGTTTACATTGCCCAATCCACACTCCGTCTCTCTGCACTCCATGGACCTTGACTAGAAGGCCCACTTTCAGCTTTACCTACTCATGGGCTTTTTCCCCTTTCCACACTTTCCTACAAGTCCTCATTCTCCCCAGATCCCTGTCCCAGACCTGATTAGTGTGTCATGTGTTGACCGTGGTATTGTCTGTGCAAATGGATGTTTGGCTGTTGTCATGTGATGTTGTTGAACTTTTGAATGTCACATGTGCATTACTTTTCCCCTGGCATGTGTGGTGGCTCAACAGTTGCATGGTCTCTCATTGTGCGTTTACGCCACTGTTCAATGTCAATGTGTCCACTGCTAGCATGGACATACCGGGTAGGAGTGTCACTTGTCAGAAAAAAGCCATGAATCTGTTGCTTACTGAACAAATTGTGAGAATGCACATTGTCTGATAGGTGTGTGTCCTGCAATTCTTTGTTAGAGTGCACCTTGAAGCATATATCCATTTTTCTCTCTTTGAACATGTCTCAATATATCTTTCTCTTTACATGTTCAGATGACGATGCACCAGATGCAGAAGAGGACGAGGAAGAGTTAATGGTGCGTCAGACCACCAGTGGGGAATGTGGTGTGGTAAGCCATGAGAACCCACTGGTGCTCCAGACTCCTCAGTCACGCTGCAGACTCATCAGACTCTTCTGACTCAGCTGGGTTTGATGCTGCACCTGATGTTCATACCTCAAAAAGAGCAAGGGTGAGTGCCTCAATGGGCATATCAGATGGGACCTCTGAGTCTTCGGTGGGGCAGCTGGCTTCACAAGGCCAGTTAGTGGTTGTCCCCCTGTCTGCGGTGGTTATGGCTGCAAGGCCACCCTCCCATGATTTGACTCCCAGGTCTGAGGCAGATCTCCAAGGGAGGGTTGCAGACCTGCAGCGAATGACAGGAACACCATAGCCATGGGCATGGTCCCTTGAATCAGGCCACCATGGGACCTGCACATGTGGGGGATGTGTGCAGGCTAGGGACACAGAGTGGGAGCAGCAGATGTTGCATGCCGCCTTCTGCAATGGGAATGTATTGGACAAATTATCTGATGGGATGGCTAAGATGGCCAAGTCCATGACCCCGCCAGTGAACTGTGTAAAGCAACAGCTGCAGTTCATGTGGTCCTCATGCCGCTCCCACAGACTGTTGATCAAGGGCCGACAGGCTGATCTTCAGGCACACAGTGAAGCCCTGAGGCATGAGATGTTGGCCTAGAGGACCGCTATCCATGAAATCTCACACCCACTATGACACAAATGCAGGATGAGATGTATGCCTTCAGGTAGACACACTCAGAGCAACTCAATGCGCTCCTACAGACACTGAAGTCATCTAGGACAAAATGCATGGGGACCTCACCATACTCACTGTGCTGATGCATTCCACTGTGTCACTGTGCCAGTGAAGACCAGGCCTTGGCACTGCGTGGTGAGGCTCCAACACTACATCCACCTGTGGATAAACTGCAGGATGGTGGTCCCAGCACATACCAGCCTCCTGGTACACCTTTGCTGTGAGGTCCATGAGCACATGGAGGGGATTTTTGATTTTATTCTTGTCTGATTTTCGATCCACTCATGCAAACATTGACATACACCCTATCTCCCCCACCCCCAAGGTGGAATCCCACCCCCACAGTCCATGAAGGACATTTTTGTTTTATGTATTGTACATGGCCAGAGATTTTTCTTGTTTCTTTTGGTCCCTTTGATTCTGCATGGACACTTTTTTGTTCTTGTTTCGATTTCCCTGGGCCATATGTTGGCATGTGTTTTTATTTTGCTCTTTCCAATGTGGATTGTGTATTATTTTTATTAAATTGTTTTCACCCTTGAGATGTGCAGTTGACTTCTCAAGGGCATGATGAATGCAGTTGTGGACAAGCAGCCATGCATAGTGATGTCAACTGGCATTGTTGCCTCGTGGTCAACAGGAAGGCATGTGCAGGTGAAATTGGGTGGAGGGAATATTGATGCATGTCTGCTGTATGCATGATTGTGAACTCTGGATGTAGTAATGCATTGTCCCATGATGTTGCAGTGGTCCAATATCATGCAGTGATTGCACTCCATGGGAGGACCAACATGCACCCTTTCACATCCCTAGTCCACGCACCCTTTGACAGGCACTGGCCCTCCTGTCACACATTTGGAGGCACAATTCCTGGTGGAGGTTATGATGGAACCACATCATGCCAGCTCAGTCAGCAGGTAAGCATGTGCGCTGTCTCGCGTGTTGTGACAGTGTTCTTGGTTACCTTGGTATTTGCATGCAATACACATCTTGACCAATTGGGTGGTTAACCTTGTGTCACAGTAAATGTGCAGATGTGTGTCTGTACACATGCATGTGTGTGTATGTGCAGTTACACTTCTATGCGTGAGCATTGTTTTGGTGGATGCACTTAGATAAGTGACCCCATCATTGGAAGGGATTGTGCAGCACTACTTACACTTTCCACATTGGCAGTGTTTCATTCATTCGGAATGTACATACTGATTGACGGCATGCATGCACTGTGCATCTGCACTCTGTGTATTTTTGAACTGCATCACTTGCCTCACTGACCGTGATGGTGTCTCTCTACTGCTATTTTTCCACTCCCCCATGTCCACATGTTTCCTATTGTACCCTGCAGGTGTACTCCCTGTGCACGCTACTCATTGACCCATGCCACTTCCAAATCAACTCCCTTCTCCACTCACATGACCTGCCCAGCCATGGCACTGTTCAACATGTGCCAGACACATTCATACAACTGTATCCTCATCCTCCGCTGCAGCGCTTCATGACATAGCCCATAGGGAAACGATTCTGGCCTTTTGTGCGTATTGAGTCCACAGGACATGTTTGTCGCACTTGATTCATGTCTGGTTGGAATGAAATGCGCATGTGTTCCCATGACAGTTTACTTCTGTGTTACCCAATGAGGTGACTTTTTGTACCGTGTTTGATCCTTTTGGTTATCTGCACCAGGGTGGTTTACATGTTTGTTTATTTTGATACCTTATTTATGTCATCTGCCACTGCCAGTGACTGTACATTGCATGCCCACATTGTGGTTCCATGCATGTGTGAGATTTTCCACTCCCCACTGCTTTTCTTCATCTGTTCACCCTGTGTGAGTTGCAAATGCATCCTGGAATCCATGCACACTTACTGGTACAGTCTAGATCAGGGTGTGTGGTGTGTTTGGGGCTTAGTGAACAGCTGTGTGTTGTCCAGAGTTTCAGTGTTGGGGTACAGGGGTGTATGTTGGTTGGTGTAGGGCTTGGGTATACGGTTGGAGTGCCTTCTTTGCAGGGATGTAGCAAACATGGGTCTTTTTGGTGACTTGCATGCCATGATGGGTGTTGCAGATATTTCTTCTGATGTAGAGCTGATGATTGACCTTTCACATATGCCTATTCTTTGCCAGTCTGCCCTTCACCGTCAGCCACTTTTGTCCTTCATGGAACACTACAAGTGGTTCTTGTCCATCTCTGTCCCTTCTGTGCTCTCTAATCATGATGCTACTTCAAGAGGTGTTCATATCTACATCTTCCTCCCTAGGGCAGATTGAATATGCCCTCACTGACAGTGATGTCAGACATGTCTGTCCTCATCTCCGCTCCAGACAGTGTCCTCCTTGAAATGCTTTTTTACTGCCCCTCCCTCCCTCTCTCTCTACCGCTCCACTCCACTGCTCATCAGTCATAACTCTGTGTCCTGTCTCCATCTTGCACTCTGTTATCCTTGTACACTGGGTGGTGCATGCCTATTTTCCTGTTCCCTTCATGAGTTGTCATGGATGCACAGTATCTTTAAATTGTTTGAATGCATGTCTTTGCAATATGAACATGTATTTGCAGGTGTGATACAGTGGATACAAGTCAGGTGGGTACCATGTGCAGGTAAGTGAAGAGCTCTGAGGGTGTGACTTGAGTTGTGGTTTGTGGCAGGAAGTCTGGCACTGTGTGGGGTCACTTTTCTTTTACTTATTTTGGGTGAACGGGTCCAGCTTCATTTGTGCAGGTGACACATCGTGTGGTTAGGCTCTGTCTATGCATGCTTTTTTCTCAGGATAATCATGGTGGGCCTGGCTGAAGGATCCTAGTTGGGGAGGCTATCACTGTAGGCCCTTAGTTGGTGAGTTGTCATGAGGGTGGCTGGTTGGGCTGTTTGTGTGCTGTGATACGTGTTTAAAATGGTGGTGTTCAGTGTTTCCTTCCACTTTACACATATCTTGGCTGCCACATGGCACCCCATACAATCATTTTAGAATAGTAATTCCTACCCACAGAGGCAGTCCAATCTTGGCACTTCTGCTTCTTCTGGGGGTGTGGTCCCAAGACAAATTCACACACATGACAGCATGGCTGATTGTTGGTGGCATGCAATTTACTCCACAGACACCAGGCACACATGATGGGCCATTCTTTGTAGGTTGTCATGGTGACCATGTACCATGCAGGGTGCTGCGTCACTTATTATGAGGCCTGTTGACAGCTGATGGGTGCATCTCATGCTCCCTTCAGTTCAATGCACATTTGACCCAATTCAAGCCTTTCCCGCTGAAGTCTGCCTTCCCTTGCAATTTCCTGTTGCTTGCTCCCTTTTGATTGTGTTTGTCATCGGCCTCCGTTTCTCATTGCTTTCTCGTGTCTGCTTGTTTGTTTCATGCCAGTTGTCTCGGTGAACTGCCTTCCAGTCTGACAGCTGCCTCTTTGAAGTGCTGCCTTCTGCAAAATCCTGTCTTTTGTGGAATTGGTGAGATTTTTTGTTCACTTGTTATTGGGTTTAGCATTATCGTCTCCACTGTCAGTGTTTACTGCATTGTCCCACTGCCACATTGATGAGGGGATGGCATATCATGGCATAGAGAATACTACGAAGATGCCTCTGGGGTTTCATCCTCTGAGTGTTCTCTCTTTGGGATCCTCTCAGTATCATGATAACTGTAGCCAGAAGCATGTGTTTGGATGATGATGGGTAAGTGTAAGCTGGTCATCCACATTCACTGAATGCCACTCTGGGGGAAGGGGTGAACAGTCTAGGAGTTGTGGGTGATAAGGTGCCACAGTGTGGGTTGTTCATGCGGCTGCATGAGTGCCAGGACACATGTTGATGGGTGGCTGGTGGAATATTATATGCAATTGTTGCTTGTCACTCAGTGGGGCACATGTTGCTGTATGTTTGGTTGCATGGACTTGTTGCCGGCCCTCACATTGATTTGTATTTTGTCTACAGATTAATTTGGCATGGAATGATGGATGTAGGAATTATGGCGGAAGTAGCAACTCTATACATGTACAAGTAACAGCATAAGTGTTTGATGGTTTCCAGGCAAACAGAGGGTGAGTTTGGTGTTTTGGCTTAGGTATGCCAGAGGTCTGGGGGTTACTACGGGCATACCCTTTCAGCTCCCAGTGCCCAACAATTCTCCCCCAGTATACAAATGGAGGACTCAGCCAATAGCAATTTAGAACTGTTGTTTATTGCACAAACCGACAGGGATCATACAGGACATGCGTACATTCCCAGAATTACTGCTTGGGAGCCTGTGTTGGGCCATTGTGTTAACCCCCTGCATCACAACATGGGTGTTAGGGAGAATGCTCAAGAATGTGCTAATTTCCCTTACCTTTTGAGACCCCCAGCAACTTTTCTGGATTTCTAGGATTTGTTTTTTTACCTGGGAAGAGTGTGAGCCTTTTTTCCCACTCTTCCATGTATTTTGATGTGTATTGTATGTTTGTGTTCTTTGTTCATGGAGTTTTAAAACAACTCCATAGGCATAATTTCTTTCTTATGTGTCACACAGCACCTTCAATGCAGTGGCACAGGGATGTCTTTCAGACTTCCCAAGATTTGAATACCTTCTCTGGGACTACTGTCTCCCAGAGCATGTAAAGTTAAATTGACTTTACTAGTCTTTTTAAATGTACAGACCCATCACACACTATCTTCCTATAGAGTGCTGGAGGGGTTTCCTAGCATCCCCTGAGTCTGAACACTCATGTAACAGTCAGATGTTACTCTTTGCTACTTTAAATGGCTGGTTGCAGTGGTTTTAAACAAAGTACCATGATTTTTCCCGACTGCAAACACTGTTATTTAAAAATTGGTTCAGCCATGTATTCCAATATGCCAGCCACGACCCAGCTATAAAAACAGACTCTGGTCGACTTTTGTCACCATTTCTTTTAGGAAAGGTCCTTCTAGTGTCCAACTCTGCACGCCAAACAAGTTTTGGTCCCTTTGTTCATTGGCCTTTGGTGGGCTTCAGTGCTGTTGCCCTCCTCTGGTGCCTGAGTGTCTGGGGTGGACAGGATGTGAGGGAGGTGCCTGAAACTCCCTGTGCTTAGTCTCCTAGGAGACTTAAATGCACTCTGGCATGATTGGCCGGCTGGCTGTCTGGCAAGGACAGCCACCTTGCTGTGTGAGTGACAGCCAAGCTGGAATGAATGGGGAAAAACTGTTTAAAAGCAGGCTTCTAGGACTTGGAAAGCAGAGTCGACTACTGGAACGAGAGAACCAAAGACGAGCTGAAGGAAGACGACTGCTGCAACTCCTGTTCCACCGGTGAAGCCCTGCTGCAGGTCCGAATTGCCTGAAACTCCATTGACAGAGAAGCCCTTCAAGGATAACTTCTTCCCTTGAGTTTGGTGGGTACAGCCAACTCGTAAACTGCCTGGACAATGTCCCCATCCTGGTTAAATTTTCTACAGAGTGCTGTAGAAAACCGGATAGCCAGTGGGAAGGATACCAGTTTGTGGTCTTTAAGGCCTCTTCCCCTGGTGGTGCAGGAACCTCCCGACGTCCTGCTTCTTGTCCCCATGACTGAAGCTCAGGAACAGCGAGATCTGCAGGAACTGCCAGGAACAACTGCCTCAGCTACAGCTATTCTTCACTTTAAGGGTACTGTGCAAATGCGGTCTGGAAATCTTTTCGGCCACAGTGAAAGTTTGTAAAACTTTCCCAACTTTGAAGGCTTTCCCTTCCTCTAACTTTTCATCTGACCAGATTCTTCTAAGATCCGTGGCAAAGACTTAAACGTTTACTACCAGAATTGTGATATCATATAGAAGCCTCTGAACCATTGACTTTGGCCCAGGCCTATTGAATTGAATTGCTGGTTTTTGTGAACAGAAACCCTTTGCTCTGCCTATGAAAGTATTTGTGCCTTGATTTCTTTTAACCTTGTCTTTCTACCCCTTTTAAAAGAAACTGAAGTGCCATTTTGCTCCCACTTCAGGGGAGCTGAATTTGTTCAATAACTAATTGGTTGTGTATTTGTAGTATATTCGTATATGATATTGAGCTGATCTTGGTTGGTAATGTTTTCCAAATGATTGTGTAAACAAGATGTATATTCTTTTACCAAGAAACCTTGAGTACATGGTTATTTGAATCACTGTAATTGTTGGTCCCTTTGTGTAACTCCTTGTACTGCTCACTTTACTCTTGAGATAGGTCTGGCTGCTCAGCCACTGCTACCACACTACTGTGTAGTACAGGCTTGTACCAAAGGTGAAATTGTACTGACACGTGTAGTCTTAATTGCATGTAGTGGTCCCAAAGGGTATTGCATGTGATTCTGCCTAACAATGGGCCCTTCCTCTAAAAACCTACAGGTCCATATCGTTGGGTGATTGGAGTGGTATCCCTTATGGACAACACCTATAGATCTTGGTTAATTGTCCCTTGCATGTCAGGGGGCTGGCATTCCCCTTCCCCAAGAAACTATTACATTTTTGCTGGGTTGCAGGATTACCATTGGCTCTTGTCCTCTGTCATCCACTCCTGGATTTCTGTTCCCTGATTGGCTGGAGTTGATCTCCCCAGGCCTGGGACCCAGCTCTGTTCTCAGATCTCTGTGCACTTTCTCAAGGGCTTGAGAATGAATATGTGTTCGCAATGTAACTGTTAGCAGTACAACTTTTACCTGTGAGAGTGCCCTCAGCGTTGCAATGTTGTTAACAATTCCATGTTTCACTTCATGTCTGTGTTGCTAAGAACTGTTAGTCTTCCCACTGCGTGTGAATTACCATTGTCTAGCTCGGTTGCATCACATGGTTGAGCACCACAAAATCAAGCTCTTCTAGTCTGCAATTTATGAGGATTTATTCTGTTTTTCTGCAGATGGCCTCAAGTTGTTTTAGGTTTGCAATGTGGTCTGATCTGTTGTCTTTGAATAGTTCTTCATCTGTGACTGTAGTCAACCTGTATCCTTCTGCCATGGCCATCACTGCTCACCATGGTCGCCCTGTGTTGTCTTTCCCATGCACTGCTATCGAGTCATCCCCCGCTATCACTGCCTCTAATTCTAGTGGCAGTATTGTCCTCTCCTTCTCATCTAATGGCATATTTTGCCTTAATAGGTACTCATTTGGAAGGTGCAACATTTTCCCCTGGATCCCTGGGAGCCATGTTATTAATATTTCAGTTCCATACTGGAACAACTCCTCATCTACTGGCACACCCCTCTGTACCCGTTGTCCCAAATAGGCTTGAATGATTTCCCTCATGTTTAGAAAGTGTATCCCTGGTGTGGAACACACTATCCCCTGGTCTGTGAATGAAATGGTCATGTTAAGTCTGCTCATGGTGTCTCTCCCCTTATGTTTATTGTCAAGAATAAAGTAGAGTCAGAGCAAAATAGTTCTCCTCAATAAAATGTGCAATATCTTCTGTAAAAGGAACCACTTCTGTCACCCCAGAGGACCCTTCAGCACACATGGCATTGCCTGGCATACTATTTTTCTCTTCCCAGATGCAGGATTTAGTCGCCCCTGTGTCTACAATAAAGGAAAAAGTTGTGTCACCTAGCGTCACCCCATACATGGTTCCTCCTTAGGGTTGTATGTAATCACTAGGATAGAACACTTCATGCCTGTCTGTGGGCTGTCCTATTGAGGGTATAATGACATTCTGCTTCCTAAAAATGGGTTGCCCCCCACTACAGTGACTCCCCTAGTTTCCTAATGAGAGTCGTGTCATGGAGTCTATGTGTGCCATTGTTCTGTCATTTGGTTGTGTGCTTTTCTTCATCTTCCTTCCCTCCTTCTGATGTGGCTGCTGGAGTGGCTGCTGCTTTCTCTTCTTCTACCTTCCTTTGTGTGCCTGCACTCATGACATGGACACCCTGCACGGTAAGTCGCACAACACTGGGCTCAAATGAGAGGCGTGCACCGGTGCATTGAAATGATTTACTATTTGTTTTAACTTTGCCTGCATAGGCAGGTTTACCATCCTAAAGTTACTGACATTGGGAGCCTGGAGAAAGCTCTGTTTCACTGTCACATTGTTTTGCTACCTTTGTTTTTGACACTGGAGCCGCCATTCCAAGATGGCTGTTTCCATTGCCTGCACCAGAATCCAGGGCATGGTGCTGCTTGGGGTCTAGGATTGGCTGGTGCCTTCTTCATCTGGGCCAAAGGGAAGGCCGGCAGGCTTGGCCGACCCTCCTCACAAGGCCCTGTCCACCCCTGTCCACCACGGTACACTGCCACACTGCCACATGATTGTTTGTGTGCCCCCCTGCTCCCTGTCATCGTCTGTGTGCCCCCGCCCCCTGTGATGTTTTGTGTGCCCCCTGCCTCCATGATGGTTTGTGTGCCCCCTGACTCCTGTGATGCTTTGTGTGCCCCTCATGCCCCCTGTTATGGTCTGTGTACCCCCTGCCCCTGTGATGGTTTGTGAGCCCCCCGTCCCCAGTGATGGTTCGTGAGCCCCCCTGCACCCATGATGGTTTATGTGCCCCCATACCCCTATGATGATTTATGTGCCCCTCCAGCCCCTGTGATGGTTTGTAATATGTGCCCCCACTTTCTTGCTCTTCTCCCACCCCTCCCCTCCTACTTCTACTCTGAAAGGTCGTCTTGCTTAACATGTTGGTCGCCTGTTCTTTGTCCCTCTCCTCCCCCCTCGCCCTTTATCCTTCCTCCCCTCCCCTCCTCATGTTAAATTCCAGAACTACCTCAATTGCCGTCAGACATAGTAATTGTAGCCACCTGTCTTTCTCATCATCTTGCCTTCTCCTCCCCTCACCCCTCTCCTCCTCCTGTTAAATTCCGGCACTACCTCAATTGCCATCAGGCATAGTAATTGTAGCCACCTGTCTTTCTTATCCTACTGCCTTCCCCTCCTCCCCACCCCTCCACTCCTCCCATTAAATTCCGGCACTACCCCAATTGCCGTCAGGTATAGTAATTGTAACTGCCTGTCTAGGTCATCCTCCTGCCCTCCCCCATCCCCACCTCTCCCCTCCTCTTGTTAAATTCAGGCACTACCTCAATTGCCGTTAGGCATAGTAAATGTAGCCCCCCTGTATTTCTCATCTTCCTGCCCTCCCTCCTCTCCCCACCTCTCCCTGCCTCTTGTTAAATTCCACAACTACCTCAATTGCTGTTAGGCATAGTAACTGTAGCTGCCTCTCTTTGTCATCCACTCTCCTCTTCCCCTCCCTTTTATTGTTCATTAGCTCTTACTCTATCATTTGTCCCGTGACCGTATGATATAGCTTGGTTGTCTCTCCCCCTTCCTTCCTTGTTTAGCCTCCACTTCCCCTTCCAGCACTATTCTGAATCGTCGTCATACCTAGTATGTTAGTTGCTTGTGTTGTTCTTCTCCTTCTCCCTCATTCCATACCCCCCCTCTCCTCTTGTTAATTTTCTGGCACTACGTCAATTGTCATCAGGCAATACAACTGCTTGTTTTTGTCTCATTTCCCCTTTCCCCTCCCCGCCTCCCTTACTTGTTCCTTGCACTTGTACTATCTGAAATGTCGCCAGGCTGATTAAGATAGTTGCAATGGAGGTCCCAAACTATATATATATATATATATATGTTGAATCAACAGCTGAATGAAGTGGACACCCACCTCCCCCCCCACTTAAACCTAGCCTGAGAAAGTCAAAAGGACTTATGTGGTGTTGATTTATGCGAAAATGGGTTTTATAATGTTGCAACATACTAGCATTCAAAGGCATTGTTTTATAAAGTCGAAAATGGCATTACCATGTTTTAGTATAGTGACAAAGCACAGAATGGACAATGAGATATTCTATATGCAGACAGAAAATCACCTGGGCTAAAGGCCTTTAACAAAACTGCATGTACTTAAATTATAACTAAAAAATGAAGAACTGAGTAGTGCTCAAAGTATGTAATAATGAGCTCATTCTAAAAGTTGAGACGTTCAGGGACATAAGCCTTCAGAAACTTTATTAAGGAGCAGAAACCAGACAGGCCTGGTCGAAACTCTTATCAGAAAAGTCCAGCTGCACAATTATGAGTTGAACCGAGCACCGAGACAGAGTGAGGAATGCATGGTAGAACATAATTCATTGTTGAAGGGCTTAGTCCAATTAAAATTAATTGGACAACGAGCTAATGTAACAATGTAGTTGCTTAAGACTGTGCAGGGAGAGTTGGGGGCATTCTGCTCCCTCCCATTTTGCTATAAATGTGTCTGTATAATGCTGGGAGGCGAGTTCTCTTGGAGGCAGGGAACTTGGGCACAGTTGTTAGGGCTTCACTGTATCAAGCTATGGTGAATAAACCCTTATGAACTTAACAGTCTCTGTGCTGATCCATTTGAGTGGTCCTTATTGAATTGTGATGGAGTATTTGAATGCTGCACCCCAACCTCCTCGAGGTGCAGCTACTTTGTCTTAAGGTATTTGAGGGCCAGCCCTGATCGCATGGGCCCGTCAGAGGTCACTAGTTCCTCGTTTACATTTGGTAGCAAGAGGAAGGTTTCTGACCATCGATTATTGATTAAAAAAATGTCACCTAATGGCCGTTGACAAAGTAACTTTAGGTCTTCGGCAATATCACGAGTCATTCGCCATTTCGAGCTGAGTGGACTGTGAAGCTCCCCATAGACAATGGCTGCAGGCGGGACCTGAAGGGACCCGGCACATCCCGGTGGACCAGAGGACCAGATGGTAACATGAAGAAGGCGGTGATCGAGATGGGGAAGAACAGAAGATGAGTGAAAAACTGCCATAGCCAAAAGAGAGAGATAATGGTAGCCAAGATATGAGAACAAAACAAATACGTTAACTGCATTAATAAATTAAATAATAAGAGTAAAATATTAATGAGGGACATGCATGCAAGTGTTCAGGGTTGTGTACATGTCACGCTATGTATGTGTCTAAATTTGTATGTTGAGGCATGTGGCTCGCTTCGTGGCATAACTATTTGCGTGCGCAGTTAAAACGGTGGAACTAGTATAAAAATGATATTTTAAGCAGAAAAGAATTGGCGTCAAGCCAAGGTGTTGAAATTGCAAACATTGCATCAAAAGTACTAGTCAAGATATTTTATTTTAAAAGCACACAAATTCGTGGTGATTGCAGCCCAAAAACAGTTAAAACAACCTGTCAAAAGTAAAAAATGCTGGTACATTTTTAGTGAACACATTGTGTTTCAAACCAGCAGCTATGGAGTTAAAGTTGTATTTACTTGTAGCAGGCAAGATAATTGATAGATTGTGCTAAGAACCATGCATTTTCGCATTGAAATAGCTGAGGTATGGTGATTTATGGAAGTACTGTTCTCGTGCATTAAGTGCATTGCGCGGAAAAGGAATGCAACATGTGGCAATGTTTTAACTGTGAGGTGTAGGGGAGGTGCGGCTAAGAACCAGGAACTGCCAGCCTGAAATGTGTACAAATATAAGAAATGATTGAAACAATGCTTAAAGCAAAAGCAGAGCTCTGGTTTTGTTAGAATGTCTGCGGATTAAACATAGTGGGGTTGTTTTCTTGGTGCTTTTACATCAGAGCAGACAAGAGAAATAAAACAAGGCCCCTCACTAAGAGCCTATGAGAGAGAACGCGGTGATCAAGCCAGAAAGGAATGTGCAAATTAGCAGCCCTTACAGGTAAGCACGGAGAACGCTTTCCATGTGCCACTTGCGACACTGTCTAAATCACACAGAATCTTATAAAAGACAGGCAGCCAAATATTTCCGTAGGATGGCTGGTAAATGCAGGGCTCAGATCTGGCTGGGTCATCACATGTTTTCATTTTTCACTCATGGTGGGCATGCTATCAGCCGATGTAATTGTGAGGTTATTTCAGTGAACTGGAGAATGTTTGGGTGTATGTGTGTTAGATATTGCATTTAATTTCTAAGACACAGTGCATTGCATGCAGCAGAAAACAGCACAGTAATGCAAGGGATCCTAGATGTCTTGACCCGGATCACAGTACCGTCTGATGGCATAGCCAAGATACACAGTTGCTGCACAGTCTCGAATTTGCATACTTGTTTGCCGCTTGGACAGATATTCTATGCGCATCTTCCAAGGGATTGCTTAGGTTTTAAGAAATGCCCAGCTGATCAAGCTAATTTTAACCCCTATCTGGTGCAGGAACAGTACTGCCAAATGCGCCGCTTGTGCTACAAACCCAAGTAATTGTACAGGTATATTTGTGAACTTCAGATTTAAAAACGGTTCAGCCAGCCTCAGTGGGATGTGCCCTTCTGATCCTTCACATGAACACATATCCCTACAATAAGCGCTTAACACACTGAGACAACTTCTGAACCCCCGTGGATGAATATGGATTTCCACTTTGGCTAGTGCACACGATCAGCAACATTCCCACAGAGGGAAAGAACGCTACAAAGATTGTGTTACCCAGACTATGTATTACACAATGAAAACGAAAGGCAGTGCACGTTTTAATTGATCAAGGCAGATTGTACTTGCAAAACCGTCAGGAAATGGGTTTGAGGCCTCAGCAGCATGCAGTCAAATTTTCCTGACATGAGCTATTTTAGCCCAATGTCAACTGAAATATTGCTTTAGATCAGGCAGTATTGTGGGGGCCCGGGACAGCCACCCCATGAGCCCTCCAATAACATCTTCTATGGGGTCTACTATTGTGTGGCAAGGAATGAGCGATTCCTAGTAGCACGGAGCATGCAGAAGCCCATAGGCATTGTGGTGCTAGTGAAAAGAAGGGGCTTTCAGATTACAGTAAAGGGCATACACTAGGGGCTGCGTGATGAAGCATCGCCTGTGATTGTGAGACAAATAGATGTATGTTGTGGTTATTATGAATGGGCTGCATGTTGGGCTCACACTGGGTGGAGTATGTTGCTTAAGGGCCCAGTATTGTGGTTAAGTTAGCGAAAGGGGAATGAGTGCAGAAAACTGCTGGGAGAAAAGATGGAGGTAGATAACCAAGGTGGGGTTGACAATTGTGCGAGAAATAAGAAGGAATGGTACTGCACCAAATCCACTAGAAAAAGCATTGCATGATTTGGGGACGAGACAGGGGAGTTTAGCCCTGTGGCATTAGTCCTTTTGCAGGATTCAAGAAATGCTTGCTTCTCGCATTACATGTCGAAAAAGCTTCTCACCTAGGTAGGCCCTACAGTGACGCATGTGTATGTGTTTATGTATGGTTAAGTGCTGTATGGAAATAGAATGTTAGCGGTAGTGGTGAATTTTAACATTTATGTTGCAGAGTGAGTGCGCATAAATGAATTGTTAAATGAGAATTTTTGTCCTTGTATAGGAAGGGGGAATTCAAAGCTGCGTGAACATCCTGCGCACCTAATGGGGAACCCAATGATGACAATGAAACAGGTCTTGGCCCCATTTCGATTCCTTTACATTGTGGGGTGGCAAGCAGCCTAGTGCAGGTAGCCAATCTGGCCATGGCCGAGCATCACAGAAAATATTGGCTGGGTCATTGCGCCAGCAGTCACAGTGACACATACATACAGCACTGCCAGCAATTTAGGCAAATGGAATATGGCACGAATGCCGCTGCTTTCTATAGCATGCGTGGCTCTGAAGGAGCCAGAGAATGGAGGTCATAGCTTAATTTAGCTGTCTCCTTGCGCTCAACCCCTTTCGGGGCTAGCAGAGATTCGGTAAAGGGCAGAGTCTGTGTCTGTGCATATCTGTGAATGCCACCAGCCACATACATGTCACTCAATGGGGTGCTGTTGTAAAAACAAGGAAAAGATATTGAGACTGATTACCCCAAAAGGAAATACACCAAAAGCAAGGTACAATGGAACATACAAAGATCTTTATATTACACTGAACAGTTTCAAAGGACAATGTAACCGATAAGCTGTGAGGCCCTCAGTACAACACCACAAACTCCAGCATGGTTCAGTGTGCTCAGTGAGTGGGACCGTACATTAGAATAGTCTCGCTTTATATACCTTTGAAAACAGGATGTTCAACCCTACTACGAGTTAATATTGGTTGATACATTACAGATCTAGGGTTCTTGCCGAGTTCACGTGTCTGTACATTTAGGGTTTGCCTTTAATACATTCGCCAACAAGCCTCAATGGAAATAGTGTATTTTCTCTCAGAACCTTCTCAAACAGTTTTTATACAAGGTAGTCAAACAAGTGTCCACAGTTCAGTATTTGCATACATTGTGTTTGACATATGCTCGCAGATTAGCTTCATTGACATAGGTAGTCCTCTACACACAGGTCAGCGAAAGACAAGGGGCCTCATTACGACCCAGGCGGTAAGTTACCGCCTGGGCCGTGACTTTACCACCATGGTGTAAACTACGTTTACACCATGGTGGTTGGCGGACTTACCGCCCCATTCCGACCTTGGCGGGGCGGTAAGTCCCCAATCCCCATTTACCCTTCCCCATTCCCATTTTTGCCCCATAGGGCATAATGGGAGTGGGGAAGGCGTTAATTACGCCACCGTAAATTACGGTGGCGTAATTAACTCCATGGTCCCTTAGCGCCATGGATTTTAACACCCGCTAAAATCGGGTGTTAAAACCTCCATGGCGCTAGGGGAACTCGGAATTGGCAGTAAGGGGTCGGCGCAGCTAACGCTGGCGTTAACCCCTTACCGCCAGGGTCGTAATGAGGCCCAAGGTCTCAGTTCATGACCCCCACATGTGGCTTGCGGGCAAGTTACACATTAGAGTGTACACGGAGGTCAAGATGGCCATGTTACATTCGGAATGACAATGTCCACCATTTTAAACACAGGTGACTGAACAGAGAGAACCTAAAATGGCGGCTAGACCTAAAATGGCAGTTTACATTAACTCTGAGGTCAAGACCATGCGATGCGGATTTCCTTGCAAATGGCTTATAAGCAACTTGGCGTAGGGCAATACATGTATATTCATCAAATACGAGGCACAATGTAATTTCCTGTTCGACACCGTTTGGACACGTGGCCTTTATACCCTTTGGTTGCAGACACTTTTGGCTCAAGATATGGCTGTAAATCTGATATGTGGACCTTTAGTTAAGTTTATTGTGTGTGTGTGCATTGTATGGCAGAGGCGCAGTGTCCCCAGTTTTTGTAAACTGCCTTTGGGGTTGTTGATAGGGGTTTTATTTTAGAAAATTATATTCTTGTGCATTATTTGTTAATACTCTCATATTAGTCCAGACCAGGTGACTGCGAGCGGGGAAAAAACCATTGCAGACATTTCAGTGGATTCCAGGCTGTTTAGACTCATAATTAGACCAGGATTTGTGATATCATATGTCTGTGGGCTTGAACAGTAAATTGCACATCTTGCAAGCCATTTTTTCCAAAATGCTTTACAGAGGGAGAAGCCACTGGCACACTGAGTGGGGTGAGATGGCCTAGCACACTCCCAAATTCCCACCAAAATATGTACGCCCCACCAACTTCCAAGTCACCAGCCGCCACTGGGCTGAACTGACCCTGGCAGCAGCACCAGTTCAATGTACCAGTGCTGTGTAAGACTTACATTTGTGACTTTACCAGAGTAGCCTTCCTCTATGGATGGCCAGTGAGCAGCTCATCTGGCACAAAGTCATGTGTATTCTTTTAAAGAATACTGAGAGTTGCATACTGCAGCACTCAGCACTTTTAGAGCCTGTGAGGATTTTTGTGAGATGCCAGCAAGGATCATAGTGTAGTAATACAATTTAACACTGATAATAATGAAGAATGAATGAGTAGGTGGTGTAAGCATGTAGGGGAAAGGAAAGGGCTGAAGGCATTAGCAAAAGAGCTAGTGAAAGGGAAGCAATGACACGGGGAAGTCACTCCACCAGAATGATGAAGGTAGCGGAGTGACAATTCAATGACCCTTGACCACTGATGATACCACAATAGAAAGGTTTTAAACATTTTTAAATTATTAAAGGTAGCAAAGGGGACTGCATGGAAACAAGGGACACCCCCAGGGGGGTGCAACCACGACCCCTGGCTACCCCCAAATGACGTCCCTGCATTGGCACTCTAACGATAATATGCAACAAACAGAGTGTAGCATGTAACCTGGTATGGCATGAGTAAGGGTTATTTTACAGCTACAAAAGTAGTGTTAGAATTAAAAGAGGTAGTGATAAACTTTATGAAATGAGGGGCGAGTAATTTTACATGGGGTGTTTAAATCAACGTGCAGGCAAGAGCAGGCACTGCCCTGTAGCTGAATGGTCCATTGTCATTCATGCGTTCTATTATTTAAAAAAAAAATCAAAACATAAAAGTCCCTGAAATCAAAGGAGGTTACTAGATCATCTGCGACCTGCTTTTGGGAAATTTGGGGATAACACACATGTACTGTAAGGGTTTTTTGGGGTGCTCCTAAAGGTTGTTTCTAGGAGCTCCACCGTGACTGGTAGGACAGTCTGCATGGAGTCATACCAGGGGTGATGGGTTACAATTTTGAGACCTTGTCAGCCAGAGCGGAGAACATTTTTAGTAAATGGGGAAAAAACTTTCGGTTTGAGATGGGCGGTTGAGATTCTGGAACCATAGGAATTAGATGAATGAAGAAAGACTTGAATGACAAAGCGTGAAAGCCTGATGACAGTGTTGTGGTTACCAAGGAAAGCATGATTATTTGGGGCCTGCCTTAGTTAAACACAAGCAATTGTGAAGGCATGAACGCGGCAGAAGGCCAATGAGATTGGGTGAGTGAGAAGTAAAAGAATTATAGTATTTTTGCAAATGAACATAGCCAGCGGTATGACCTGCCAAAGAAATAATGACATATTTTGGAAATTCAGGCGCAGGCTGCGAGTTATGAAAATTCACAAACATGAGGTAGAAACAGTTGGCCTCCAAGGAAATGAAGGCAGCCATAAAATAGGGGATTAGGGCAAATAAATAAAAGAGCGAGCAGGATGAAATAAGAATCATGAAGGACAGTAGTGGTTAACATAAGGATACCGGGAGGGCACCCGAGAAAAAAACGGTAACATACCGGGAGGACAACCGAGAGAAAAATGGTAATATACCGGGAGGGCACCCGAGAGATAAACGGTAATATACCGGGAGGGCACCCGAGAGAAAAACTGTAGGATACCGGGAGGATACCTGAGATAAAAACGGTAACATACCGGGAGGTATGGGTGAGTGAGAAGTAAAAGAATTATAGTATTTTTGCAAATGAACATAGCCAGCGGTATGACCTGCCAAAGAAATAATGACATATTTTGGAAATTCAGGCGCAGGCTGCGAGTTATGAAAATTCACAAACATGAGGTAGAAACAGTTGGCCTCCAAGGAAATGAAGGCAGCCATAAAATAGGGGATTAGGGCAAATAAATAAAAGAGCGAGCAGGATGAAATAAGAATCATGAAGGACAGTAGTGGTTAACATAAGGATACCGGGAGGGCACCCGAGAAAAAAACGGTAACATACCGGGAGGACAACCGAGAGAAAAATGGTAATATACCGGGAGGGCACCCGAGAGATAAACGGTAATATACCGGGAGGGCACCCGAGAGAAAAACTGTAGGATACCGGGAGGATACCTGAGATAAAAACTGTAACATACCGGGAGGGCACACGAGAGAAAAACGGTAAGATACCGGGAGGGCACCCGAGAGAAAAACGGTAACATACCGGGAGGGCACCCGAGAGAAAAACTGTAGGATACCGGGAGGACACCCGAGATAAAAAGTAAGGATACCGGGAGCACACCCAAGAGAAAAAGTAAGGATTACCAAGGGGGGCACCTGAGGCAAAAACGTAAGGAATACCGGGGGGGCACCCGAGAGAAAACAGTAAGGATTCGCCTTGTTCCTGCGCTTTAAAGAGCGGTCAGAAGAAACGTGAAACCAGAGCCCACATAATTGGGGACGATAGGCTACGGTGACGATTAAAGATGGCACAAATGGGGTTTGTTTAAACCCCATGTCGGGGTATTCATTAGAAGGCAGGTATGTGTGTGTCCAGCTGGTGTTCTACAGTTGAGAAGGAATCGGACATTGATTGATGATCTCAAGTAAATTGGGGACGAAAAAAAAATAATAATAATAATTTGCGGGGAGGGTCTGGATTGGAGCTCGCTGCATTTGATGCTTGCCCATAGTAATGGGAGGTCTGGACTCACCTAAAGTAATCAATAAAAACAGAGATAAGCCCGGGAAACATACTGTGGGTTAAAGGTACCGCCCACAAGATGTTATGCCGCGGCCACAAATTGAGCCTTAATCTAAAGCCATTTTACCAAGCATGGCAACTTACTTGCATGCCACATATACAAACAAAACTTTAGAAAAACGCTATGCTACTCTCAAATTGTAAAAATATAAGAGCAAGGAAAGGAGGTAGAGCCTCCAGCAGCTTGGTTGAAATATGCACTGAGGGGGGGGGGGTTAAGACACCTGCAGCAACGCCTGCCCCACCTGAAACAGGAGCCGAGGGAAGGAAGCCTAGAGGACTTTGCCCATCAAAGAGAGCTAAAAGCAACCACAGGTTATAGTAACCCCGCTTATGAGTCGCCTTCATACAGTAGTAGCAAAAGACAAGAGAAGGTTAAGGACAAGAATTGCACATCCATAGCCAAGGGACAAGGGGAGACACAATGATGCGTTAATGAAGGAGGGGATCAAGCACTGACAAGGGCATCTCTCAACAAGGGAGAGAGGGGAGGAAGAGGAAAGAAAGTGAAGATAGAACTGATGAGGTAGCATTTACAAAGGACAAATGGATGGGAGGACAAATCTCATTGAAACTCGATGCGAAAGGTAGTGACGATGGGAGACTTAAAGAGAAGTTAGATGAGGCACAGAGGAAGATGAAAGAAAAGCAGTTAAGGGATGGAAGGTTAAGAAGGAAAGTTAGGCTAGGGCAAGAACAGCTTTATCGCAAAGAGCAAGGAAAGCAGCTCAATCGCAAGCCATAGAGCAGCCTATGAATGTGACAGACAGAAAAGGCAAAGGTTAGAAGAAAAGCAAAGGTACGTGAAAGAAGGGATGAGGAAAGTCAAAGGAAAAAGGAATATAGAGATAAGAAGAAAGGGAAAAGATAGGGTTAGAGAAAAGGCGATAAATAAACAAATAAATAAATAAATAAATCAGGAAATGAGTGGTTATCTTGAGTAAACAAATTAATAAAAGGATAAGGGATACACTCAGAAGCATGTGGAAAACAAATAGCATTTATGAGGGTCCCTGGCTAACAGAAAAAAGGAGCATTGTGCAATAAAATACATCAGGAGACCATGAAGACCAAGAAAAGGAGTGTGGCCGAAAAAATTGGGTCAATTAAATGAAGGAAAATTCGCACAAACCATTTTAAAGTAAATATGGTGCAGTAAGCAAAACAACTTGTGAATGCCAGTAACAATGTTGATTTATTTTACAGACAAGCTATGGACCTCTTGCGTGGAAGCACAAGAAATCGTCTGCATGGCCTTAAATTAGGGAGAAAAGAGAAAAAGGTAAGTACTAGTTCACGCCAAAAGGGTGTGAACACGCAATTGTCCAACACTAAAGGTAAGAGGATCCAGGTGAGTAACAGGGAAAGGTAGCAAGAGACACAAGGTCTTCACAAGTTAGCTGTTTTCCCATGATAGTTATTATCAGGTGCGGAAAGAGTAGAGAAATAGATAAACAGCATGGCCATTCAAGACCATCTCAGAAAACAGAAGTAAAATTGAAGGTGAGTAATTATTTTTATGTTCATAAAAAGAGTGTTATGATAGAGGTATGCAAGCATTAGAGTAGGCAAACATGATTGGGAACAATAAAGGTGGAGGCACGTAGTTAGAATTGGTGCCATAGTTTTAGAAGACAGGGGTAGGCTAGATCAAGTTAGACAGGGACGGTGTGCAGCGAAACACCTCTGTTTTATCTCCCTAGTGTGAACACAAAGCACAAGCAAAGACCATGGTCCAACGAATGGGAAAAAAGAATAGGAAGAATGGCTGCTGAGCTGAGGAAGTATGTGCAGCTAACCAGGAAGAATGGCTGCTGAGCTGAGGAAGAATTTACTGCTAACCAGGAAGAATTTACTGCTAACCAGGAAGGATTTACTGCTAACCTGGAAGAATACAGCTAGGCTGAGCAAAGAACCCAGCAAAACTAAGAATCCCCGCGGGGTGGTTTGGGGATTAATTGTTTATGTGCACCAACGAATAGGGGAGAATGACCCAGAGAGTATTTTTGATAACAGAAAGGGAGAAAGGGGGCTTAAAGTTCGAAAGAAAAACCTGACCCCTTGAAAATGCCAAAATTACTTTTGCCTTTATCTTGACTTTCTACAGATGCCGGGGATCCCCAAGCACGTTTCTGTCATCTTCTATAGACATGCCTAGAAGACCAGGAGAGGAGAAGACGTCCTTCTTTAATTGTTTTGTCTCCTTAGGGTTGCATGTGGCACCCGGAAGGGAAAATGTGTCATATGATGAACGTGATGTGGTATTGAAACCAAAAATCATTTTCTAAGCCAGCTGACACAGTGCTAGGAATGGGGGGTACTTAAGTTATGGTGTGAAAATGACCCACAAAGGGAAATGTTTAAAAGGAAATGTTTTGTAGCTTGTCTAGGAGGCAGGGGTGTCAAATAAGAGGGAATGTCCTGATTTCTAGAGAACAGAGTAGAAGAGCAAATGCGAAAGGAGGTTTTAAAGGAAATGGGTTGGTAGGAAATGTGTTAAATAAGTAGAGACCAGTTTATTTACAAAAGAAACTCATTCCGTTTTATATTACAGGCATACATCGAGGGACCTGTATGCCTTGGGAAATTGACATTGACCGCATGAGGAGAGAGGAAGGTCGTAGAGGAACCCAGTGAAAGCCCAACGCTGAATTATGTCTGCAAAGAGACTCCCCCAACCCTGCATCCCCATGCTGAACTGTCCCCTCTTATGGACCTAATGAACCATGAACTCTTTTGAAAGAAAGACACTCTGGAAAGAACACTGAACCTTATGTGATAAAGAAAAACAATGGACTTCTGGTCTAAGCATCAAAAGAACCTGGGAAACCGACGGTGAAAACAGCACATGGAAAAGAAAAGGCGACAGGACACAGACGGTCCACTAACGCCAAACTCATGATAACTACAAAGGAAGATAAAGAAAAGGAAAGAGTGTGGACAAAAGGAAAGGACGAAGTGAAATGACGTTCATGGGAAGGAGAAGATGCTTAAGGAAAGATTGTACTTTGTTGAGGTGGGAGTTGCAGACAAGGTGTGACATACAGAGAGACAATGGCCGAATGGAATGGGTTACCTCAAAGCTTGACCAAACCTCTTGAGTGTCACAATGGATGTGAATGGTCCAAGGCATACAGTTATATTAAAGGCACACAATTACAGGACGTAGGGTGTACATGGAAGGGGATGGCACATATGTTTGTTTTTAGTATGACAATACGTTAGTATATGCCAAATTATAAGATCGTGTTAAGAAATGTTTAGATAAATGGTAAGGTGAATGGAAATAGAATATGGTTTAAAGTTGCTGGTTTACAAACAACTGAACTTTAAATATGGGGGAGTGTAATGGAGGTCCCAACCTATATATATATATGTTGAATCAACAGCTGAATGAAGTGGACACCCACCCCCCACTTAAACCTAACCTGAGAAAATCAAAGGGACTTATGTGGTGTTGAATTATGCAAAAATGGGTTTTATAATGTTGCAACATACTAGCATTCAAAGGCATTGGCCTTCATTACAACACTGGTGCTAAACCATGGCGCTATTAGCACCATGGTTGGTGCCGGTGTTGTAACGGGTCCGCCATGGTTCAATGGGGAATTACCACCGCATTCCAAGGTTGGCAGGATGGTAATTCCCCATTGAACCATGGCCCTTCCCCATTCCCATTTTCGCCCCATAGGGCTCTATGGGAATGGGAAAGGCGCTAAGTACAGTACCGCAAATTGCGGTACCGTGCTCAGCAACAAGGTCCCTTTGCGGGTCCCTACTTTAACGGCTGGTGTAGACCAGCCGTTAAGGTCGTGTCCTGCAAAGGGACCTCGTAATCAGGCGCTAATGGGTTAACGGCGCTGCAGCCTTTACGGCGCCGTTAACCCATTAACGCCATAGTCGTAATGAGGCCTATTGTGTTTATAAAGTCGAAAATGGCATTACCATGTTGTAGCATGGTGACAAAGCACAGAATGGACAATGAGATATTCTATATGCAGACAGAAAATCGCCTGGGCTAAATGCCTTTAACAAAAATGCATGTACTTAAATTATAACTAAACGATGAAGCACTGAGTAGTGCTAAAAGTTGAGACGTTCAGGGACATAAGCCTTCAGAAACTTGATTAAGGAGCAGAAACCAGACAGGCCTGGTCGAAACTCTTATCCGAAAAGTCCAGCTGCACAATTATAAGTTGAACCGAGCACCGAGACAGAGTGAGGAATGCATGGTAGAACGTAATTCTTTGTTGAAGGGTTTAGTCCAATTAAAATTAATTGGACAATGAGCTAATGTAACAATGGAGTTGCTTAAGACTGTGCAGGGAGAGGTGGTGGCATTCTGCTCCCTCCCATTTTGCTATAAATGTGTCTGTGTAATGCTAGGAGGCGAGTTCTCTTGGAGGCAGGGAACTTGGGCACAGTTGTTAGGGCTGCACTGTGTCAAGCTATGGTGAATAAACCCTTATGAACTTAACAGTCTCTGTGCTGATCCATTTGAGTGGTCCTTATTGAATTGTGATGGAGTATTTGAATGCTGCACCCCAACCTCCTCGAGGTGCAGCTACTTTGTCTTAAGGTATTTGAGGGCCAGCCCTGATCCCATGGGCCCATCAGAGGTCACTAGGTCCTCGTTTACATAGTTATTTTTCACATTGTGACCTGTTGAAGTACTTTTAAGAATGTAACTGTTATTTCTCCCATGTTCCCTCCCTCCTTGAAGCACTTTGAAACACATTGTGTATAGGCGCTATAGAAATAAACAATCAATCAATCTGTGGTATTTGCTGTGCTGTGTATGCGTGTTGTGTGTTACCCGGCATCTGTGGCATATGTGGTGCCTGCAAATACTGCTGCATAGGCACTTTAATTTGTAGTGTCTGTGTCATGGGCTGATGTGTCTGTGGGCATAGAATTTGTTATGTTCTCCTAGATATGCTGGCTGTTATTGCATTCCCATATTTTTGTGTCCCTCTCCTGCTTCTGCATACCCTCGAGATATGCCCTATCTGTCCACACGCCCAACACCGGGGTGGTTCTCTTACTTGCCTCTGAAACCCCCCAGAAAACCCTTCTGAGCCCTGCTGCATTTGTTGCCCATATCCTCAAAACACCCCTGAAAATCTCCTTTGTTTCTGCTGCATCTGATGCCTGTACCCTCGTCCCGTTGGTGGCGCCCCTCTTCCTCAGAAACCATGCTGTGCATTCCCCCGCCCCATGAATCCACTTCGAATGGCCGGTGGTGTGTAATGCATCTGTGGTGCCCCTTGCCCTCCCGTGCTTGTTAATACTGCCCTTTCCATGGAATATTTAGATAGCTTCTTCTGTACTAACTTCACCTCCTCCTGTTTTCTTTCCTTGCGCTTTTCCCTTCACATTCTCTTGCATTAACATACAGTAATGTACTATCGTGAGTTGTATTTCTGACCATGGTTTTGCTTTCATCCCCACCAACTTCTTCAGTTGCCTTTGCACTTTTTCTGGTAGCCCAAGGCATAGTATATGATAGAATAATGCCACTGTTTTATCCCACGGTTCTCACGTGTCAAGGCGCCAGAGCTCTTGAATAGTCTAAATGTAGTTTAAAGGGTCTTCTTCTTCCCCCATTTCGCGTTCCATAATCACACTAATGTCTGACCTGTCTGGGTACTGCATCCCTAGAGCTAGCCAAACGACCACTCGGCAGTTAGCAAATGGCCTGCCATTGTAGTCCGTGTCCTGGGTCGTTACTCCTGGATTCCCCACCTTTGTCCATATGCCATCAGCAGATTCCCAGATATCCATTTCCCCGCACAAAGTTTCCTTGTCTATATGTTTCCATGATATGCATTGAGGTCACCCCCTTCTGTTTTCAGTAAGGGCAATTGTGTAAACCCAATCTCCCTATTCGCTCCCCGTGTCAGCCTTGTCTGCCTAGCCAATTTATAAGCGTCTTTAATGTCAGTGCATGCCTTTGCTGGTTCTCCCTTCCTTTGTCCGGGAAGGTCCCTAAGCCTCTGCACGTGTGGGATTAGGTTATCCATACTGCGTGATGCGTCCCTGGACTGTCAGTATCTGTTGTCCTTGTCACCCCTAGATCCCCTTTATCCTTTCCTACTTCCATTGTCACACTTCTGTCTGCGCTTCTCCTTGTCGATCGATGCCCGGGTCACACCTTTTCCGCGTCCTCACTTCATTCTGCATGCTGGTCTGATTCGGTGTCCCCCATGTCAATGCCAATATTGTCTGTGAAGCTGAGTCTCCTTGAGGTTGTGTCCTCGCATAGCTTTCCCCCAAAGTCAGTCACGTTCCCACTATCCCTTCTCCTGGAGGACCCCAAGTCTGTCCTGTCTGATGGTGTAGCAGTCCTGTCCTGTGTGGCACCGCTGTCTTGCTCCGTTCACCCATCTCCTCCCACATTGTCATCTATTGTGCTCATTCCCCACTTTATCCTTATGTCTCTCACAACAAGCTCTTCCTCCTTGCATTTGCACTCTCTTACCAGTCGCTCTATTTCCCACTTTCTCCATTCCCTTCTTACTACAACTTGCCTTTCCTTCTTGTCTTCTTCCCTTTGCCTCTCTAACTCTTCAAGCTCCCTTCTCCCCTCCCCTCCTTCTGTTCTTCCTTTTGCTTGTCTCTTCACACTCTCTCATGCTCTTTTTTCTGTTCCCTCTCTTGCCTTTCCACTTCCTCCATCGCCTCGGCCCATTCTTTGCTGCTCCCCTTATGACCCTCTATTTCTTTACTCACCTCTGCTGAGTCTCCCGTTTACTTCCCATCCGATTTCAGACATATCTGCCCTCCTACGCATTTGTTCGATGATGTGCCCTCTAGCCCCTCCTTGGTGCTCTTCTGGGTCTCGCTGTGTGATCCCTTGCCACCATCTGTCCGACCCTTTTCTGTCCCTCCTCCTTGGTGTATGGTGGAGGTTTAAATGTTGGATTTGTGTACCCCTACACTGCCTTTAGCTCCCATATAGGGTATACAACCTGCACTCCTGCAGCAGTCCCTTCTTTCTTGTGCTCTGGAGGAGGTGAGGTAGTGGGGGCTGGAAGCGCTGTGCCCAGTATCTCGTGCTGGCTCAGCATCCATTGACACCTCGCTACTTCCTCCTCATTCTCCTGGAACATTTTTCAGAGTTTCAATAAAGCTATTTGTTTGACCAACTTCTTCCCCTTATAGGTTTCTTGTATGTGTCTCAATAATGGTTGCTGCACATTTTTGGATAAACTTCGGCATTGTGGCCATGGTTTAGTCAATTTACCCTCTGTACTCTTTGTCCATTCTGTGCTATATTTACAAATCTTGTCCTTATGTTGCGGAAGGGCCTTACAGAGGTTCTATAGGGGCATATCCCCACGCACTTCCCCATATACCCTGCTTTATACTTACTTGACCTCAATTTGAGGCTCTCAATACTTCAATTATTATGCAAGCACAATGAATACTTTCAATTCAGATGTTTTAATTTCACAAATACCAGTTCTCAGCAATTCTTTGTGACCCTCTCTGGATCCCAAACAACCTGTCAGGCATGCCCCCTGCACCACCCTTCTACAACTCTCTGCCTCGTCAGGCACACCCACCGATCTTTTGCATGCACCTTCCGCATACCACCATCAAACAACCTCCTCCTTTAACTTAAAGTTCTCAACACCAACTTCTGTACCTCCTCGTGCTGTCACAGTCATATGCACAGGGCCTACGGGTGACTTCTCCACTTCACTAAATAAGGGAGTCCTAGAGATCACTTAACCGTGCACTATACAGACTTCTCATTACACGAACATTTTCACAACCCCAACATGAACCCACAGCTGTCTTCCTGCCTCCTAACAGGGCATACCAATAATTCTCATGTTCAATCTGTACCTACTGCGTCGCCTTGTAGATAAAACACCTCTGCAAGACTTAACCAGAAGAAGACCTTCCTCAATCTAGGCTAGCGCCCTTTGCTAAACCTTTACACAGGGAACCCATCATCCATGACCCGAGCTAAAACACCCAATCCAAAGAGAATCCACTATTCACATAACTTCTGTCATCCATACTCTTAAATCAATAGTCTAGCTAATTCACCAGAACCTTTTACCACAAGACAGAATGTTCCCTAACCACAGGAATGACATCTACATCTGCTCCTTTCCATACTATGCTTCACAATACTTGACACTACTAAACAAAACACTCTACATCAAAGATACTCAACAATACTCATTACCATCCCACACTCAACGTTACTTTCCCACCCCTCCTAGTTGCCTTGTGGCTGAGTCAATGCTTACACTCTGTGGTCTGCTCGCACTGTTCGGCTACTGGCTCCCCCCCCCCCTTCTGGTCTGCTGGACTCCTCGCGGGCCGAAGGCAGGATATTTCCAAGTTGGCTCCTGAAAGCCTTTGTACTGGGCTGCACTTCCCTGTTGGACTGGTTTTCCGTGAGGCTCCCGCAGCCCTCCAAGCACTGTGGTGGGAGAGGAGGCTTATGCCGAATGGGTGTAGTTAACCATACATTTGCTACCAACTTGTTGGCTTAGGTATGCCAGAGGTCTTGGGGCTACTACGAGCATACCCGTTCAGCTACCAAGGCCCAACAACTCTCCCCAGTATACAAACGGAGTACTCAGCCAAGGACAAGTTAGAACTGTCATTTATTGCACAAACTGACAGGGATCATACAGGACATTTGAAAATTCCCAAAAGCCACCGCTCCCGAGCCTGTGTCTGGCCATTTTGTTGCCCCCCTGCATCACAACTTGTGCCCTTCCCTGAAAAACCTATGCATCCTTCTGGTTGGGTGATTGGAATGGTATCCCTTATGGATAGCACCTATCGATCTTGGTTGATTGGCCCTCACATGTCAGCTGGATGGCCTGTCCCTTCCCCAAGAAACTATCTATTACATTGTTGCAGGGTCACAGGATTACCATTGGCCCTTGCCCTCTGTCATCCACCCCTGGATTTCGGTTCCCTGATTGGCTGGAGCTGATCTTCCCAGGCCTGGGACCCAACTCTGTTCTCAGCACTCAGTGCACCTTCTCAAGTTGATGAGAATGACTATAAGTTCCCAATGTAACAGTTAGCAGTACCACTTTTGCCTGTGAGAGTGCCCTCAACATTGCAACGTCGTTAACGTTTCCATGTTTCACTTCATGTCTGTGTTGTTGAGAACCATTTGTCTTCCCACCTCAGGTGAACGACCATTGTCTAGCTCAGCTGTATCATGTGGCTGAGGACCACGAAATTGAGATTTTCTGGTATACAATTTATGAGGATTTATTCTGTTTTTCTGCAGATGGGCCCTGGTCGTTTTAGGTTTGGAATGTGTTGCTTGTCTTTGACATTGGATGAGAGCCCTGGCCTGCTGTTTTGCGTTTCTGAACTTGGCTAATGAGAACAATAATAAAAGCTTTTGACAGTATGTGCATGTATATGTATCTGTCTTCTGTCTACAGAACTGTGTACGCATGTTCTTTGTGTGTTAACATGTATATTTGTGGAACTTTGTGCATGTAATAGCATGAGTTTTTTTTAAGTATTTTCTTCTAACCAAAACAAGGAAGTGCCACCTCATTGCCCTAAGGATTTTTCAATTGAGACAACACCCAATGCCATTATTCCTTTTGGAGGATGTTTATCCTGTCTACTTCTGAGAAGAAGTCTCTAAAAGAGAACCTGGACATAAATCTAAGGAACGGTTTGATTCGACCAACGTAATCACACACTGTTGCGTCCCTATTTTTTGTGCCAAAAAAATGATCTTCCAAACTTCGCACTTGTTTGGATTACCGGGGATTGAATCAAGTCATCATGAAGGACAAGTACCCTTTACCCTTAATTTCTGACATTATGGAAGTGCTGCAGGGAGCCGTTATCTTTTTCTAAATTGGACTTACGGGGAGCTTATCATTTGCTGAGGGTCTGAGCCAGGGACGAGTGGAAAATGTCCTTCAGAACACTGTTCGGGCACTTTGAGAACCTTCTTATGCCCTTTGGCCTCATGAATGCTCCTGCCGTTTTCCATCGATTTATGGATCGAGTCTTTTCAGACATATTGTTTCATTTTGTAATCGTCTATCTGGACGATATATTGATATATTCCTGGACTGAACAAGAACATTCTGAGCATGTTAAGCAAGAGCTAACCAGGATTCGTACCCATCATTTGTTGGACAATCTGGCGAAATGTCAGCTTAGTACTCCTGTTATTCACTATCTGGCCTTTGTTATTATTAGGAACAGCATTTCGATGGATCCTCAAAAGGTTTCTGCGACTCTGGAATGGCTAAGCCTTCTACTGTGAAACAAGTCCAGTCCTTTTTAGGTCTGGCAAATTTCTACAGGAAGTTTATACCTGAATTTTCCAGCATCGTACTTTCATTCACATATTTGCTCAACAAGGGGATACCCTTTATTTGATCTGCTAAACAAGACACTGCCTTCCAAAAATGGAAGCATCTCTTCATGGAAGCCCGATTCTTATCCAACCCGATACAGATAAACAGTTTATTGTAGAAACCGATGCCTCTGAAGCCGCCATCGGAGCTGCACTTAAGCAACAACATACTGACGGTCTGGAACATCCATTAGCATACGTTTCGAGAACTTCGACTGCTTGTGAGTTCAATTATTCAGTCATCGAAAAAGAACTTCTTGCAATTCTTCATCCCTTCTTTGAGTGGAAACATTTACTTTTGGGTGTTGTTTTTCCCATATTGATTAGAACTGATCACTGCAATCTACAGCTGTTGCAATCTCTGGAGTTCCGGAACAGCAGACAAGCTTGGTGGGCATAATTTTCATTCAATATCAGTTTCATCTAACCTACATACAAGGTCAACAGAATCTCATTGTGGAGCACTTTATACATCTCCAAACCTTTGTGTATCTCTGAGTGAAACACCATCACAGATGTTCCAGGAAAGTGTGTACATCAGTTACATTCGCTGGTTTGTGGGATCAGTAGAGTCCGGCACCAAAGTTCACCAGCATGGCGACTTCTATCGCACACCAATCCCTGGCCACTACATAAGATTGACAAATACCTTTTTTAGAGGAACTCAATTGTACCTACCAATGAAGCACACCCAAGAATGCACTTTAGTCATGATTCTCTCTCTGCAGGACATAGAGTAATACGGTGTGCACTGGAAAATCTTCAACTTAATTTTTGGTGGCTTTCTATGTCAAATTCAGTTAAAAAGCTATGTCAAAACGTGCATAAGCTGTGCCCAGAACAGGTCTTCCTCAGGAAAACCACTAGGATTGTTACAACAACCTCTACTTCCAGTCAAACCTTGGCAGGTCATTGCCACAAATTTTATTGTGGAGTTAGCTCCCTCACAAGGGTACAATACGAGGATGGTTACCACAGACTTGTTTACCAGAATGGCTCATGTTTCCCTCCTAACTAAACTTCCTACATCTACTCACATGGCACACATCTTTCTTAGAGATGTTTTTGTCTTCATAGTATACCCTCTACAATAGTCTCTGACAGAGGAAGTCAATACATCTCAAAATTGAGGAGGACGCAATTGTGCAAATCGCTATGCATCCACAGGGCTCTTTCTTCTGGCTATCATCCACAAACTAATGTCATAACTGAAAGAGTAAATAATCTATGATGCTTTCCTTCCCAGGTTTGCGATGATCACTTATAACAATTCTGTCCATTCTTCACTCAAAGTTTCTCCATTCTACTGTTCATATGATTTTCATCCTAGTGTTCTATCTTTGGTCTACCAGCAGTACTCTTCTGTTCATTTGGTTGATCAGAGGATCTCATATTTGGTAAATGTTCAAAAGAACACCAGACTTCACCTTGAAAAAGCCTTACAGGATTCCAAACGCTTTGCTGATAAAAGGCATACTACAGGTCCTACGTATGCTGGTGCAGACTCTGTACAGTTTTCATCTTAATACCTGCCAAAGCATTTGTCACCTACCAAGTTGTCTCCACGCTTCTTTGGGCCTTTCCTCATTCAGCGAGTAATCAATCCTGTTGCTTATCGCCTGTAGCTTTCACCGACTTGACACAGGATTCTTCCGGTATTTCATACTTCTCAAATCTTACCACGTTACTAGTCATCCCTCTCCGCCAGCTCCTCCACCAATTCTTACATTGGATAAAGAAATTGAATATGAAGTTTCTCGTATTTGTGATTCTAGATATCTCAGAGGACACTTGTATTAACTGGTCGAGTGGAAGGGCTATCTGCCTACTGAAAGGACGTGGGAACCCCTGGTGAATATTCATGCCCCCATCCTTCTCCGTTGAATTCTTGTTTTGCATCCTGGCAAACGGGGAGGTACTGGTCTTCAGAGGGGGTATACTGTCAGGTTCCACCATCCCTGGACCCTGTTATTCTATTGGCGATTTGCTTCCCTTGGAGTCCGTTATGAGAGCCTTCCCAAGATAGCTTCCACAGGTGCCAATTGGTGCTCTAGTGTTTGTAGGCTGCCATAGTTTTGCTTCTGTGCTTCCGGGTATGTCCCGGATATAGGTCCTGCTCGCATTACCAGCATTGCGTCTCAATGTTAGGAAACACGGATCCTAGTTCAGCTCTCCTTCCCTTGCTTCCTGTTCCGTTTTGAAAGCCCCTTTTTCGGCCTTCCTTCAATGCTAATTTGCCTCCTGGCTTCTCATTGGCTCCTTCTACTCCCGTTTGGATGTGCCTGAGTTCCAAACGGCCATTTCTTCTATGCTTGGCTCCATTATCAATCAACAAAACAAAGCACAGGTCTTTTCTTCTTTTGCTGAGGGTTTTTTCCCTGTCATTGGCTGTTGCTCCCTGGGTCATTTTGTTTGTTTTTTTAACCATCAGACATTCTGGCTTCCAGAGATGCTCACCCGTATCTGCGGGACTCCAGGACTCAAAAATCAACCCAGAGCTCTTCTGCATCAAATTCCATTCGGCGCCGCAAGACCCAGGTGAGTAAAACTGTTGATGATCCTTTCAGTGATTCTGACATAAATTCACAAAAAAGTCTGGGACCCCTCCACCTAGAAAGAGCACGGCCAAATAACTTGTTCTATGGGAAGGTGCCTAATCCGGATGGTCTACAACCACGTTTTAGCTCACTGCACCTTTCACAAAAATACTGGGCAATTCTCCTCTGAACAAGAGTACCTTTTTGTGCACTTTAGGAACTGTGGGTTTCCCCCTAATTTACCCATGGTAATCCTTACATGGGACCCTCGCTCACTGTGCTTAGAGAGGCACAGCTTCACCTCTCTGATAAAGCCGGCTAGGCAAGAATATGTGTTTGGGGTTGCTGTTGGCACTCTTGTTCAGAGGAGCATTGCCTAGCATTTCAGTGCTGGACTGTCTAAGTGTATGGGACCATTTGATATGCAAATGAATGTTTCTCCTCTGTGAAAGGTACAGTGAGCTAAAACATGGGTGAAGACCCTCTGAGGGGGTACCTCCCCAAAGAACAGGTTATTTGGCTGTGTTCATTCTCGTTACAGCGTGTAGGATGTGTAGGATGTGGTATTTTCTCATGAGATGCTTTGTCCTCCAATGGATTGACACTCATGGCCATTAAATGAAGGCAGTTTGCACTCCTTGTACATGCTCCACTGTGTTTCATTATTTTGATCCTTCATGCACCGGTGTGTATGCACACCCTGAAGAATTTCCCTTGGACTATATCACAGAATAAATGGCTCCTCCTGAGATGCTGAGGCTAAGCCAGAGTTTAAAATACAACGTGTGTGCACCTCTGGTAGGCATCAACCACACACTTTCAGATGTTGTCAAGTGGAAGGTGGTCTGTCAGGGAGGCAAATTTGTGTAACAGAGCTAGCAATGTGTGTTTTCCTTCATGACATGACTCACTGCATGGAGTGTGTACACTGCACACGTAAACGGTGTTAGACAGAGTATAGCAATACCATGGAATCTCTACAGATGTTGTGGCTGTTGTGGGGGTAAATTGAGAGGTTACATCAAGCACACAGGTGATTATCTATGTAGAGTGACAGGCTCGTTCTGCATGCATTCATCCTACCTCCAACCGTGCTCCTGGAATTTCTACCGGATACAGTAGTCAGTTACCTTATATTCGCCTACAGTTCACTCAGACACATCACCTTTTCCTTGGCTATGATGGCGGGAAAGTGGTATGATGGTACATGAAATACTCTATGACTGAGATTACATTGCTTGGCAAATATGGCATGGTAAATTGCTAGCATTGTGAGGCTCAGGAGGCCCCTTCCACCATAGGCAAATTAGGATAGGTACTCCCTTGTGCAGGTGCTTTCCCAGATGTTGTGCATGGCAGGGATATGGGAGTATTGCTCCCACAATCGATGTTGTTTAGAGACAATGTGAGGGGTCACATGTCCTGTAGTTCTGCTCAGATTCAATGGGCTGTCAACTTCCTTCCTTGAGGTCTATTTCACCAGAGTGACAAATAATGCATGTGTGACACCTCAAACATCCCTCACACATTTGTAGGGCAGGTGCGTGGTTGTCTAATGATGCTCTGAGATCAACATATGCAGCAGGTGATTGAGTAGAGACACCAGCACAAGTGCCCCTGGATCAAGAAGTCATTGATTTCTCCATAGTGTACATAATGGGAGGCACAGCACAAAAGGAATTGTGAACTATTGAGTGCAGTCACTGTCTCAATGTCAGCTGTGAGTTATGTTTGTATTTCACACAACTCGTGTTCTTGGTTGGCAGAGCAATGCTCGTGTTCCTGTCTGGAAGGGAACATGCGGACACGTGCATTCAACAGTTAGCAAGTTAGTTGTCTTCGGTAATGCTCTGGGATTGTAGGAGACCTACTGGTATACCTCTGTGTTGAGCTTAGTGCAAGGGCAGTGCTCGGAGTAATGTTATTTATTTTGACACTATGCAAATACTGTGATGAGGGAAAGTGGGTGTGCAATCATGAGGATTTGGGGTGCACCTTGTTGCAAGTACTGTGAGGAGGGAATATGTGTGTGGAGTCATGATGATTTTGGTGCACTTTCTTAGTACAAGTATTGTGAGGAGGATGAGTGGGTGTGGAGAAATGTAGATGGGGAGCAGATTGGTGGAAGTACTAGGATGAGGATTAGTGGGTGTAGGCGTAATGTGCATTTTGGGGGCGCATATTGGTACTGAGAACAGGAATAACGGATGTAATTTTAATTATAATTATATCATTATATTTGTTATTTCATAACATGCTTAATACCAGGACCCGTTTCTAAGTGTGTTGCCCCTGAGCTATCCTCTGGGCCTGTATGTCATGCAGGTGTAATGTGCATGAGGAATGTGCATACTTGTACTGGGACGAGTAAGAGTGGGTGTAGGTGTAATGTGCATTTCCACAGCGCGTCTTTGTACTGGGATGAGGAAGTGTGAGTGTGACCTTAAGGTAGTATAGGGGTACGCATATTTGTACTGGGACGGGGAATAGAGGATGCAGGCATAATGTACTTTCGCAGTGCGCATATTTGTACTAGGATGAAGATCAGTGGGTGTAGGAGTAATGTGCACTTCGGGGTGCGTCTTTGTACTGGGACTAGGAATAGTGGGTGTAGGTGCAATGTAGAAGTATTGGGGCGAGGAATAGGAGGTGTGGGTGGAAGTAGTGGCGATGACTTGTGAGTTATCATGGATTACTTTTTTGACATTGGTGTGTCCTATGACATGGTTCACATTGCGCTGCTGAAATCTTCTACTGCGCTACCTTGGTTTGAGCTGTGGGCGTGTTGTGGCCGTGTCGGATGCAAACAAATGTTTGCTCTGCAACTTTCCTCGCACACTTATTTCTGTAAATCTGCTCCCCAAGTTATGCGTTTGCGTTGCGCAATCTTAGCGCTGACCTGACACTTTTGCGTGCCATTAGCACTTTTATTGTAAATTAGCCCCTAATACCGTGCGTCTGCAAACAGGGCAAACGGTAGCAGCACAAATCAATACCACAAATAAAGAAGCGGAAAAGACAGGTATGTGCAACGCCTCACCACATTGTGTGGACCGAAATAAAATGTGCATATGGTAAGCAGCCGGTGCGTGGCTGATGAGGATTATAAAATGCTCTGCAGAGCTCGACTGCGCACCTGCAAACAACGAACATCGCCAACTGGGCTTTGTAGTGAAGAGTGAGGAGATTTCTTACTTTCCCCCGTGACGAGTACCAGCTTCAATGATGTTGTTGCAGGGGGGGGCAGCCATGACACAACTTTACATGAACAGTCTCCCTACAGAGAAAGGGCTGGGAGTAACTGTACTGTAAAATGCAATAACCTTCTCGAAACGCAAAAAAAAAAAACCCGAAGACATTGACAGGTTTTATTACCGAGCACCGTGTCCTTTAAATGACTGTTTCTAGCTTTCTGTCCGGCTTTCGAGGCTCGGGTTTTTCTCAATGTTTTCTTTCATTTTGCACTATTTTTGTTTCTATATGCAAAGACTGGCCAGGCCTGGTGCCTGCCTGGGGGTGGGGTGGGTTTGGGAGGCAGCTGCGCGCTCCCCGAGAGGGTTTCCTGTGCCACGACTGCTCTCTAGCGTCAAGAGTGCAGAAGTGACGGCAAGGCAAGGCTCGCGCTGAGGAGAGGCGGGAAGGAGGCGACCTGCAGTATCGGCGCTTATCCACTGAATGCGTCGTCGCAGCAGCGCTTGCAGCCTGGGAGTCACGGTTAACACCGTGTGGAAGTGGGGACGAGGCGCCCCAGCTATCCACCTCCCAAACACGACTACAGGGATCCAATGTGGATTAACCCTTCGTGGGTGACATCCTCTCGTTACAGCTTGTCATGTTGTCAATCGAAGCAAGCTCTGTTCGTGTCACGGCGGCGGGTTGGTCCGTTCGTGTTGCACTTGGAAACGACGTATTTCTCTTACGGGCCTTCATTTCGGAAGCCCTGTTCAGTATTCTCGGTTATGACCACACTCCATTTGAGGGGCGCGGGAACCTGGCCACGCGTCGGGCCCAATCTGAATGCGCAGACAGAATAAAAAAGGAGCGTTTTACACCGTCATAAACTACGTGTTACCCGCTATGACAAAACATATAATAATAGTTTTTCTGTCGTGGGAATACAACGAATTTTAAGGGCACAGATAATATGCGTTTGATAAATAACTTTGTGGATCCTTTGATAAATAACCCTCGTTGAAATTTTCCGTCGTGTTTGATGGGTGATCTGTTTTTTTTTTTTTTTTTTTTTTTTTTTAACCGGGGTGCACCAATGGACACCGTCTCAAATCCGCCAGCGAAACTACCGCCAACATGACAGTTTTGCGCAGCTGGGCAATTTTTTTAATCATGGCGCTTCGTGGACATCGGCAGTGACTAGTTTTCAAAGCTTTGAACTGGTGCAAAAAAATAAAATAATGTTTAGATACTACGGAATGGAGCAAACAAGTTAGCTCTAATCGCATTATCCCAAAAAAAGAAGAAAACAGATTTCTCCATGGAAAATGGAAGCAGGCTACCTTATTTATGTATTACGTTTACTGCATAGTATGAAAATGAAGGTAGTAAAACCCGTTTGGTTATGTCATACAGCAAACATAGTACAGCACAGTCAGATGTATGTTTGCTTTGGTGCAAGCGTTTTTGTATAATCTGGATTGCAAAACCGGCATGCTCCACGGGTGCAAAACGTTGATATTCTGGCCGCAGAGTATCACCCGATTTGACAGAATGTGAGGACGTGAGGAAAACTATGTCGTCACGTCACGGGGTGACTTTTTGCCAGAAGTGCCTGCAGCCCTTGCCGCCTGGTGCTCTACAAACAGAAGTGCGTGAACAATTATATGCGCGGTGACATGAGGACGCGCGGCCCTTCCATTTGTAAACAACCTGAAAAGGCGTTCTAGAAAGGCTATATGCACGCCCAAGCGTGCACACATGTGGCTAATGTCAGACTGGCATTTGGGTTGGAAATATGTGTACCTCATAATCCAAGTTAGATCAGTTAAGTGAACACGATATACCTCAGTTTGATTAGTATACTATAAATGTAATCTTTATGCACCGCAACCTAACACCCGCTACTGTATTGCGTGAATACGACGATGTACACTGTGAATTCGAAATAGCTATGTTATTTGAAAGATTTGAATTTTATCACCACTGGCAAGGCATCAAGCACAATCGGTCAAGCGATGAACATGTAAATACGTTTTTCCTCACAAAAAGTGCTTTGCCCATGCGCTTGTGCCACCTGAGGGACCAGGTGCTTACCGGGTCCAACCCAGGCCCGAATGCATCACCCGTGAATGCAAAATTGTAGTAGTGCACAAAAGACATTTAAAATCCGCAAAAGTGGCCTCCGCGAGTGTTGGTCGTGTGACCACAGGGTTTCTACGAGGACGCACTGCAGTCGGGGACGCGAGAGGTGGGGCGGTCTGTCGCAGTTGCCGGTCTCCCAGAGCCGCCCCAGTTGAAAGCTGTGTAGAAAGGACACGCCATGGATGTTATTAGTGAAAGCAATGACAGCCACACAGAAAAAAAGAAGATGTGGCGAGGGAGACATACATGCAAACAGTGGCACACTAGTGCACATCCGACCACCGGTCGGCAGCCCCCATCGCCACAGCGCCCTGTGCCACGCTCGCTGTGAGTTGGGCGTCGCCTTCACGCCTTCCGCTCTGTCTGCTTTCGCGTTCATTCTCGATGTGTGGCTGGTAGGATGGAGTCTGGCAGACGCGTGCATTAATACAGACCGTCCCATATAAAGGGCGCGTGAGTCCTCCTTTACTAAACCGCCAACACCGTGCAGTGTGTGGGAGCAGACTGCGGTGCTGCCATCGGCTCGAACTCTTTACAGCTACAATGTGCCGTTATTTCAGATACAGTTTACTTGCATTTTGGGGGGTTATACTGGAAGCAATCCTTGTAGTTATTGCGATGAAAGTGACTCCGAACAATTCAGAGCAAATTAGACGCACTGTGTTTAACTGGAGCGAAGGTCAGTAGAGGACACGGGGCCCGTGTGTGTCTATTAGCGCGGCATCGCCGCTCTATCGAAACCACAACGGGCTTCCATTGACCCCACCTCCCCGGCCCCCACGTAAACCTGCTGCACAAGAGGGGTTTGAAGAAGTAGGCAAGCACCGCCACGCTCCTCACGATGGATGGATGGATGGATGGATGGATGGATGGATGGATGGATGGATGGATGGATGGATGGATGGATGGATGGATGGATGGATGGATGGATGGATGGATGGATGGATGGATGGATGGATGGATGGATGGATGGATGGATGGATGGATGGATGGATGGATGGATGGATGGATGGATGGATGGATGGATGGATGGATGGATGGATGGATGGATGGATGGATGGATGGATGGATGGATGGATGGATGGATGGATGGATGGATGGATGGATGGATGGATGGATGGATGGATGAAGAGAAGAAGGATGAGGAGGAGACGGAGAAGGAGAGGAAGACTTATTATTAATTTCCTAACAAGATGTCCGGTGAGCAGCTAGTGTGAGGCGCGCATGGACACAGGTGCCGGGGATGTGGTCGGACTGATACTCGGGCCAGAAGAGTCACAGGAGGCTGATGGCGCGAACTCGAAACCTGTATTGGGAAATTAGACGGGTGTTTCGGTAAGAAGACCGCAGGGCCGCCTGATGGACTGGTAACGCCCTGTCCCACTAATTGCCACGTCGTCGTGGAGTCTCATTATGGGCCTGCGCGTGAATAAGACGTAAGCCCGGAACTGTCACTGCGAGGAAACAAGGAGATGTAGAGGCCACCATGCGAGTTACTGGTTATACTGGCCTTGCCACCAGTAAGGAGTGTGGGTATTCTCCGAGTAGCTCCCCTTAGGGAGCTGGGAAAGGTCCCGAGAGCAGACCCTGCGGATTAAGACGCCACACAGGCAGGGACGACGTTTTCCCTATGGCAGTGACGTGAGAACGTGCACCTACACATTACTCTAAAACTCCCAAGACTGGTTCCACAGATACATAAATATATAACACCGCAGGGTTTAGCCAGTGCGAGCAGAGTCAGGCCGGGAACTATGCCCCCTCAGCGGGTCGTGCAGAGGAGCGATGGGTGACAGCCAGGAAGTCAATCCAACCCAACTGGCAACCATATTAAAAACCGTTTCGGTGGCAGTGCGAGGATTGGGTTGGCTAGCGGTGACAGTGCGAGGATTGTCATACACACAAACTAGCCCAAAGTTAAGTTACGGAAATAATCCCGTTTTCTGGTAAATATTCATGCACCGGGCGACATGCTGTCCCCCTGGGCTGGAGACAACGCTCCAGTCCAACGGCAGACTCGTGCCCCCAGCTCTTCCCCACTCCACAGAAGCAAGAGCGCGAGCCCCGGAATGGAACGGGCGCAAGAGTCACGGCCGCCATTTTACCAAAGGCGCTCCCAGCGGCGCGGTCTCTATATTGGCAATATAGCCCGGAATCTTTTAAGGGAAAGGAGAAACCCTGCGTCCTCTGTCCAGTGCAATGTGACTCTTATTGCTGTCCTCCGCCCCCCGACGGCAGCAGTAGCAGCTTAAATGCGGCCCCGAACTCACAGGAAGCTGCGCTGTCTGCGAAGCCCACGGCCATGTTTTATTCAGGTGCTGCGGCCCGTATCGATTTCTCCGCCCGGCGGTTTAAATACGAATATGTATTATTAAAAAACGTTACAGTATTTGAACTTCCTGTCAATACACATCAATTAAACATCACGCAGTGGTCGGGCTATTATCTCACGCGGGCAGCGCCGGGGGCAGGGCCGCTTCTGGGGGAGGCGAGCAGGTGTGATGTGCTTGATGATTGAGGCGTTGTCGGGCAGCTTTTCTTTTTGGGAGAGGGTGACCCTGTGCAATCCAAGGGCATATTATAAGCCTCGACACTGTTGCTTATTTCTGTCTATTGTGTTATTTCCTCCACGTTGTACGTCTATTTAGACGGAGAGGGAAAGAAGCACACATACACAAACGCCCGCACCATTATCCGTGCAAGGGGGTGCCTTCCCGTGCACCTGTCGATAAGGCGTGCGTGTGTGTGTATATACTTACTGGGCGTATACAGCGCAGCTTTAAACTGAACAGCTATGCTCTAATATGGGATAACTGTGGCATGCCTTACATTATCGATCCATCACGAGGGGTGAATTAACATATCTTTGTTAAAAGGGCTGACACATGGGCGTCAGCATGCTGCGCCCGAATAATAAGGTGCCATTCTACAGAAGTGTCTTAAATAGATGCGAGCCGTCATGGGGGGTACTGGGGCGGTTCATGACACACTTGACATCTCGGCGAGGCGTCCCTCCCAAGCAAGTAAACTGCGTGCGCGTGGGGCGAGGGCACAGACTGCACCGAGTTTGGCATGTGGAGCCGGGTCTCCTGAAGCTCTGTGGGAGTCTGCGGACCTGCAGGGAATATGTCGCTTAACCCTTGACTGGAGGAGAAATGATGGGCTTAGGCGGTGCCCCCAAAACCCCTATTGCTTTATAAGCGTGCTTGTGACTTAAACCTCGCTGCTCCCGCTTTCCATAAACACACCCCTTGTCTGTCAGGCATTCTGTGACTCTCCCTCGGATACGGTTTCTCCCCTCTGCGGTTCAGTGATACTTGGTTCCCACCCCTTCCTCCCCCCGCCCCCTGCCCCCCGCTTCCAATGTGTGCGCTCTCTCTGGAGGTGGGGAAGGGGGTGGAGGCGAGGGCGGGCCCCGTCTGCACAGGAAGATGAGGAGCAGGTGACGGACAGCTCCATCTCCCTGAACTCATCGGGAACTCCGCTGCTCTTTCTCTGTTTCTTAACTCTTCACACTAAGGTTTCCCGTGGAAAAAAGTGGCCGCGCTCTGCGGCGCCCGGGGAGCGGCAGCAGCACCAGCCGCCACTCACCACACACAGCGCCTCTGCACCGGGCACCGGGGGCTGGCGCCCGCACTATGCGCCCGCGCTGCCTCCAGCATGCTCGTCCCCTGCCCGGCCCGCGCCTCCAGAGCAGCCGCTCGCCCCCTCTAGACCTCTGAAAGGAGCGGGGAGCAAGGGGAGACGGTCCGCGGAGCCGAGCCTCGGCAGAGCGGGAGGCAGAGAGGCGCGCAGCGGGGCTCTGCCCGGCGGCCCCGGCCGGCCATGTCCTACCCGCGGGGATACCTGTACCAGCCGCCCGGCTCCCTGGCGCTCTACTCCTGCCCGGCCGCCTACGGCGCTGCCCGCGGGGGCGGGGTGGAGTTGCTGGCCCGCTCCGCGGCTGCCTCTTCGGGCTCGTCCTTCACCCCCTACCAGAGCTCGGCGTCGGCGTTCAGTGCCCAGGCGGCGTCGGCGGCAGCGGCTGCCGCTGAGTGTTTCGGCGGCTCCCTGCACTACCCCGGGGCCGGGGGAGACCCCACCGCCGGCTTCCCTGCCTACATGGTGAGTTGCCTCTCTTTCACTGCATGCGCTTTGCTTTTTGGGTCATTACATTGAATATGTCATATCAGTAATGGAGTGTGGAGTAGAGCAGGCAGTGTCCCGTGTTCAGACTATAACAGTCCACTTTGCACGGGGTCAAACGACGCGTTCTTTCACTCTGTTGCCGTTAAAGCATAAGTGGACCTATATTTATATATGAACACAAACCTCCAAGCGGGTGAGCAAATGCACACGTGCACATCAACGCACAGACACCTCTTTATTTAAACGTAGGCGTTTAGAGTATTGCACTCATAACAACACTACTACTTTCAGGAATGCGTGTCGATCTACACACTGGCACGTGTAATCAATTGTGAGACAACACATATTTCCAAAAGTAATACATGCCCGCCATTTCAGTAAAACACGAGCAGCCCTATATAAGTAAATGTGTTTTGTTGATTTGATCTGGTGTCCATTTTGTAATGAAATAGTTCCGAAAACGCATCCTTTTGTTGGTTACGCTCGGGAGTGTCTTGGCCCCTGCTTCTTCCCACGCTACGGGTCGGAGCACGGGTCATTTCAGTGGACTGACTTCTGCCGAGGAGATTCTTTTAAATGTGCGCTACATGTCGCTTCAGCGTGCCCACTCCTGTAGCATTGCCCCCTCACAATATGTTTTTCGGTGGTCTGTATTTGTAGTTAATCCGCGTTTTTGTTTTGTCTATTCTTGGGGGCACTGGGCCGTGCAATGTTCAGCCTAGTTACTCTTGTGCCCTCGGGCTGTGGCCCCTGCGCCCCACCCGAGCCCCCCTTTCAGCCACACAGCCAGATCTTTAGGTTCCTCTCATTAAAAGGAAACACAATCTGAATATGATTCCGGCCTCGTTAACATGACTCCATTTTAATCATCGCTTTCCCCCCGCATTAACAAGACATTCGATCGTTTGCAAACAATGTGCGCGGCTGGAGGAATATCTGTGCAAAGTGGCATTTTTCTGCTGCCCGACCCCTGGATCATGTTTGCTTTTAATGGCACTGGACCCCGCGGGGAGGGACGGGCAGCACCGCCCCCCCCCCCCCCCCCCGCTTGATTGCTAACAGCTCGAGGCCAGCCTGAGATTCTGGACGGTGTAATCGTGTGCCCAGGGCTTTGGCACCAGAAAGTGTCTAGTACCTCGCCCTGTCCAGCCAAGCACACGGTTCCTTCTGCCAATCCAGTCCCAGAGCACCGTCTCCAACCCCCCCTTTGCCCCTCCCCGCGGCCCCATGCGGTGCCCTCTCAAACACGCCGAATTTAAAACGTCAACAAAGGAGATTTAAAATGCTAATTGCGCCACATTTCATCAATTCGACCCGCTGCATATCTTCTCGTTTGCAAATTGGATTGGCCGTGCAGCGGGGGGCCGAATTGTAAAGAGGGGCGATTTAGTTAGAAAAGCGACAAAAGGGGAGAGAGAAGACAGTACCTTTTTAAAAGTTCGTTTGCCCCTTTTTTTCGAAGTGAAGCACTTTAACAAATGAAAGCCTCACTTGGAACGACCAAGCCCCCAACGTTTTACCAAAATAAATAGAGAAACAAAGGTAGGGAACCCCTATTCCACGTGGTAGTTGGGGCCAATATGAGCCAACAGAACAGAAACTGTCTACCCCTGGACTTGTTCACTAATCATAATAAGGATCCCATTTCCTTTTGTTAGGGATTTTAGCCAATTATCCCATTTACCGCCATCCTGTCATGACCCTCACAAGGAGTGCGTTAAAACCTGATTTATTGACATAGCAACAATTCAATTACACTCAATACAAAACAAGAACCATTGACCAACAATACAAAAAGAAAAGACGCACGATCAAAGAATACAATCCAACCAAGGGACAGAACCTTGGACTTAAATTTGAAGAAAAGGTTGGCAAGAACAGAAGACCCGAAAGGTGTGTTCTGCTCTTTTGTTGATATAAAGCCACAAGACCCCGAACGTCAGGATAGTTGGGAGGGAAGTGCGTGGACTGAAAGTCATCTCACTTGGAGAAAGATTGGGTGATTATTTTCTTATGCATTCTTCTAAGCATCACTCCTTTTATTATGTTTCGAGAATGGTGGTGCACCAAATAAGTCATTCATTTGATGAACCATGCATTCCCCACAAGTTAACTTGGCATCGCCTAGGAGGTGCTTGAGAACACTGATGTACCAACCGAATCATGTGTTTGATTGATTGTTTGTACACGTTATTACTTCTTGGCACCACCTTGGATGCCCTCATTTCTCAAAAGGATATACGTCACTTAATAGGGTCTGCCCACTCGTATCATAGTCAAGCTGAGGGAAGATTAAGGGCATCCTTCGAACATTTTAGCAAAAAATGAACACCTTAAACAGAATCGCATTGAGAGGCTGCTGGCATTCTCTTTTCTTGCTATGTGTCAGTAAAGAAGGTCTTAAAGGCATCTTTTAATTGCATATTTAACAAATGGGTGCATGGGAAAATCATTATAGTCATTTTTCATTTCCAAGTCCTTTAAGGTTGTTTATGCAGCATGAATAATTAATTGGCAACTTATGTTAAATATCTCTTTTTATTATAGGGATCACCGTATGATGCCCACGCGACTGGAATGACTGGGGCCATCAGCTACCACCCCTATGGCAGCCCTGCTTATCCCTACCAGCTGAACGACCCGGCCTACCGGAAGAACGCCACCCGGGAAACCACCAGCACCCTGAAGGCCTGGCTGCAGGAGCACCGCAAGAACCCCTACCCCACCAAGGGTGAGAAGATCATGCTGGCCATCATCACCAAGATGACCCTGACCCAGGTCTCCACCTGGTTCGCCAACGCCCGCCGCAGGCTCAAGAAGGAGAACAAGGTGACCTGGGCCCCGCGGAACAAGAGTGAGGATGAGGACGAGGAGGACGGCGACGGTGACAGGGCTAAGGAGGAGAGTTCAGACAAGGGGCAGGAGAGCAACGAGGCCTCGGCGGAAGATGAAGGTGAGGCCTTTTTCCGGTTCAATGGCATTGAGTTAATTAGTAGGAAAGGGATAGGCAAACCCAAGATGCCACCCGTTCCCAGACTGCGTGGGCACATTCTTTGGTTCTTTGCATTCTGGTACTTGAAATCATTCATGTTGTATGATGGGGGGAAAAACAAAAGTGCATTTCTCAGAAGGTGAAGAATGCAGACTGGGCTGAATAGGTACTCACATCAGTGCTGGTGCAGCTTAAGCTTTCTGCATGAAGACGGCCATTCATTTTACTCTAATGTGATTAGCAATTTTACAGTAACATGCATTCGGCATCAAATAATGTATCCTTAGAGAATTTGCAGTGATCACTTCACCCCTCTTCCACCACCCGAACTGTGCTCCCCTTAGCCTCCCCCTTCCATGCCCCACCACACATTGGCCACTACTTCTCTGAGCAAGTGCGGCCAGTATCATCAACGTGTGGTGATGTCCACAGTCTAAGATAGTGTTGGGGGGAGACTTGGTCTTTTCCGCCCCCCTTTTTGGCAGAGCGCTCTCGGGCAGCAGAGTCCTCTGCTTGCATTTATCTCATATAAATGTGTTTTACTTGCAATTATTCTCCTGGTTTCATTCCCTAGTGGGGTGTGTCCACTATTCAGTCTCAGCTACACGTGCGATGTTGGGTGTGAGCCTTCGATAGTCCAAGCTGCCAAATCCAGTGCCATGTTTAGAACATTATATCAAGTAAGGGCACTTCGCCACCAATGGTGATGCCAATTATCCACTTCGGTCAGTAGGCCTACATGCAGATTATAAGATTATAGAGTCAATAACCCAACTCGATTTTACCACGACTTTAATCTCTACATGATTTTAGCCTGACTGTGTCCCTGATTAATACAATCTATTTCAAATATAGTAGAGATATGCAAAATAATGGAAAGGGTAACATTGACACATCATGTTTCTGATCCAGTGTGGTATTTGTTGTCCTAGAATGTATCGGATAAAATCTCTTGCAAATATAATAGAATATAGAAAATCATGACTGGGTGACATGCACAGGCCTATTATCATAGAATGGCTAATGGCCTGGGGTTACTATATATAAAGAGAGCACATGATTATATTGCCTTCCTAAATACTCCCAGCTAATGTGTGTAGAAAGCTTTCATGAGTTCCAACTTTGACTTGTTTTGATGAGACTTGAATTAGGCGCACATCACTCACTTTGGCCTTGTTGCTTGTTCTGCCTCAGGTATCAGTTTGCACGTGGACTCTATGACTGACCACTCCTGCTCCGCCGAGTCCGACGGTGAGAAGATTCCCTGCCTGGAGGTGGAGCACCTATGCGAGTCTGGTTCTGAGTCCAAAGACAAGTACGAAGAGGACGACGAAGACGACGATGTGGAGGTGGAGGAAGACCAAGATCTCCCCAGCACCAAGCACTTTCCGCCATCGCCCCTGCGTGGGATGGACCGTGTTCTCCTTAACCACCACCAGCAACAGAGGGAGGAAATCGCAAGGACCCTAAACAAGACCTCTTTGGACAATGCTGTCTCTCCTAGCTCCCAGCCCCAGGCCGTCAAACCCAAACTCTGGTCTCTTGCAGAGATAGCCACTTCGGACCATAAACAGCAGACCCTGGGTCAAAGCAGCCCATCCACGGCCTTGTGCCCCCCTCCTACCTCCACCAACTCTCACGGCTCGACCTACTCCCCCTCGTCCATTTTAGGAGGACTTATTTACTACACATCACCATTTTACAGCAACTACGCAAACTATGGGAACTTCAATGCTGCCCTACAAAGCCAGGGCATCCTGCGCTACGGCTCCGCAGCTATGGCAGCTGGCGAGAGCCTAGGCCAGACTGTGATCACCACAGGCTCTGCCCACAAGCAGGGCCCGGACTCCCTCAGAACTGCCAGCAGCCAGAGCGAGCAGCACTTCCGGGGCTCTAGCTATGAGTCCAAAAAAGGGGAGCCGGTTCTCTAGCCTCACGTGAGCACTCAATAAGCCTGACTGAACAATTACCCGACTCAACACCGGCTTCAGCATCTCAGAAGAGTCCAAGCAAATGCCCTTGTCTAGCTAGAAGGATGCCCTTGGAGGCTATTGGAATACCTAGTTTTTGCACATGTACACCAATGATAAGTACACAAGAATGATGCAGTATACAAAGATATCCATCTCACTGCTGAGTGAGAGGATGGGGGCCACGGATCGAGTGTGACACCCCTTCCCTTACTCATCTGTGAACATTTCTGTGTAAGTACACATATATTTTTATATGTCAGATTGTTTCAGGTGACAACATGAAAGTGGCCCATCTGTGGTACAGTAGAACAACTCCACTTCTTTATGTACATTTATTACCTGCAGATACTCTTACAGAATGCACCCCTGGGTATAATTGTAGCACATGCCCTCATGCTATAGGTGTGCATATGCATCACCATTCACAGTTATGAAAATGGGACTGTAGAGAAAATATGCACAAAGCAACACAACTATTGTACTCGCACATAGTTATCCTGACTCTGTGGCATTTCCCTACAGGAGAAAAAGAGTGCAAACAAGGCACTTTTACCCTTGGTATTTCCACTTGGCAGGGAGTGGCAGTTGATTTTCAAATCCTTCATTAAACAGTGATGCTGCACCTCATGAAGGAAGGCCGCAAAGGTGTGTTTGTGTCTGGGAGGTTGTGGGGGGCGGGGTGGTTGTGCTATAACACCTCCGCTTGCCGAATACTTTTATTACAGGGCTGCTTTTTACAGATGAAATGATGGCCTCATTATGGTGACCGTGCCCCCACTCCATTCTTTAACTGGTGGCAGGAGCCCCTTATAGTTTCCACGCGGGCTATAGAGGGTAGCTGGGCTTTGAAAGAGAAACCGCCTGCAATGGAGACGGCGCGAGCAAGGGTATTAGGGAAGGGGTGTGTGTCCTTCAGCTGACTGCACCCCGTGGTTGTGTCTTGGTAGAGCCCTCACTGGACTTGTGCACAGTGGGAGTGCGACCTCTTCTCTGTAGGCATCCCTCAGCCAGGCCAGTGAGGGGGCGTGTGACTCTCCGAGCTGTGGAGTCCCCCCCCCCTCCAGTCCCTCTACCTTGCCCCCCCCACCACCACCAGAGCAGCTACCGGGAGGCTCATTATAAGAAAGCAAATCACCTCTTTCCAATGTAACGCTCCTTTGTGAGCCCTCGTGCCTCTCATGGAGCGGCACCGCCCATGATTTGAATAGAAACCGTGATATCATTGCTACTGGCGTTGTTTCCTTTAATTCAGGCAATAACTGTTTTAAACTTCACTGTTTTGTCTAAACCCATCAATCACACGAGATGTTAAATGCGAGCACCTGCTGCAGTTAATGTCCCCTGTGCAATTCTTTAATGCAGAAATGACTTTGCACTTAATTCACTGAACGTTTTCCAATGGGGTTTTGCCATTATAAAACACTTATGTGAATAAGTCCCTTTTTGTGGAAAGGGGCGGAATGTAATTAAAAACAAATATTAAACCTTATTTTCTAGTAAGAGGAGGCAGGCGGTGAGGCATAATACGTGGATGTGTGTTTTCATTATCTGGGTGTATGACGTCAGCTAAGAATTTGTTAAACACGTATGGGCAGAGTTTGTAAGGCTGCAGACAACTCGGGTGTCCTTTCATCTCCTAAATAGGTCTTCTTTGGGTGTTATGCATTGTTTCCTTTGCCTCGTCCTTTCAAATTATAACACACCTGGCCACCCCCTCACAGGGTTTCCTGCTCCCAGATAGGAAAAAAACTGGAATACCAACACCTCTCCCCAAAACCACCACCAGCAAAAAATAAATAAATACATTGCTGGTAATGTGCAGGAGCCACAGGTCTGGCTCGAGGTGTGTGGGGCCCATTTCAAGATGATGGTTGCCCCTTCCACCCCCTTGCTTAGTGTGGAAAGCAGACTGATGCACCCGTGGGGGGGCATAGATTTTAATGGCGATACAGATATGGTTAATAGCTGCCAATTATCACAAGACGGTGAGCCAGCAGGGAGCTGAGACACTGAATGCCCGCTTAATAGCTGTGAACCCTTCTTTTTAAGCAAGTGGCAGATGTGGAGCAACCAGTGTTGAAAGGCAACTAGGTGAAAACACTTCTCTTTTCCCCAATGGAAGTGGGGGCCGCACGGGCTCCAGCAAACACAGCTAGTAAGGCAAGTGCTGCAAAGCGCACAGTCTAAGCCCTTCCTTTATATATTACTTGTTAATATAAATGATCATACTATTAACATACTGGTTGGCGATATGAGTGCAGTTCCCCGGTCTCCTGAGGCTCGGGTACCCTTTCATTTGAAAAGGTGAAAGGCCCTAACACCGTCCCTGGAGCAAAATCTGGCGTATCTTGAGATCGGGATGACCTCTGACCCACTAGGATACCGCAAGAGAGCTAAGGCATCAATGTCCCTAATGGAGCAGCGCTCCCCTGCAGTGGCGATATTGCGCGCCTACTTCACCCTTCGGCTACTGTGCACTTCTACTGCGCGTCCTCTTTCCGCCATTCTGGCGTAAAAGGGGGGTTTCCCACGGATATGGAGCTTGAGCTGCACGGCAATGATAAGCGCCACACACGACCTCAAAGCTCTTTCCCCAACATAGGTAGCTGCCGCGATTATTTTGCGAAAAACGCACCCAACAGCTCTGCCAGGCAGAATTCTATTCGACCACTTTAAGTTATCACACACCATATAATTCCAACATAGAATTAAAGTCACGTGACTGTGGTCAACACAACATGACAATCCCATTGTTCTCCGTCTGACTCGAGCTTCACGCGCCTGGCTGGATTGGTGCCCGGCGTAGTGTTGGCCCCTGGACTTGGTCACTTTTGAGGTGGGCACATGCGTTTGATTCTCAGGATGTGCGCGCCCCTCCGTCGCCACGGCATGCAGTGTCTCCGGGAAAGGTCGGGGTGTCAGCTGCGAGGATTGCCTCGCAAGCGACCTCTAAATTGAGAGACGATTCATGGTTGGACAGCTATAGCGGTCACACACACACACACACACACAAGTCGCAAAGTTTGATATTTATTTTTGTAACCGGGGCTCCTTATGCAAGTTGTATTGCAATGGCTCGGACAGTTTGTAAATACACGGCAACCCGCCTCGCCTGGATTTTATTTTGCAGCGTTTGTGGGGACCCGATCCTCGCTGGTTCTTGACTAGTTTATAACTCGAATTGTAAATAAAGGCAGAACAGTCTGGAACAATAAGGTGTGCGTCATTATTTCCCAATGTAATCGTCATTCGGCATGTGTGCAACTAATCAACTCGTTGTAATGTAATGCCATGCACACGATAATTGCTCGCAGCCTTTTTAAAATTGTTTTATTTTAATTTTACAAAGTGATTTAAATAATAATAATAAGTTGCATTGACGCCTAAAGTGTACAGAAACATAAGATAATATTTGTTTGCAGTTGTGAGTAGCTGAAGTAAGTAGCCCACTCGCTGTGAACTATTTTGAACTTGATATTATGGAATGGTGTCAAGGGTCAAGTACAATATCTGCTGGACAAAATATATAATTTATTTTAGAAGTACTTATTTTAAAGCAGTGTATATGTATCGCGCCATTATGCGCCACACCGTGTGTGGGGGCGGAGGGGGGGGGGGTGCGTGTACCGTGTTTGGTGTCGAGGGCAGAAGCTGTGTAAATATGTTTAGACGCTTCTGATACTGGCCGTTTTATCGCGCGCGTGAGAGGCGAGGAAATGCAAAATGGCCCCTAGCTGCGAAATACTGGGATAAAGACGCCCGAGACGGCGCTTAGAACACACTTTTGAGAATGCGGGGAAGGAGCGCGTCGGTTCTTCCGCCGGAGATGAATGGAGCGAGTATAAATTCCCGGTATGAAGCGAGAATAATCGCCTTTTCGAGAGCCCCCGAATCCATCATGCACTTATTGCGCGCGGCCCCGTCCGCCTTCCGCGGTGATTGATAAGCGGCGGGAGCTGCCGGCGGCGGGGGCGGCGGGGAGGTCCGCGGGCGCTTGGGCTCGCCGCGGCCGCCTGGACCGACTGTGCCTGGGCGGCTGCCCGCGTCCGCGCAGGGGAAGCCGGCGTCCCGCTCGCCTCCCTGCCCGGTGGCTGGCCGCGCTCGATGCGGGTACACCGCGCACGTATCAGTGATACAGGTGCGCTGTTCCTGTACCTCCCTATGTTAGACCACGCACGCTGCACGCGAATGAGCTAATGGCACATGTTCGCATGTCAGGTCCATGGTACCCACAGTGCACTTCTACTCTCAGGGGTAACGAAGCCAGAGCCCCAGGGCCACTTCTCGCAGAATAGAACACACAGCGCCAATTGCCACGGGGTCCTCTCGCTGCGCTACATCTCGACAGAGGGATCCGCACCGTGCGGTCCCTTAATGCCACGTGTGGTCTCCCTGCGGCGCGGAACGTCCCCACCGGACGTTTCACAGGAAACTCGCTCTCTCCCATCGCTAACGCGCCAACGGAGAGGGAACGAGGCCCCCCGCCACGCAAATCGACGACCAGAAAAACATCACCGAAAAACAAAGGGTGGAATCATTAAAAAAGGCAAAAAAATAAGTGCCGGCCCAGGAGAGAGCGTTGTGCGTTAGAAACCATTTTCCTAAAGCATCTCCCAATTTGAGTTTTCAGAAATTGACATGGTCGTGGGGTGTGCGGTGCATTGACAAACTTTTCTCTGTGCTTGTTGTTGATTTGGTTGTAATTGTTCAGATCTCATTAAAGCTTTGTTAAAATCGCAATCTTACTGCTGTTGGGGCACCGGCAAATCGCCAGCAGCACCCAACACCCCCCCCCCCCCCCCACCCACGATTTAATTTACCTTGATTTAGCTTTCTGTTAATGGTAAATATTCAACATTAAAAAAGAATGTCCCCTTTGATATAGCTCTTCGCCTGGTTTGCTTCCGCTTCTAAGCGCTGCTGATAAATGCAGTGGAGGCGCTTTGGAGCCTGCATGGGAGATACCGACCGCATTAGAGCTTGCTGGTCAAATCCCATAGAAATTGCCCTGGGCACTGCTCAGGGCTTTCATTTTGGCCGAGGAATGCAGTGGGTAGACCTTGTTTAATGAACGCAGAAGTGAGAAGGAATGCATTAGAGATGGTTCAGAGGTGGAGCGGAAGTTCCACGATGCATTTTAATATTCTGTCCTGGTTAGCACGTTAAGTCAGAAACCTCCAGCTTCTAAGCACCGTAGTAACGGGTTTACTGGTACCCCACAGTGAAGGGCACTTGGCGCTAGGCGTTGCTTAGGAAATGCATTTGAGCCGAGCAATGCAGTAGTTCTTGAATAGCGGACCCAGGGGAGACGAGAAATGCATTAGGGCTGGAGGATTCCTGCGTTTTAATATTGTGTTCTTGTATAGCGCTTCGAGCTAGAAACCTATAGCTTCTAAGCATTGTAATAATAGGTCCATGACCATAGAGGTTGCTAAGGCAATGCATTCGAGCTGAGCAATGCTGCAAAGCCTAGTTTAGGGGAAGGGAGACATGCATTGGAGCCGAGGAATGCATGGAGGTGACCAAATCATCTATTACATCTGGTCCAGCCATGGATGGGCGCCAGTGAATGAGTTGGGCCTGCTTGGGGGAATGTATTGAATCTGGATTGGGGGGATGTGGGGGCCTGTTTAGAGGATGCACTGGAGCTGGAGAATGTCCCAGAGCATGTTTAGGGAGGAGCGGAAGAGCAGGTCCCTTGGAACAGCTTCAAGAGGTAAATGTTTGGGAGAAATGTTTTTGCTGCATGTGGAGTTACATTGGAGCCACTTTAGTGAATGGCGGCTGTACTGGGGGTGCAGGGCGGGTGTTCGGGTTTTCTGTAGAGAGTTGGGTTATCTGAGCTAGACGCATTCCTGGAGCACTGCACTCTCGCCAGACGGGGCATCCTGTAGACCGAGACAGTACCTCTTTATCCCCAAATGTCATCGATTTTGACAAGAATAAAAAGACAAAGCAATACCATTTTTCGTTCGAAACAGGGGCCCTCACAATGTTGTATATTCTCAAACTAAAAAGCGGGCGATTGTCATCATGGCGCTCCCCTCCACTGTGCAGTGGTGCATTCCATATGTTGGCGGGGTCCTTGGACAGGCGCTTGGACTGGAGATAATTCGCAGCAGCCTTCGCCTCGTCGTGTGGTAGTGATGTTGCTGCACGCGACCTAGAACCCAAGAAGGAATTAGGACGCAGTCCGTGTGAAGCACTGTAGTATGTGTGTGTTGTTGGGCATTCCAGAGCCCCTCTCTGCCTTTGGGTTCGCCTGTGACAGGCACACACGTCAAGGGTCTTCGCTGGGACCCGAGTACCTGCGGTTGCTGAGGGGATGGGACAGCCGTGCATTTGCACCCGCAGCACCTCTCTGCAAAGTCCCAGTCCAGGGAGAGTAGCACCAACACCCACGTCACGGTGCTTCCCTGTTCCTCCCTGCTGAAGACATGTTGCGTAGTTCATACCCAGAATGCACTTTGTTCCTTGGTGTGTGAAGCCGAGGGTTAGTTACTATGAAGCGCGCGTTAGAATGGCAAAACCCCATTGTTAAACATTCTGTGAATTAGGCCCCATATCATGCTTTGAAAACTCGCAAACCGCCTTTCCAGCAGGACACTGTATATTAAAATAAATTTGCACAGGATTTTCAACCGCTCCAAATACCCCTCTGGATTGTTGAATATTGTAATGTTTCTCCTTTTAGATATGTTACGAGGTCATCACTTTCACCAAGTAAAGTGGGGTATTTATTTATTTCAATTCTTAGTAACGCGGCAAATCGTCGGAGGCCTCATCGGGCAACAATATGCATGTTTGCATGAATTCCTCTTCTATGCGTGCTTTTCAATTGTATTTCTGTCCCCGTGGTCTGGCCGAGAAAGCCCGACAAATCTTTTCCTCTCGAACGAAGCACAGAGTTAAATACGCAGGCCGTATTTCTCAGCGAAAGGCTTACCTACGCGCTTACAATTCAGAACGTGGCAAAGCGGCGCGTCAGGCGTAATTCTTTTTAAGAGTTGCTTACTTTATTTCAGATTGTTATTTTCGTCAAAATGCCAACATAATATGTTCGTTGCAACACGCCAGCACGTTTTGTGAGTGCTATTCTTCTAAAGGTACATTTAAACGTGTTGCCTGAGGTGACAATTTACGGGCGTCTCAGGGGTGTGTATTTGCTGCGTATGCCCGTGTCTTTCGCACCGAGAGCCTTCCCTGCGCCCGCCCAGGGTTGGATGTTTCCCTCGAGTCGCCAGCACATTGGCGGGGGGGGGGGGGGGCGTAAGCTGGTGGCAGTGACAAGTGGGCAAGAGGTGGCACTGTCAAGTTCAAGAGGTAAACACGGGGGCGGCGGCCTTTAGAACTTCCAACTGCGCGAGACAAAAACAAGATGGAGGCGGCAGAAGCCATGGCAGCGGGGCACGTATCTCACCTGATTTAACGCAAACAAAGGTAATCTGCCTCACACGGTAAGTAGTCCCTCTAACCGTGTTTTGTACGGAAATCACATTTGTGTTCAGAGCCTTAAGGCTTCAATGTTAGAAAAACTCAGAGACGTTTGTGTCGAACAAAGAGGACTGTCACGTGCTTACAACCCCCCCCCCCCCCCCACACACACACAAACAGGCAGAAAGTCCCCGCAATACATATAGTAGCTAATAACCTGCTCCAATGAAAAGTCATGGGCAGCTCAAGCACTGCTGAGAATGTTGCGTTGGCGAGGGCGGGATTGACATGGCCAGGGAAACGGGATGAACATTTATGGTGTAGAAAGGCTGTTCAATTATTAATCGTTAGTGTCAACAACAGGCTTATAATTAGCTTCAGTTATTTAAAGGAGTATTTATTTGTTTCCGCCCGGCCCCAGATTTGTTAATTAGGCCAAACTCTAGTGTGATAATGACTGCCAAACAGGCCTGATCCGGAATGCGAATTGTGTCGTTGTTGTCCTGGTTTCCACCCGGGCCTCTGCAGGCTCTGAACGCGGCTCCTGCGTACTGAGTGCAGAGCCGGCGAGGCTCGCGGACAGGCGTGACTCACGCACGTGTCTGTAATTCGGTTACAAACGGATCAAGCATAGTGCCCAGAAAGTGTGTCATGGTACTGCGTGCCGTTGTGTAGGTAGGTGCTATCTGTGCGTTGTGTGTGTGTGTTAACATACACAGCATGGTGCTAATAACCACTCACCTCTATTGGGAGTGGAATATGTGTGCGGTGTGTATGGGGTGCAGCTTTGACAGGTCGGGGCAGTGATCAAGGTCACAAGAAATGCAGTACCCATATGGGCCTCCTACACAATGCCCCCCCCATCCCCTCCTCACCAATACATTTCACTCTAATCTCCAGATTGAAAAGTAGATTTATATGTGAAGTAATCCAGAGATTGGCGACTGAAAAACCAGGACCGACCGTCACCGTTCTCTCAAATAATACGAGGATCCCTCCCAAGCACACACAGGCACTTGTCCGCCCCCCCCCCCCAAGCGCCATATCCTTCATTTGCACTTAAACTGTAGATAGCACCGGGGGCAGCCAGGGGCATAGCAGGCTACACGTGAGGTGTATCACTTTCTTTGCCGCCGAACCTTCACTTTGAAAGGATGGCATGGGCGACGACTTTCTCCTAGGGTGGGTCACACATATGCAAGAATGACCACACTGTATTTAACGACCGCCCTGTTGTATTCTTAAGCAAACACACATATTCAATTTTTCATTTAGTTTTTAGTTTCACACACCCGGGATCTTGGAGAAGAGTCACACCGGAAGAGGAACGGCATATTCGATTAGTTCCACTATCTCCACTATCTTTCCAAAGCCGGCAATCCCCTACATCCGTGGACTTCAAAGTGCTGCGTCACAAACAGTAGCGTACACGGGAATACCTGCATCGTTTCGAGCTTTAAGTCACGCGGGCTCTATAACGGTGGGGGGGGGGGGGGGGGGCTACTTACTGCACACTGACAAGCAGACAAAAAAGTTAGCACAAAGTTCCGGATTCACTGGTCGTGCGAGTGACACAAGCACAACAACCACCAGGGCCGTAAGTATGGGGTTCGCTCAGTCTCCCCAAGACCAGCGCAGGGAACACCCCCTCAACATCGTCTTTTGGCTGCGGCCTCCGTTTGATTTATGATATTAAAGTGTCTGAGACCCCTGGCAATGCACAGCCCGTTAGGGCAAAAGAGCTCTGGGCCCGGCCTCGAAATTAATGGAGAAGGCCGGCTGCACGCACCGAAAGGTTATTCCAACAATTAACCGAAATAACAGGGCGAAAGGTCGCCTGCAAATCAATTGGGACTGACATCTCCCGCCCTCGGGGTGGGCTGCCGCAGCCCCCGCTCTGGGCCACGGGGTCCGGGCGAAACTGCAATGGAACCCTAACAGGACCGCATAAGATGTACAATGTGGAGCGTGTGACTTCGGGTGCAGCCACCGACAACCCCGAAAGCCAAATGTTCACTAAAAATTAGCAGTAATATTTCATTTTCATAAATGCATCTTTTTCTCGGCGGATTTGTGTCTCACATTTGCGCGTTACGTGCCTCGCCAACTCGCAGCAGGTACCCCGATTCACACACAGACATACCCCGAAATGCGATGTCTGGGTGCAGTACGACCCAGCTACTAGTACTAACAAGGATGAGACGTAATGAAGGTCCAAGACACCTTTCCTGTAAATATTGCTCCGCGGCCACTCACTCCGCGGTCTATAAATTACCCGTCATTTATTTCTCTAATAGTTAAGGGAGAAAATGTCAAATACAGTATATATGCTGTGCATACTTTTTTCCAAGCTTGAATTGATCTGGAAGAAATGCATCAGGAGTCGCGATATGACACAAGGTTTCGCCTATTGGCTGAGTCCAGTGTCCCACCATTTGTGCACGAGGCGGGAAAGAAGAACGAAAAAAAGGAAGAAAGAAAGTGAGAAAGAACGAAAGAAAGACGATAACTTATAATAAACAACATTAAATACAACTGTAAAAAAGGCATCATTAACAACTCGTTTTCAATTGGAAAATCCCATTAAAACGTGTTGTGAATGAGGGAGAGCGAGAGAAAGTGCGAGGCAGAGATGGAGAGAGAGAAGACAGAAGGCAAGGATTGCGTTGAAAGGAAAGATCTCATACGATCGCGCCTTTGCAGTGAAAGGTCAGCAAATATCAGGACAACCTCGAAGACACGCAAAAAAGTTGAATATTATAATTATCACGAAGGCCATCATTGGTATTCTTCAATGGAACGACTGGAAATGGGCGTTTTTGGAGAGAGGGGGCGCTGGCCGCGGCCTACGCTGCCTTTCTCACCCATGAATTGGTGTCATTTCTCCCCGATAGAGGGAGACGCAGCCCCGGCCCCAGCTCGCAGGCCCCGTCCTCTACAGGTTTCGCTTTCTCCCCCTTGCTCCACCCATTACATATATTTCTGTCATGCTTTGCAGCAGCAGAACACGATATCCCCCAAAGATCCCAGAGAGGAGGGAAAGAAGCGCGAGCCCCCTGACAGCCGCCATTAGCTAAGAGTGCGATGGAAAAGGCCTCGCGCAGGAGTGGACCGACTAATTAAGATTCTGCTTCGCAGCCCTGGCTGGAATGTTAATGTAGCCACGCCCACCCTCCCGGCAACGGGCAGGGGGCTCGTTTCTTGGACACAGGTAGAGCCCGGATTCAGGAGCCAGATTACGATCTGCTGCTGGTGTCTCGACAGGAATCCCCAACTGCTGCTCCCGGGCCCTTTAAAGTTGCCTCCCTTCTGCTTGTGCAGAAATGTACATGCTTAAGGCAGGGTTCTTACAAGGCCCGACAAGATGCACGGAATCACCCCCAGAACCCCGTGCGCAATAGGGCACGAGAAATATAAATAACATCAAAAGCAGAAGGCTGCAGTAACTTAACCAGATACTTGCAATTTGACAGGGGCACCAACATCCGGTTTTTTCAAGGGGGGGCACTCCCCCCAAAACAAATCCCGTTAAAAGTATAGGGACTTGTAATAATCACGGTAGGAACGGCACGTTAAGGGGGAACAAACCCCAGCGCCCTGCAGCTCTCTCCCCCGGCAACAACTGACAGAATGTGGGATCTTGGACATAGGTAAACATGTCCAAGGTTCCATTACAACACTTCTCCTTCCCATGCCAGAACATAAAGGATAAGGAAAGAAAAGGAAAGGAGCGGAAGGGAACATCTTTTAAACAATGCTAAGAGGAAAACTGGAGTACCAAACTGATATACTAAAAAACGTGCAATGCAAAAGATACACATGTGAACCGCAGGATGGCATGGAGCCACTACACCACACACACACACACACAACACATCCCATGACCCAGACACAAACACTTCCCCAAACATGTCACAACCCATCAAACAACCACACCACACCTACCAGAACCTAACTGGACTAGAACTTGATAGGTGGCACTCTGACTCTCGTAGGACGAGACCGGACAACACCCCCACCCCCACATTGAACCACTCCTGAACCTGGAACACTGCTCCCCTCAGATTGGGCCCCTCTAGATCCCCATTAACCGGCAGAATGAAACCCGACAGTATAAGCGTAGCAGAACCCTGAACTCTCACCTCCACCTCTCCAACGCCATCTCCTTTCCTCCCTTCGTCACCCACAGTGGGAATTTCAAACGGAACATCACACACCTCGTCTGGCACGACTGGACTGGAATCAGCTGCCCCCTTAATTACCAGAACCCTCCTTTTATTCCACTTAGTGCCATCATCCAGTACCACATACCCCGCACCTACCTTCATCACCACGCAGGGATCCATGTACACACTGGCCCCTTTGGGTACAAACCAGGGATTTCTTACCTGCACCCGATCAACAACAGACATACTGAGGGATCCCTTCCTAGCTGCACCTCTCTTGTCGTGCACGTACCCTTTCCAAAACTTCCACCATGTCCACCTCGGAGTGAACACCTCCTCCCAATGCTGCAACTCTCAATTTGAAATCTATCTATACAAAGGTCTACCGTTCCCCTTGTTTTAACATTCCCTCTCTCACACGGTTAGGGGATAACCAACATAATCATCATATAAAGGAGACAGAAAATACATTCCCCACTCAACAGTGATCTTTACATATCGTGTGATGCTGAAAAACCCTATTTATACCAATAGTCTTGAAAAAATAGACCTAGTACTTATTTGTTTTTTTATAATATCAAAAATAGTTTATTTTCTTTTATAAAACTAACTCTAAAACAGTGTTTTCAGTAAAAAGGACCCCACAGCACAACATACAGTGGATACATTTACAATACAAATTACTAGTTTCACTCACATCCATTCCTGTAACATGACAATACAATACATCAACATATAAAATTTATATAATGATTTAAACATTTCCAATCACTGAGTGTTATTAACTCAGAATAAGGACATGTCTAAACTGTCCCCACATGGGGCATTCCCAAATGGGCTCAATGGGAATGGGGATTTCCAAATCCGCCAAATCCGTGATCCGGCGCTAATAGCGGTGGCGGGTTTGGTGGTAGGGCAGATAGCACCAGTGCCGGCGTTACCGCCCAACTCGTGATGAGGCCCAATGTCTAAGGAGTGGTGACAATTGGGAATTTTGTTTTGTGACAAAAACACCTTTTTATTTTAATGCAATGTTTAGGAGTGGTGACAATTGGGAATTTTGTTTTGTAGCAAAAACACCTTTCAATGAAAGGCAGGGTTTTGGGAAGTGGTATTAGTTGGGAATTTCATTTTAAGGGCAAGGACCTTTTTGTTATAAAGGCACGGTTTGGGAATGGTGACAATTATCAATTTAGTTTTGTGGCAAGGACCTTTTTGTTTTAAAGGAATGTGGAGTGGACAGGGAAAATAAAGGCACCCAATTACGTCACTATAACATTATTCCCGCTAAGAAAGACGGTGGAAGTTTCAAACTCTTCCAATCTCCCGCTGCATCAATCTGTTTGGGAGTGAATTCAATTAATATACAGTCAAACATGCTAAGGGTGTACACAATTTCCCCCCAGACCACTTTGAAGGAATGATATTAAGGCAGACAGAACCCCCACACACTTGGTTTCAAATGGATCAATTCTATATACTTTGGACGGTTGATTGGGGGCAATGAGAGAAAACAGACAGGCTCCTCTTTGGACAGCACAGGGTCTGATCACTTCAGTCAGAGATCGTCACCAGCTTTCATCCCCCATTTGGCTCTCCGTTAGAATCAGGGACTAGTAAGCCTTGGGCTTCCCTGTTTTTCTCTCCCAGGCAACATTTAAAGCCACTCAATGTTAAGCCCTCTACACCCAAGATTGTTTTCGGTAGCTGTTTTAGGATACCCCAGATGAGGTAAGGGCTGTTCTCCTTCAAGATGTTTAGCAGTTCTCCTTTTTCTCCTTCTCTGTCTTTCCTCCTATCTTTATCTGCATAGAGCAAGTGCTTTTTTAATTCCAAATCCCTTCCACAAAATATTAAGATCAGGTGTCAACTTATTAGCCTCACATTTCCATTGGACCTCAACAGTTCTTTTCCCTTCCCAAGGTTCCACCCCTCCTGCCGATAGGCCTGGGGAGCTCCACGATGAAGTGAAGTGGAGAGGTACACACCTTCTATCATTTGCAATAATTTTATCTGTAAGCTTATTCCCTCAAAAGGTCCCAACATGGCACATTTTAGTAACTTAATGCTGAATGCCATATTATATATACATTAATGTTCCCCTACTCATGACGAATCAGTGGAGGTTACATTCAGTTTGGCACATTATTTCACAGGCCCGCTATGGTTCTTCTCCCTTTATTTGAAAACTAAAATAGCTGGGAATATGAAGTTTCATAATCAAATAAGCAGAAAAGTTTTGTATTTATCTACACTGAAATGCTAATAATAAAAAAAAATCAAATAACTAATTTAACATGCCATCAGCTCCCCAACCTTCAGATCTCTAGCATGTTTGGGGCAGCTAAAAACACTTTTTGGCCCAGATTCATGGATTATTTGCGCCGAAAAAAACGGGATTTGTGCGACATTCTGCCTGCAAATCCCCATTTGTTAAACAGGGATTTGCGGGCAGAATGGCGCACAAATCCCATTTTTTTCAGTGCAAATAATCCATGAATCAGGGCCTCTGTGTTGTCACTAAAAAACTCCAAATCACATTAGAATGAAAGTCACATTAATACCTTCACCTGTAAAATAGCTTTAAGAGGAGATCGGACACAACTCTGCTTGCATTATGATCTCAAAGTTATTGAATCAAATGACATTTTTACTGAAAGTTAATGAGCATTTATTCATACAGATAAGTAACAGTTTCTTTTTGGTGCTTGGTCTCATTTCCCTGTAAACACATGGTTCAGAGCCTCTCACATCTCTGAGCTGAATTTTGATTTAAAGCTGGGGTAAAAGCATTTGCACTGTGTTCTTTGAGAGTGGATGGGCTGAGGATATGCTTATCCTGCAGCAGAAAGCCCACCTCTGCCATCTGACATCATTAGTCTCTGCTGGCCTCTTCCATTGTTCTTGTAATCTTAAATTGACTTCAGTTTTGATCTAATAGTTTGTATTTCTTTGAGCACTGCACCCAACCAGACAGGCCCTGTTTGGATCTGGCCCATCGTAAACACCTAGCATGCAGAAGCTTCAAATAGATCTCCCTTCCAGATAAGAAGCCCCACAGACTTGTGGGAAGTCACTTGCCAAGTCTGAACAGCCGCCTAAAATAAATGCATGTTTTTCTTGTGCTCAGATGAGATTCACATATTGTATCCGAAAGAAAATAAACTTTTAAATCGGTGGCATATATTTTCCATTTGAACCTTACATTCCTGCATCTTGCTACCACTGTTCAGGCCTTCCTTAGAATATGCACATGTTGGCCGCTGAACAATTTTCTCCCCGTATACATTGGCAGTTGCAAAATGCACACAGACATCTGGACATTACAGGTCCAGCCCCTTCGCTTTGCACACAGCGCTTGTTTTTCACTGGCGAATTGAAAGTGAAGCACCGTGTTTCAATTTGCTCATTCACAATGGGCATTTATATTTTAAATGATATCTGTTTCTGTGTTGAATAGAATGGTATAATCTTCAGCAAGACAAATACGGCCTCATTACAACCTTTGCAGAATGGGTTAACGGGTGCCGCTAATGGAGGCGGACCCGTTAAACCCATTCCGCAAGATTACGAGGTTCCCTCACGGGACCCGGTAAGGATGCCTGGTAAAACCAGGCGTCCTTACCGGGTCCCGCGAGGGGACCAGGGAGCTAACAACGGGCCAGTCGCAATCGGCCCATTGTTAGCTCCCTGCACCCATTCCCATTGAGCCCTTTGGGGACTCAAATGGGAATGGGGAAGGTCCGGGCCTGGGTTCCCTGAAGGAGGAATTACCAGGCCCTCCAAACTCGGAATGGCCCGGTAATTCCCCATTCAGGAACCCGGACCCGGTTTTGGTGGCTACCGCCAAAGTCGTAAGGAGGCCCATATTCTTCTATTCTGTTCTAGTGTATTTTTGTATAGCGCCAACTAACCGCCGGGCCTCAGAGCGCTGAGGACACACTGTTCTTTGAGTCATTTTCAGCAAGACACATATTTTTACCTACCAGGCCCTTTCACTGGTTAAGGTTTGGGCTGGCATATTTATGCCAGTGTGTCTAGTCTCATTAGACCAATACATTTGACAGTAAGGCCTAATCAGGCCTTTCCTTTTGTCATGCTAGGGATGTCATTAAACCCCACACTGGGGACCAAACCAGTACATGGAGTTCAGATGCAGCTGTGTGTGGAGTGGCCCCTTACAGGGCCAGCTCGTAATGCTTATTAATTTCATTATAGTCAGTATGGTGTTGTCCCCTTTAAGGTGTTGAGTCATGACTCCATCATGACGTGCTCCAAGTAAAAGGAGCTCATGCCGGCACGTGAGTACAGCTGCAGACTCCATGATTGGCAACATCATCTCCTGCTCATTATTGTGTGTAACACTGTTTGCCCACAGCTGTATGCATAACTGATCCTTGTGATCACATATTCCTGTGTGAAGGCTCAGTGATCCCAGCATCTGGAGAGCTGTGTGACCACAGAAGTATCCTGGTGTGCTGGGTGCCCCCAGCACTGTTCCAGATGTCCTTTTTGTCCACAGGTCCAGCCTCACAACAATGGCGATGAAGGATTGGATGGCCCTGTGGCACTGAGGATGCCTGCAAGGCTGGCAGTGGTGAATCCCACTCAGCAATCCTTCCTGGCTGCCATCTGAAACAGAGTGCAATGGGTTTGGCTCATGTTGGCTCCACCCCCACCTCGCTTAGGACAGTAGGCACTGAGCCCTGGTGTCACAGTTTATTACACAGTACACGCCAGCTAAGGAACTCCTTCCCCTACAATGGATGTGGCTCACAATAAAACCCTTTTTATTTTGAATCTACTATGGGTTCTTTTTTGAGTAGGCCTCCGAACCGTCTCGCACCCAACCTCCACAAACACCCTGTGTCACAATGGACTAGAAACCAGGCCGGGGTGTATCAGTTAGATATTTATTATTTAATGAAAAAGAAAATAGTCAAAATACAGCAGCCACCCAAAATTGTGGCAACAAAAAATGCAATGATCTCTACATAACAACCAGGATAAGATATCCTATTACAGTTCACTCAGGTCTTTAATGGCAAAACAGAAAGAAAGAACAATTTTTACAAAATCATAGCACCAACGGTTTAGCACTCCCCCCTGCAACACTCACTCCCAAATATCAGGTAAACTTGATTCCTTTGAATGGAAGGCAGTGGCAAGGATTAGGAATAGAGAGAGAAAATCAGATTTGGGATAAAGCCCACCACCACCAGATGGGAAGCCAGCAAAGAAAGGGAAACCGGTTTTGGAGCAAAATGGAAGAATGGGGAATTTGTTATTGCTCACAGCTGCTAGGGGACAGAATAGAAGGAAATGTGTATTGCTTACACTTATAATATAGGGAACGTTTTAGAGAATACTAATCAGTACACCAGGGCAAAATAGAAATGAAGTAGGAAAATCGTTTTTGAGAAAAAGCAAATGCAAAGGGAAAATACGCTGGCAAATGGAGCTTTGTTTATACTGGGGCATACAATGACAGACAGCTCAGGGAACGGGTTTAGCTTAGAATAGGAAAATCAGTTTTCAGTGACAATGACAGAGGCACTTAACAGGTAAACCTCTAGGCAAAAAAGGTATAGCTCAGAATGGGAACAATGGTTTGGGTTTGATAGGACAGCTACACATAGGAATTTGTTTCGTAATGCACACAATACACAGATAAATTCGGTTTTTAGTTACAAGGAGACCAATTCTGGTGGTTGGCGGACTTACCGCCCCATTCCGAGGTTGGCGGGGCGGTAAGTCCCCAATCCCCATTTACCCTTCCCCATTCCCATTTTTGCCCCATAGGGCATAATGGGAGTGGGGAAGGCGTTAATTACGCCACCGTAAATTACGGTGGCGTAATTAACATCAAGGTCCCTTAGCGCCATGGATTTTAACACCTGCTAAAAGCAGGTGTTAAAACCTCCATGGCGCTAAGGGACCTCGGAATCAGGCGGTAAGGGTCGGCGCTGTTTACGCCGCCGTAAACCCCTTACCGCCTGAGTCGTAATGAGGCCCTATAACAATTAAATACAAACACCAGGAACAAGATGGTTGATTTTGAATGGCAACAATCTTGTACCGTGAATTTTAATGAGGGAATTCATTGATTTACTTACAAAAATACTATTTACACAGCCAAATTAGTGGTTTTTCAAATGACATATGCTAATATACACAAGCAAACAAGAGATCCTTCTATGGGGCAATGACTGAACTACACAGACAATTTGGGGTTTCAATAGGGAATATTGGATGTGCTACTACAAAAATGAAGGGCTTATGCAATTTAGGGCTGAGATTATATGCTACTTACAAAGCAAGCCTTGGTTTAGGTTTCAGGAAAGCCACCTGGATCACTGGACACTCTGGACAGATAGGTCAAGGGTCTGGTCACTGCAGTCTCAAAGATGGTAAGGTTCAGCAGCTTTCTCTCCGTCCTCCTTCTCCTGTCTCCCCAGTTTTTGTGTGCGTCCTGAGTCCTAGTACAGTCCCCCTTATATAGCAGACATGACATCACTCATTTTACAATCTGGGGGAGTGCCCTGTAATTATCCCTGCCGCTCGGATAGGACAGTTACCATCCCTCTCTCCACCCCCTGACAGGATTGGTTCAGGGGAGGAGAGCACCATCTGTCTGTTTGCATTTATTACCCTTCTTTGTTCTCATTACAACCTCTTTGGCAAACATGAAGTATGTATCATAACTTCATATTTACACTAACAACTGCCATATGAAACATATATTCAGTTTCAGCTGCTCATGGGAAATTAGGTAAGCCGATCGCCAACTCCGTACAATGTAGCATGGCCCTGTGGCACATATTTGTCCTTTTCATAAAATGTATAACAATTATGAAACTGCAAATGATCAAGCATGTTCCTAATTTCAATTTTCACCGTTTCATCAAATCTCATAATTGTCACATGTTCAGATCAACCAGAAACCTACTCTAACTGGCCATTAAAGTCCCCATGGTCCTAGGAAAATGAAAATTCATATCTTTAAAACCTCCTGGAACTTACATGAAAAATGGCATGAAATTAAATGAATCCTCATTCTGATTGCTGCGCAAAATGCCTAACAATGAAATCAGTCTTTTAATGTCAATTGTGGGAGGGCTGCTTCATCCCCCACAGCCATCTGTATTCCACTGGGCTCAGCCGGTGACCAGAGATTTTTATGAGTCCCTTTGAAATTGGCAGTTTGCTCTTTGAAGTGAATGCAGGAAGGGCTCACACCTCCTGGTCATGCTCCAGCCACACTTTGCCTTCTTTGAAATCTCTGGTTCCTGCCTTCATGTCCGCAGAACAGGGAATTATGACGCCCTCAGAAGCATCACATTTTATTGTGGGATTTTTATAGGATACATGTGCTATCCAGCGGGAAGTGGGGCTTTGTCATTATGTTCCTTCCTCAGCCCGAACTGGTTTTTCCTGCAGTAAGTGTCTCTTCAAAGGTGACTGGGGTTGTGTGGATTGAAACATAATATCCATTTGCTTTGGTCACCCCCAAAACATATTTCCCTGACATTTTCGGTGTGAGCAGTGCTATCTTTTTCCAATGTGACTTTTTAAAGCTGTTTTTCTATTCACCCATGTGCAGGCCATTTTTTTTGCTATTAATGTTTAAAATCCTGTCTGGCAGGTCACAGAATTCTTTGATTTCTCCTTCTTGGGTGAATTTACATTAGCTGTTTTTCCATAGATGATGATGGGTAGGCCCTCCTTCCCAATGGTTCTTTAATTTGACATGAGCACAAAGAAAAAGCCAGGCCGTTTTTGGTAGCAGTGTTTAAAGGGCTGCTGTTTCATGTGAAAGGAAAAGCAAAAGCTGTTTTTGGTTGTAGTGTTGAAATAATTATGTGAAATAAATATAAAGCAAGGCCATTTTTGGTTGCATTGTATAACTTCTTGCCATTCATTTGAAATAAAAGCAAAGCTGGGCCTTTTTGCTTGAAGTGTAGAACTTCTTGCCATTTATGTGAAATAAAAGTAAAGTAAGGCCGTTTTTGCTTGCAGCATTTAAATGCTTGCCACTCATGTGACAGGGAAAGCAAAGAAAGGCCATTTTTGGTGGCAGTGTTTAATAGCTGCTATTCAGGTGAAAGGGGCTTCTGTTTGGGGCCTTTAAATGCACCCCACACTGGGTGTCCTTGGGTCGGGAGGGATTGTGTCCTCAAGGTGCCAAGGTCGGAGCGGAGAAGCTCCCCCCTGGCTAGACCCGGGCCTCAAGTAGTGTGATATTCGCGTTCTGTGATCGGAGTTCTACAAAAAATAAAATAAAAAGCAAACAGGCGTTCAGAAGATGAGTGCACCGAGGATGAAAAGGGCATTGCACTGTGTGACCGGGGCTTGGGAAGGACTGCCTGCAGGGTAAAATGACCTCTGTGATTGGAGCAAATAAAACAAAGATCCCGTATGCCCTGTGATCGGAGCTCTTCAAATAAAAAATAAATACAAAAAGGTGTGTATTTGATACACTCCGTGGTCAGAAAAAATTAAGAATGTCAAAGGAAGTTGTTCCTGTGCGCTCCACCTAGGAGCTACAGGAAAGATGAACAAAGGAAGGCGCCTGGTGTTTGTGCTCTGCAAGAGGAGCTTTGAAAAGAGAAGAGAGTGAATGAGCTCTCCTTGTGCCCATAGCAGGAACTGAAGGGAAAAAAGGGTGATTGCCATGTGCGCTGTGATCAGAGCTGAATAAATAAAGAATGAACACATCAGGGCCGACACACAGGCGCAGAAGAATCTATAAACTGGCCCGAGTGTGGGCAGGCAGAAAATCCCACCAGCATCAGCGCACAAATGGTGAGCACGGGCGGAGGATTGCAGCTCCCCCAGGAGAGTGTGTATGCCATGATTGACAGTAATTATCCCTGTAAGAGTTACTTTGAAAAATTCAGACTCCAAAGCCCCTGGCAGTCAGAGTGGATGGTGAGGTAAGATCCTGCAGGAATGCTGCGACACACCAGAACCGTGACGTCCCAGACTGTACAGTCCCCATGAGATATGCACCGGGCAAAGAGTTGTAGTACACATTTGCACTTACTGAGACGATAGCAGACGTACCCACAACTACATCTTCAGGAGGTCCTGTGAGAGTTGCAGCTCCGGTGCAGAGTGCTTGTGTGCATTAGACAGTTGGAAAAGTCTGGACTCCGATTGTTCCCGACACCTCACCCATGTGTTCGCTAAACCCTGTTTTGGTGGGGAGTTGAATCAGGGGTGATGGGGTGAATAAAGCCCTCCTACTCATAAGGCTGCAGTGCCAGGAAAAGAGAGCATGGTCTGGGGGGGGTGGTAAGTGGGGCAAACCAGCCAGCATGCATCTGAAAAGCACAGTACTAGGAATGATCACCTGCGGCAAAGCATCCCACAAGGCCCTTTTCACCCTGCCCGAACCACTAATGGGCCTCATCGGATGTGGAGAAAAGTGAGTGTTGGCCGGCCAACTAGAGGTTCAGAGAATATGTTGCACAGAGTCAAAGACCGCTATCCCGTCGACTTTGGTCCCAGAAACTGCCTGTGCAAATGAAAGTGGGTCGTGGATGAGGGCAACAGAGAAAGTGATCCTAGCCCATGAGCCGGACCTGACCCAGGCCAGCAATGCAGGTGAGTGGGTGGTGGTGGCCTCGGGTGGATGTGCTGCCTTTGGGGAAAACCCCTCTTGGGTTGCAGGCCATCAGGGCCTGGATTGCGGGCAGAAAAAACATTTTACGGTTGAAGTCCTACCCGGAGCTTGGGTCAAGTCTCTGCTGGGTGAACTGAGAGATGTATTTGACCCAGGAATACAGTTACAGGCAGTACTATTCTCCCAAGTAGTGACCTAGAAGGGTGCCAGGACTGGAAGGCACCCACTGCTGTACTGTTCGATAACATGTTTAATGCATATGGCTGTTTGTTTGATCTGTAATGGAAAAGGACGAGTGTGGTGTTGTCCCTTTTAAGGTGTTGAGTCATGACTCCGTCATGACATGCTCCAAATAAAAGGAGCTCTTGCTGGCACATGAAGTCAGTATGGTGGCAGACTCCATGAGTGTCATGTCTCCTGCTCATTATTGTGTATAACACTGTGTGCCCATGGCTGTATGCACACCCGATCTACGGATCCCTGTGTGAATGTCGAGTGATTCTGGCAACTGTAGAGCTGTGTGACCACAGCAGTATACTGGTGCGCTAGGTGCCCCCAGCACTGATCCGGCTGGCCTGTGTGACCAGAGGTCCAGCCCGACAACAACCACTTACCTTTCTGTTTGGGCAGCCTATTCAGGCTCAGATTCTGATTCCGATGAGTTTAAAAACACATTTGAATGTGCCTGGTGAAGAAATGACTTGGCACCCCAGGAGTGCAGGAATGAGTATGGCCAAATCGCCTACTCAGCCCTCGCAAGAGTCCAAAATAAGAATGTCCAATCAAGCTTCTTTAAAATATACCATCTGAACACACCATCTGAAAAAATAACTAAATAGAACAGCACTAAACAAAATCCACCCCTGTGAAAAGAACACAAAACATTCAAGCGATAGAAAGATGCACTGTGGGTAACCAAACAGGGATGAAAGGCAATCATTAACCACAATGTTTGTAAAAGGATGTATATTGTGCTAATAAAAGGGATCAAAGGTGAGCAAAGGTGCCTCTTTGGTCCAAAGTTGGACCAGGGGGGGCAGTTTGGAATCAATCATACCCTCTTTCTGTTTTTGGCAGTTTGACAGCATTGGATCATGTTCTTGGCACTCTGCTAGTAGTTTGAAGATCAAGAGAGTACAAAAAGAAGCACTAGAGGGTCCAGGTCCTTGAATGTGTAAAATTGGCTCAAAATGCGGCTCAAAGCAGTTGAAAGGCGAAAAACATGGATCCTCCCTGATCTGGCTCGGAGTGTCGTGGAGAGTGTCGGTTTGTGGCAGTTCATTCACAAGTTGGTGGAACCTTTGTTGTGCCGGTAGTTGCTGGGGAGGGCCCCTTTACTGGAACACCAAGCATATTTGTACTGCCTGCTGACATGGTGTGTCATGGAGAGTGTCAGTCTGCAACAGTCCAGTCTTGAGTTGGTGGAACCTTTATTGTGGTGGTAGTTGCCGGGGAGGGTCCCATTACTGCAAAATCAAGCCTATTCGTACTGCCTGCTGGTGCGGAGCATCATGGAGAATGTCAGCCTGTGGTAGGCCACAGGAGTTTGCTTTCTCTGGGACTTTGTCAAACTGTGTGAAGACTCTGTCTTTCTCCTGGGTAATTAATTCTGTAATTATGACAATCCACAAAGTTGAAGCTCCAATAAACTTGCCTGTGTTTCCGAATACGAGAGGCAACTTGGCCCATGATAATTCACAATAAATTGGGGATAACTCCTATTGGAGACATTGGGGGTCTCTGAGTAAATGAGGGGAGTTTAAGTAGTTGACTTGTATATAATGGTATCTTCCAGAGCAATTTGTGTTAACAATGACAATTTACTCTCACAAAATAGACCTGCCCCAGAATCCATAGAGGTGAGCAGAGACTTAGAGTCTTGCTTATCACAATTCACCTCGCTATATGCCTCGGAAAGCTCTAAAATATTTGAAACATCAGTTTTTTCATTCCAGCATTCCCTGCCTCCCATGATTTCTTCTAAATTAATTCTGGACCTACATACCTCTATGCAGGACTCTCTGTCTGCATTATTTGCTCTTACATTTACTCTTGCTTCTCTAGTGAAGCCCTATGTGACAAATCACCTTCTGGGCACCAGTAGTACATTGATGAATATCGGTTTCTAAACCGCTAATCAGCCCCACACTTCTAGTACACCAGAAGGGATCCGAACAGATTGGAAACACAAGCAAATGATAAACCTCTGTGTCAAATTTTGGTAATGTGGATGGAATGGCAGGCTTATCTTCGAACGGTCGTGGATCATTGGTTAGTTTCACCACAGCGGAAATACAATTATTGCCCATTGTTCCGTTATTTGGCATTTATATAGCGGTCTATATATCATTGGTATGACCTCAAAGCGCTTGTGGGTTGAACGACGGCCTCGGGGACCGTAGTCCAGGTCAGTGGAGAGAGTAGGTTATCTTAGGGTGCTTGGGTGCACTCATTATGTGCGCAGCTGATGTGATTGCCTGATGGTAGCTGCATGTTAGCATTAGGTGTGGTGGTATTGAGATTAGTTGAATGTCTGCAGTCAGAAGGTTGGCCTTCGAGACTGGATTTTGGCTGCGTTAGGCCTTTGTAGGACGCTTATGTGTGCAGCTAGGTATTTGTAGGTATAGCTAGGTTCTAGCAGGATGTTGAGGTGTTTGTGGGGTGATGTTCATATGTGAGCAGCTAGGCCGAAATTGATCGAGGGGTGTAGCTGTGCTCTATTGTGTGTTGGTTTAGAGTAGAGAGTGAGCCTAGTTATAGGAGAGGTGAGTGTCTGCAGTGGAGGTTTTATTCTTACAAGCCACCTGTTCTGGGGTTCGTTACACATTTCTTTTGCGGTTGCTGCATTCAGATTGGCATTATTAGTCATTTAATAGTCGTATTCAGTGATGTCACTGCTCGGCATTTCATTGAACATTCGTCTGCAGGTTGTAGGGTCTTCGCGGCCATCAAAGGTCTTAAGCAGCATTATGAAAAGAGCCAGGTTTTTAGAGCTTTGCTGAAGGCCATGTAGTCTTGGGTGTGTCAAATATGTGGGGGGAGTGAGTTCCACAGAGTTGGGCCTAAGTTTGAGAAGGCGGATCCTCCAGTTCTGGCAGAATTGGAGGATGGAATTACTAGTAAGAGGGCTGAGCTAGGTCTTAGGGTGTGCAGTGGGAGGTAGGGTTTTATCTTCTCTTGTAGGTACGTTGGGCCGGTCTTGTGCACTTCTTGGTGGGTAATGCATTGGGTTTTGAAGGTTGCCCTAGGTCCGACAGGGATCCAGTGGAGGGTGCGGAGAGCGAGGGAGATGTGGTCTCTGTGTCCCAGGGCGAGAAGGAGTTTGGCAGCAGCATTTTGGGCTCTTTGTAGTTTGTTAAGTTGGTAAGCTGGTGCTCGCAGGTATAAGGAGTTGGCATAGTACAGTATCAAGATAATTATAGACATAACAGCTGCGAGTCTATTGGGAGAGGTGAGGTAAGTGAAAATATGTCTAAGGAGTTTGAGATGGTAGTGACAGGATTTTGATACATTATTGATCTGACGGGAGAGGGTTAGGCCTGAGGCCATAGTGCAGCCAAGGATTTTTACTATTTTGGAAGGAGGGGGTGGGGGGCCAAGGGAGGGGGCCATGGGAGAGGTTGTGGGAGAAGGGCAGTATTGCTGCACAGCATGATTTCTGTTTCATAAGGGTTCAAAAGAAATTGGTTAATTGACATCCATCAGTCAATATCACTGAGACAAGCTTCAATGTCGGGAATGAGTTGGTGGTTGTTTTGGGATTTCTTAGGATGATTTGAGTATCATCGGCTTAGTTGTAGCAGGTAAGGTTGCATGCGCTGATGATTCCTGATAGAGTGGTCAGATAGATAATGAAAATGAGAGCAGAGAGGCAGGCACCTTAGGGTACTCCAGTGTTTACAGCACAAGCAGTAGAAACAAAGGGGGAGAGGAGGGTGATTTGTTTCCTGTTGCTGAGGAAAGAGGTGATCCATTTGAGTGCCGAGCCATGGATCCAAGGGAGTGGGGGTGGTCAAGGTTGATTTCATGGTTAACAGTGGCAAAGGCTGCTGAAAGAAGAAGGAGAATCAGCGCTGCCCAAACCTCATAGTGTGCTGCAACCTTGAGATCATCCCATATCGAGATAAGAGTGTTTTCTATTCCATGGCGTGGTCTGAAGCCTGATTGTGCAGAGTCAAGAAGTTTATTGGATTCTACAAAGTAGTTGAGCTGGTAGTATGCGGTCCGGTCAATGAATTTCATGAGAAATCTGGTGTTGGAGATTGGCCTGTAATTCTTAGGGTTAAGGCAGTCAAGGGATGCCTTTTTTAGAAGCGGTTTGACATGCACTATTTTAAAAGCTTCTGGAAAGGTGCTAGAGGTGAGGGAGTCATTTAGTATGGATCTTACATGTTCTCCTGCATAAGTAGAGGAGAATATTTCTTTTAAGGGAGGAGGGGTAGGGGTCGCTGGGCCATCCAGAGGGTCTGCTGCCAGATAGCAGGTCTAGGTACTCATCTCTCAAGATTGGTTGGAGGGAGTCAAAGGTTGGCATAGAGGGTGTCTGGGCAACAGAGTAAGGAGGAGTCGATGTAGGGCACGGGAGAGGGTGGAGAGTTTGGTGTTGACGGTTGCCATCCTGTCAAGTGCAGTGTTGTACAAATATAGTGAGAGGGAGTCGTAGAGTGTTTGTGTAGGAGTGGTTTTGGTAGAGGTGCAAGTAGGTTTCACAAATTTGGGGATGATTATGTGGAGTTCTTTGCAGCTGCTGACACAGTTCAGAATTTGTTTATTGTAATGGGCTTCTTTGGCATTTTGGATCTTTGATTTGTAATTACGGTGGTGGAGGGTGAACATGGATCTGCTGAGGATGGTTTTAGATGCTCGCCATTTAAGTTCAAGATTGTTGTTTAGATTTGTGAGTGTCTTCAAGTGGGGCATGAACCATTTGGGGGACGGTCCTTTTGCTTGAGGCTACGGGGCATGAGGGGGTGAGAGGAATTAGTGATTATTTAAGCCAGGAGTCAAAGGATTCAATGGTTAAGGGTCTACCACAGGACAGCGTTGCTGGGGGACAGAGTAGCAGGGCTTTGGCTAGGTCAGGGAGTACCTTGACTTTGTTCGAGCATTTGTGATGGAAAGTGGGGGTGGGGGGGCTTTGGGAATAGTGGCAGGTATGTGGATAGTGAAAGGGATGGCAGGGTGGTCTGTCCAGATAAGCAGTTTGGGACTGGAGATAGAGAGAAGGTCATAAGAGTTGAAGACCGCATCAAGGATGTGCCCACCTGAATGAGTTGACCAGTGGTTTGTCAGAAGAGGTTGAGTGCATCAAGACTGTCGACAAGAGGTTGGGTCATGGGGTTTTTGGGCAAATCAAACCAGGTATTGAAGTCTCCCAATCATGTAAGGGTTGGGTGTTTACCTGAATGGTAGCTATTGAGTCACAGAGATTGTTGGCAAAATGTCTGTGGTATCCAGGGGGTCTGTTAATGAGAAGGAAGCTGTGGGTGTGTGTTGATGGTAGCGAGAGGTTTACTAGAAGGGATTCACAGGAGGCGTTTGCATTTCTGGGTTTCGACGAGTGAGACAGAGAGATGAGGTTTGTAGAGGATTGCCACTCTGCTACCTCTGGTTGGTCTGTTGTGGGCGATAAGTGAGTATCTAGGGGGAAAGGGCTAGTGGGCGACTGGTGCAAAATCGTTGGAGAACCAGGTTTTGGTGATAAAAATGAGGTCAGGATTGTCAGAGGATGGGAAGTCAAAGATGCTGTGTCTGTTTCTCGCCACATAGCGGACATTCAAAAGGAGAGATGTGACTTCATAAGGGGAGGTGATTTTTGTGACGCTCAACGTTGGGGCTGCTTGTTGAACATGGGTGTTCAGTTAGATGGGGGTGGTAGGATCAGTCTGGGTGGTTGCAACTGATTGAGTGGTTGTAGAGGAGGGTCTGGTTGCATGTGCACTCTGAGGGTCAGGTGAGAGGGTTGGATCGATGGGAAGCAGGAAGAGTAGGCGGGCAGTGGTGGGTATGTGAGAGATGTGGTGGGTCAGATTAGGGGGGGTGAGTGAATCACTTGTGGTATGGGGGTTTAGGTGAGATGCTTGTGGTTCAAATCTGGAGGGTGCTGGGGGTTTAGGTGTACTGGGTGAGAAGTTGAGAGCAAGGGGGAGGAGATGAGGAGGGGTTTTGAAGGTAGCGGTGGGAAGGGATGGGTGGCTGGACCAATGGAGAAGTGGTGAGGAGTGGAGCATTGAGGGAGAGGGTCAGTTACTCTTTTGGTGTTTTGTGGGTTTTGGTGCCAGATGAGTATGAGAAAGGGTAGGAGGGTCAGTGGGGGAAGAGGATGAAGCGACTGTTCTTTAGAGGGCGAGACGTGCTACTTTCAGAAAAGGGAACTAGTATGAAAGGGGGGTTTGTGGGTGGGGGTCGAGTAGGGCTTGGGGGCAGAGGGTGGTATGGGAGGTAGGGTGAGTGGGTGAGGAGTTCCTCAGTGGGGACAAGTGAGGTGAGGTGGTGACAGGGAACTCATGATGTTTGGAGCACCAGAGAGCTCCTCTGGCTTTTGAGTTTGAGATTGGTGGGGTGTATAGATGGGGAGACTGGCCTGGTTCTCAATAGATGCTGGGGGGAAGATGAATGTTGATGTGTTTGGGTGGGTTGAGGTCTGCGGGTGTGGGTTTGGAGTGAATGTTGTTTGGCACACCAGAGTCCTCCTCTGATTCTAGAGTTAGAGGTGGAATGATGTTTGGGGTGGACAGGGGTGCTCTGGGTGTATCGTTGCTCGGGGGCAAGGGTTGTAGGTAGCAACCTGACGTGGATTTAGGGGGGTAATAGGGCAGCATTATAACATTTCATTTCATTTAAACCCCTGCCAACACTTTACATATTTGAGTATCTGTGTGTTTTATATTTCTGATTCTTAATTATACAAGAAAATAAACAGAAGAAAGCAGCCCCAAATTCAATGTTTCCTTTCCTATGAAATGCCATAATTTTCATCCTAGACTGGACTGTTCTCCCTTTAATAAAAGATTGCTGTATACTTTCTGTTGACTGAAAATATTTCTTTTAGTACCTTGTATGCTGATTTGGACATATATTCTGGTTGTAGATGGGCTGCTCACATCGTAGGTATCTTTTTCAGATGTTGTGCACAGGTTGCTGCTAATACTGTGTTTGTATTAGTAAAACTTTACTTTTCATCCTTTTCTTTTGCGTAGATTTCTCTACAGTGACTCAGGTTTCCTGATGCAGGACCAAGTCCCTACCCTTTTTTTGCAAATAATCACTTAGCATGCCCTCAGTGCCTGGCCAGTTGACCCACTGTGTAGCTCCTGGGTTCTTCCCTGCCTATTCAAGGTAACCACTGAGCATGGCAGCATGGAATGGCAAGCTGATCATTGAGTGGTTTAGGGATGCCCTGCCCTGGTCAAATTGGGGTGTCTGTGTCAGGAAACCAGTAGTCAGGAAGTCACTGTCATCCAATGCACATAGCAAGCCTGCCCCGCCTCCACTTCATTTCTTTCCTATGGCTCACCTGATATAAGCTCCGCCCAAACCCTCGAGCGGCGCTTCTGAATTTGTATTCAGCCGCATTACCTTTTTTCTTTGTTTTTGCTTGAATTTGGCTTTCAACTCTATTTTTGCTTACCAACCTCGATTTGTGCCTGAGCCCTTGACTACTATGACGCCTGGATTTAACTGACCCGGTTTTCACTACGGGCTGCACTTTACTACGATTTTGTCACCAATACCGCCAGGAACCTTACAACCTTGGAACGGATTACAGATTTCTTGCTTCACGGATAAATCACCTTGTCATCGGCTCCATAGAACTTTTAGATCCTCAAACGTCAAGTCTACGAACTCTTTGTGCTCAGACTAGAGACTTCCTGAGAGAGCACTTGTTTCTTTGCTAGGCGTCCTCGTGCCGTCAGTGTTAGGCGTTCTTTCTTGGAACATTGGACTCCATTTCAGGCCTCCTCGTGCCGGTGGGACAGGGGACTTATCATCACTTCCGTTCTCAACTCTCTGCACAAAAAGACGTCTCCTCCAGCATACACTGATGGTAAGACATTATTCTTTAACTACTATATTATAGGATTGCAATATCATCACTCTTTATTAGGTTGTCATAGTATCATTGCCCTTTGCCTAAAGGGTTACGTCTGAAATAACCAGGAACATGAATTCTTTGTGACTAGCCTGAATCTCCTGTCTGAGACACATAAGTGAGCATTTTGTTCATACTTCTGGTACTACCTTTTAATTGAGGTAAAGGTCCTGTGTGTTTTACTTGCAGCCAGCTTCCTGTGGCGTTCCTGTCCCGTTGGCGTAACACCATCTTCCGGTCAATAGATCTCTCAGTCTGTCCTTGTGTACAACTAAGAGTTATATTGGCAGAAATAATTTGTTCTCTACATGACGAGCTTAAACTGCCAGTAGGTGCACTCCCCTAGTGTACCTGACAGTCTGGATATGGTCAAATCCCCTTATCCAATACATGTAGGTCATGGGTATGGCTGCACTGGGCCCATGAGGTATTTTATCTATGTACTGGGTATTTGTAAAGTGCCTGTACAAGTGGTGTTTCAAGACACCAGCAGGGCAGCAAATTAGGGAACAAAGGCTATGTACAGTGGGTCTAGCAGGTAGTTGTGGGGTGGATGTGTGTGGGCCAAAGGCCTTGTCTGATACAAAGTAAACACTAGTCTTGGCTGGAGGACTGGCCCAGTGGTTCCACCATCCTGCAAACGTCAGTGACAGATAATGGCAGCCCTCTTACAAATGTTTACTAAGAGTCCACCAACCAAATTAGCTGCATTAAGGTCCATTAGGCATTGTAATTGACCATTAGTAGGTCCACATATCCAGGTGCAGGTTCCCCAGAAGAAGAAATGCAGACCAAGCCAGACTTAACCAATGGGGTGGACAAATGTCAATGTGTAGAACCACAGATTATTTTGGGCCATACATGCTGGCCAGAGTTCCAACACATTTGTGAAAGGATGCTTTTGGGGTCAGATGTCCATGCCTTCCAAATGTTTGATTTAAATCTGTCCAGAATCTCAGGCTTTAGGTGACATAAAACATTTGTCCATGGAGAATGAAGGGGAAACTGTACATTTTCAGATCCCCTTAGACATTGACAACTTTGATAGAGCCACATGAAAAGTTGCAAACAAATTAGATCTAGGACTTCATTTTTATTAACACCATTATGCAGATTTCTTGAACAACACTAAAGTTATAAACTGCCCAAGTAAACAAATAGCAATGTCCTAGATATTAGGCAATGACGGACATGATTTTTCCTCATGTAAACATACATCTGGGAGGTCTGTCCCCTAATATCTCCCATTCAACTCACCCAGAGCCAAATCCCTAAAAAGCTGGTCGAGCACCATTCCTCTCACTTTCTTTTTTCCTTTTTAGTAAGTTCCCTACGGGGATTCTACAGAGTTCCCCTAAAAGATTTCTTTCAGTGCATTCTCTGACCATATGTCCTAGGTTACCATAAAATTACCCATGATTATAGTATTTATATGTGCATCGTGGTTATTATCCTCTCCACCATGTTCTTCCATCTACCATTATGAAAGGTACTATTTTTAGGGGGAGAATATACACTAGCAATTAATAATTAATGAGTGTTGTCTATGGTATTGCAATCTAGAGCAACCTACAGATCAGTTTTTATTGTGACCCTTTTAATCTTAAATAGGAGGGCTGCTGGGACCAATCTTAAAATTCCTCCATATGGTCGACCCATCACCCTTTTCTTTGCCTTTGAAGCAAAACTACCATAACCCTTTACAATGCACACCTTCTTCACCCAAGTTTACTTAAGACAAATAATGTTTTATTTCTTGATACATGTTAGCAATTTCACATTTTGTCTCTGAGAACCACAATTTTCCATATCAATTTAAAAAATGGTGTTGTATAGTAAATATCCATAGTTCCAGATATGATGGAGGAGTTTGTTTTATACACCCCAAAACTGTAACTGGAGTTTTTCTGGAAACCTCTTGATTGTTCCAGCACATCTGATGACATGTCAAATATTATAGGGTGAACAGTAACAGGTTCTTGGCCACATTCCTCTTCTCAGATGTGTGGCTAATCGGCCTGACTATAACCGTATTTTAAAACTAATGAGTCATACCAGGAGTCATGTTGGTGGCAATAATTTGCCCTGACATCTAGAAAAATGTCAATACCCATGTTGCAAGCACTTCTCTACATTGGATTATACATGTCTTTAAATAGGAGTGGTCAAAACCAATTTACACATAGCTCTCACCACAAAACATGCAATCCCACAGAATTCGAATAGAAGAAAATATCTTAAAAGAAATGTTACTAACTCCTAGAAATGACTGTAAAGCACTTATACAAGTTCTCTTGTAAGTGTTTTTGTTTCCATGAGTCATTCCTGTAAAGGTGCATATGCAATTTCCTCCAATCCTCCAGGGTATCCTTAGGTACAGCACAGGGGGCATGATGTTGAGACTCTTGATGTGGTGCAGCACTGGGGACTAGATGTTGAAGCTCCTGATACGGTTGACTATCACCTCCATGAAAGGGTATAAGAAGGGCACAAGCTGATGTTCATCCGAACCTGCACAGGGGCACACCTTCATTTTCACTGACTAGGTTTTCATGCAAATGTGGCTTGTGGTTGTTAATTGCAAAATATTGCCCCAATGGAGGTGCTTCAGTATGAGTGCTCATGGTGCAATCATTCATGCCTTGCTCAGCACCACCATGGTTAGCATCAACCTTATCTTTGGTAAGGTCCCATTAGAACAGTGATCGCCAACGTGTAGCTTGGGAGCAACATATTGCTCGCAGAACCTTACTTTGTTGCTCAACAGCTGCCCTGGGCCAGCTGACAAATGTGTTAATGACTAAAATAATTGAACCATGTTCCCAAGTTAGTGTCCTAGAGAAAATGGTCATAATATGTTCCTTTGTACAGCTAGTAGGACCATAATGGATAAATGAGTGGGATGCATACCCAACCTTCCTTTATTAAATAATGTGCATGTGCTGCTTTTTGTACAAGTGAGGTTTGAGTTTGATGCCATATTTATCGAAATATTACTTTTAGTGTCATCTATAGTTATTATTACCTAGAGTCCTAGTGGAAAAATTGAAATCGTTTGATACTCTGCCCCTCTGACACGTGGAAAATGGGCAGATACACAAATGCATGCCAATTTATGAATAATTAATTTCCCCTATATTCAAATCCAATTAAGTGACTGCTAATAAGTTTAAATTAACAAGCCAATTAAATAAAAATACCTAGTTAGCACCACCACATCCATCTATTAAGTGGTCATTAAATGCTCACAGTTTTGACCAATGTTTGCCACTAGGTTTTGTGTAAAATCTCGTTTGGGCAAGGAAAATGGGCTCCAAATCTTTCAGAAAAATATTATTTTTATTCCTAACTACATTTACACCAATGTAACAGGCCTCATGTGGTTTAAAATGCACTATTTACCATTGCATGCTAAGTGAATTCTTAGGCGGTACCCTTCACAGCCACAGTGAAGTGATCTGCAAATCCTACCATGTAATGTTCAGTATAACTCAAACAAAATGTATTTAATAATATTTCTCCATTGTTAACATTTAGAAACATGTGTCATATTTTATAACATTTAACCAAAATACAAACGCAGCTTTAACATATTTAATCAAGCTATATATAAAAACCTGATCATTACAATTAATTATATAAAACATAGCTTTCATGCATGTCCATGCTTAGGCAAAAAGAGAAACAATGACAAATTTAATAGAAAATGAACCACATCTTCATCGACTCCCACTTTGCAGGCACCTTTGTGCTTCCTCCTGCACACCATCAATCATTGAGGGGTGGGTACATTTAAACGTATGCTTAGCATCAGCCTCTGGCATTCTGGGGATCTTATTTCACAGATTTCTCCTTGACGTTTTATATGTGTACATAAGTCTGCATATAAAGATAAAGAGGGCAGCTTACATACATTTTGGACAACTACCTCTCTCCTTATCAGACAAGCTCTTGCCTGAAGAGCTATTTTGAGTTGATGTACCCCCTCCATCCAAATGGACAGTGCCTTACAACCCGGCATACCGGAAGTAATTTTCTTGACCAGTAGAGACTGCAATCGCGCTTAGATTGAAACTCACTTTATGATTAGCAGAACATCCCATTTGTGCTTTTAAAAAATAAGTTACAAATCTTTACTGGGCCAACACTTTCAAACTGAACACCCCCAATTCAGCTCATAAGGCGCTACTAGAAGTAACTGCAGGAATTGTTTGACACCGGAATTTATTTTCTTACCCCTCCAGGCCATGACAGTTTGAACCACCCAGATTTAACTGTCATATAAATTCATGGAACATACATTTGTCTTATATACCTGCAGACACTTATCCATTCTGAATTCCCTGAAATTTAAATAAAATCATAAGAAGCCCTTTAATCCTGTCTTCTTAAAATGATTCACCCAAGCACCTCTTTGAGAAGAGTAGGTTCAAATCAAAATTAGACTACCCCCTCATCTCTACATTCATTTAAACACCAGCTACAAGGTTTCACCCTTTTCCTGAACACCATCATTTTTGTTTTCATCATATTTCATTTCAAACTATAGTTGCCAAAATAGTCATTTGTGTATAGAAGGTCCTATTCTGCCGGGGTTAGGTCCAAAATAGCCATGTCATTGGCATAAAGAAGCATACTATAAAATATACCCTTCTGAGAGGGTGGATTAATTTTCCTAAGAGAAGCTCTAGAGTCAAAGTCTGTAAGGAAAACATTGGTGCCAACTGACATACATGCCTTTCACCTTTATTGGTGTCGGAAAAACAATGTATAGTTCCCTGATCTTGTATTGCGGACAGACACTGAGATATCTGAGCAGACATTGGGGTCAGGTGAGAGTTAGTGTGATGCATACTTTGACCTACTGTGCTCTCTGCCCCCTGTTGCCACACCCTGGCATGGTGCACTTTGTTGCAGTGCATTGCAGTGCAAATGTCCCAGAAACTGTGCGTTCTAGGGATGAGGACCGGCCCTTCTACGACCACATTGATGCTTTGATGATTTCAGGCAACCATCTCATGTGTGAAGATGCTGAAATATGGGGAAAGGGGTGGGGTGTCCAAATGTTATATAGCCACACATGTCCAGAGGTTCCTAAAAGGTAACTATGAATAATTTGGTGCAGATTCATGAAAGGGTGTGTATAAGGAACAATGCTTTTCCAAGCCACAAAGCAACAAACATGTTTAGAGTTTTTACTGGAATCCAGGGAAAGGGGTGGGGTGTACAAATGTCACATAGCCAGTAATGTCAGGAGGGTCCTAAAAGATAAAATTTGGTGCAGATTGGTGAAACAGTGTGGAATTGTATAAGGAACAATGCTTTGCCAAGCCACAAACCCACAAATTATGGGTTTTGCTGCAATCTGTGGAATGGGGCGTAGAGTCCAAATGTCATGTAGCTAGTAATGTCTGTAGGGCCCTAACAGGTAGATATGCAAGATCTGGTGAAGATTGGTGAAATGGTGTGGAATTGTATAAGGAAGAACTCTTCGCAAAGCCACAAACCCATAAACACATTTTGACTTGTGCTTGTATCCGTGGAACGGGGTGAGATGTCCAAATGCCATGTTGCAAGCATTGTCTGGAGGGTCCTAACAGGTAACTATGCACAATTTGGTGCAGATTGGTGAAAAGGGGTAGAATTGTATAAAGAACAACGCTTTGCCAAAGCAAAACCCACCAACTAACAGAGGAAAATATCTTACTGGCAATGCCCAGTAAGTAAATTGGTCTGTAAGCATGGGGAGCTGGTGGTCCAATGACTGCCTGTCCAAGAAGATGGCATAATGCATGTCTCAACAATTGCATTAAACAAAAAACAATTTGGTGTCAATCGAAATTGCGGCCTTCGGTAAAAGCTCCCAAAGCTTTTTTGTGTATTTTGGCAATTTCTATATGCCCTTTTGAAACTATAAATCTAGCCAGCTGTGTACACACCACTCACTAAAACATGGTTCAATTTCCATTTTCAGATTCTGCATTGAACCATAGGACATCTCTTTCTATAACGTGGACCCCCTTAACTGGCTTAACTGGGGAGGCATTTTATAATAGCTTTGTCCAGGATAGTTTCCACCAAAGACTCAAACTGACGTTTTCCTTTGTGGTCTATGAACTGTTTAACAGTTGAAAGAGAATATTGTTTAATTGCTTGTGAATTGGTAATTCTTTCAAATGCCTCATTGTCGAGCTAAAACATAGCCAAACAGACCATCTGACTCTCCGACACCTCCTTTGTGGTGCCTACCCTGGCCATTGGAAATTTAACTCAAGATAATAGTAATTACTACATGTTCAATCAGAAATGCAACATTTAATAACATTCCTGAAGAAAAGACAGTCAACATTACAGTAATGATGATTGAGGAACAGTATTACTGGTTTTGTATGCTTAGGAATGCATCATTTGGCACTAGAAATCCTGAAGAATCCCCAGGAAGAACCCCAAAGTAGAAATGAAAATCAGTACTACATTTGTAGCCAATTTTACTGTCCAAACATTTGCACTAAATTTCTGAAAAATATGTTGCTAGTAAACCCGAAGCCCCTGGTAATGTTTATTTAGTACTACTATATTTTTGAACAATGTGACTGTCCTATCTGTCTAAAAATTTCCTATTGACCACTCAATTTCCTCAACATTTCCTGTAAACTACCACTTGTTAAAGGCCTTGCAAATTTCCTTTACTAGATTTGCATGTGGTCTAGATAACTCTAGTACTGCACATTAACATGTTCTAATAGCAGTGTTACGTTTATTACATTTTTAATTTGTGTTGCAATAATTTTTCCTCCAATTGAGTGCTGATATGTTTTGCTGACAGAATGAATGTTGCTACCATTTCATTTGATATGAACATTTTGCTAATTGCGCACAAAAGTTTGGGGACCCCTGTTCGAGTAGACTTTCAAGTTTCTATTTCTGCTTAAATTGAGCAAGATAGTTTCTTTTGTAACATCTTAAAAAGATTTGGAAATGCCCTACGGTAAAACATCTTGCGGGGTACATCTGTAAACCACTGTACACAACAATATATTTCCTTGACTGCTGTGTAAATGCATCAAACTGTTTCCCAAAACTTTGATTACCTATCTGCTGGTTCTCTTCTGTGCATTTAGCTGCTTAGCATTACAACATGTCCCATCAATATCTGGATTTTAACTGATAACGTCAATATTACTATTCAACTATACATTTTACATAATCACTAGTATTAATATCTTTAACACAAACATTTCAGCAGATGCATTGGTATACTTTGATCCATTGTTGCAAACTATACTTTCCTGAACATAATGCTGATGCCGGTTCTTACTCTTCTGCTGCTTCTTTGATGGTTCCCGTTTGAAGACACGCTGAGAAGAAAAAAAACATGCCTAATGTTATAGTAACAACTAGATAAAGAATGAATAAATACATATTTACTCCTCACACATATTCACAAGATGCGTATAGAAATCAGCCCCTTCTCCAAGTAGCGTACATGTCCAATAACAACCATAACCCTTGAAAAGGCCTTCTTTTCGGTCAACCCTGTTTACGCTCAGCCAGTGACTCATTACCAAACACGTAGACACCCCAACAAAAGAGAAATACTTGGAAATTAGGTATCACCCCCATGTCAAATGTCTTGGACACCTGTAACAAACTTCAGCCTCACCCTAGACAGACCCAAGTAGTGGAAACCTTCCATCTTTTGCAGTCTGCCTTCCCTTTTCATTTTATCATGCTTTTGTTGAGATTTTACTATACTGTGTTAAAGACTGTACACATCTCACTTTGCAACTACTACTCCAGACTGAACATCTGTATTGTATTAAGAAGCAGTGGCATTCCATCTACAGCTTATCTGTTAAGACAATGGCTCAATCATGCATGTATATTCCAACTTTCCTAGTTCAACACATAATAACACCTTCCACCAATCACACATAACTGTAGAGCTACAGGCTTGAGTGAATAGAGGAATGAAGCTGCTCTGTGACTTCTAACTCACAAAACAAACATGTGTGACAATGTACTAATCGAAAATGAATCAGTTCAATGTAAAAAAGCCCAAAATACTGTATCTAAATTTCCATCAATTGAAAGTCTAACCCACTATATTCATATCGTCTAACACCCCTTAATAATGCAACGTATCTTCTGCCTAGATAAAACGTTGTGCACATTTCCATCCTAGGACATTTAAATTACAACACGCATTTGATATGCTTAAGTTGTGTTTGTTGATTCTTTGATTACATAACTGGTGTGCTTCACTGCTCACCTTCTATGGTCTGCAAGCTCAGAGTGGTCTGGTATGCATTACAATGATGGACAGCCATCATTTGAATATCCATGACACACTTTCTGTTCTTTTTCAGGCATTGCCCATAATAGGCTGGGGTAAAGAGTACATGGTGTGGTTTCCTGCAGCCTTCGGATGGGTACTTACTTCTGCTACTCACCTCAACTCTGGTGCAAGTCTCTGTATCTGGCATATGGGTGTAATTGAGGAAAATGTATGGTGCAGATAGTACTACATCCTTACATGCCCAAGTCTGCATGAAATTAGGTTCACCAGCAATATGACCAAATCCTGCAGTCATCCAGTCTTTCTCAATGTGCTAGCATCATGCAGGACCCTGCTCACTCCCATTACCATACCATTCAGCATCAGACACAGGTACACTCCCTATACCATACAAGACAAAACCAACCCTGACAACACCCATTTGCTAAACAAGGCAGCACCAGACCCAACAACCCTATACCCTACACAGCAGCATTTGCTTTATGCACACCGGCAGAAAGTCAGCAGCTTCTATATACACATATTTTGCCCATACTGTGCAAAAGGGCTCATTACAGTTATTGTGACAGATTCACTTGAAACCACTCCCACCTAGTCTAAGCATGCACCATAGAGAATGTGAAAAGCACTGTCCCACTGTCTCTGTGCTACATTGTGGATTTGTTTCAAGAATTATTTGTTAATTGCAAGAATAAAAAAGAACACTTGAAAATGAATAGAACAAAGAACCAATGTATCTACTACAAATAGCTGACAACTAGCCACTTAGGTAAATCAGCCCTCTCAACCCAAATGGCAAGTGTGCTTAGAACAATCCTGACATTTCAATGTATATATACATGAAATTGGGCTGTGGAAAAACAACCAGGTAAGTTTTGAAAATACTAAGAGATTTGTAGCTATAACCCTATGAGACATCCTTTCCAAAAACAAGTAGAAAACTTAACAATGCATTCCATAGCCTTTACTTAAAAAGGCAGTATTCAAACATACAACATTTGAAAAAATCGACCTTTTAATTACTTTTGGAAACATTACTACGTAGCAATACATACATATCCTTTAAAATATCAAAACTGTTACGTTGGAAGGTGTCTTACAAATTTAGATTGCAAGTGAAAACAGATTCTGAACATTAACATCCAATGGTCGAAGATCAAAATTCATTATAAAAGCAAATCAGTAAAAAAAAAATGTTAAATACCCAGCACACATTACACGTTATCATAAACATGAACATTTCTATTTCCTAACTTCAAACTATGAACACAAACTACCAACTCGTATTCCCTACATCCTTTCTACTGATCACAATCATTCCCTACATATCAACATCAGCACACAAACAACAACTAACAATAAAATGCATTGTAATCACTTCCCATCTAACATCTAAGTCACTGCACAGTACACAAAATACACCCTTTTATTAGACACACAATACGAAACTAGAACCACACCACAAATCCTTTCTGAAATAAAGAACTCACACAAAATGCCATTAAATGTAAACACTCCCAAATATATACATATCTGTATACATTTGCACAAAATGTATTATACACCTAACAAAAGATCTGCACTATTTTTGTTAACTTCTCAAATCAAACCGCAACCTGACACCCTATTAAACTAAACAAATATGTGATTCGAGAACCATTCATAAAAATACTCTGAATCGAGATCCAAACTCAAACCATGCAGAAAAGTACACTGAATCGAGAACCAAACTAGTACACCACATGAAACAGATCATGAACCGAAAAACAAGACAATGGCCTCATTACACAATGGCAGAGAACCATGGCGCTATTAGCGCCATTGGTTCATGCCGGTAAAATACCGGCACCGCCTTGGCGGAAAGGGGAATTACTGCCCCATTCCAAGGTTGGTGGGCGGTAATTCCCCCTTCCACCATTGCCCTTCCCCATTCCCATTTTTGCCCCATAGGGCTCAATGGGAATGGGGAAGGCGCTAATTACAGTACCGCAAATTACGTACCGTAATTAGCTCCCTGGGTCCCTTTTGCGGGTTGGTTTTTAACACCTGCAAAAAGCAGGCGTTAAATCCCCCAACCCGCAAAGGAACCTCGTAGTAAGGCGGTAAGGATTTACCGGTACCGGTACTTTACCGGTACCGGTAAATCCTTACCGCCATCCGTGTAATGAGGCCAAATATATCAACATCTGCCACATTTATTTCTAGCTCGAATCGAGAAATCATGTAAAATAATATGAATTACACTGCACCCTTAGTACACATTCTCCTTTAAACCAAATACAAAAAAGAAACATTCTGAATATAACTTTTTGGTTTGACTACACGAGTATGAGAATGGCTTAGAACATGTACAATATAAACATAGCGCACTTTCATTAATGTATGTTGTGTTTAATGACTTCATGTGAATCAAGACCTCAAAACTATTACACCCTCTTCCATGTGCCCGTTTATTTCTATTTCTCAATATCAATAAACCAAGCAGGTAACATTTAAACAATGTATAATTCTAATCATATAGTTAGACTATATCCCAAATATAATAGGCTATGGAAGTTACGTACTCAATCTGTTTCATGAATAGATCTTCAAATAAAATCCCAGTCTCTGAATTTTGACTATTGTTAGTTCAAACAGATTACAAAAGATAATAACACAGTAGAACCAGATGCTTGCCAAGTACACTGCAGGTAAGTCAAAAATCCTCCCTTAAGGCATAAGAACGCCAGTTCCAAATCTGAACATCATAGAAAGGAGACAATAACTCCAGAAAATGCCTTCACCCATTTCCTCACCATACAATACATACCTTATCTACCAATCTCATAAAATGTCTGTCATACAAGCCATCCAATCAAAGCACACTACCGTTCCCTCATATTTAAAGAAATACCTCACTACATCACTATTCTGTTGTAACACTCTCAGACACACATAATGTGCCACTATAAAGCAAATGAAAAATAAACGGTCTACAAAATTAGGGTTTTGTGGGTTTATAGGCTGATGATATACTGCATGGAGAGATTAATTCCTCAGCATGTTGGATTACTGAATTCTCAAATAATTTGGAAAGGAATTAGAGGCATGAGATGGGAGAAAATATTCCATGAATTAGTAAAAGTCATTAATATAGATATATGACAAAGGTTTTAAAACCAAGTAGTGGTTGTATTAATATTCATGCCCAAAATGACAAATGTATACAGCAGCCAGCACTCTGGCATTATGGTTATGCAAATCATGAACACAAGTCCCATGTACAGCCAACAGCCAAACATAAATTTCCTGAATCAGCCAGCAATCTGGCATTCAATTTATACAAATCATAAACATAAGTCCCATACACAGCCGTTTGCTGACATGTGCTTCGACCTGTGATCCTTCTCAGGGTTGATAAATAAACTGTACATGTTATACAATGTAAGATACTGCAATGATTCTGCTAGTTGAGTTCAATTGTTAGGGCCTCGAATAGGCCTTAGACCCAATTATTAGTTGCAGTTCCAATATAAGTGCGCCAATCATACAACATTACTGTAGGTTCCGATTCATTCTAGTGTCCTTTCTTTCAATGTTGCAAGCCCTTGGCGATTAACTTAGGCCCTCATTACAATTGTGCGTTAAGGGATTAACGTTACCGGTAATGGAATACCGGTATTGTTAAATCCCAACCCCAATTACGACCCGGCTTACTGCTATTAGCGGCACCGCTAAGTACGGTGCCACTAATAGCGGCTAGTTTGCGGGCGCGCAACCCTACATCCCGTAAATAGCGGCATGTCGCTAAATGGCACACCATCACACGCCATGCGGGCATGCAAATAGCGGCATGGTAAAGTCCCAAAAACCCCTTACCAGCATGGTGCTAATACCGGCATCACAAACCACCCGCTGGGAGAACTGAGCAGTGTTTCCACCTGCCACAGGTGGACACAATCAGCACAGGTGGAGGCAATGGAGACTGTGCCAGCACAAAAGGAGCACACCACACCCCGTCACACACCCCTTCCCACACCAAGATGGTTCCATTACTAGCAGCATTACATGGGCTGGTGGATATGATTGCAGTGCAGCAGCAACAACAGGCAGCACAGAGGAGACACAGGAGGAGGAGGAGAAGGAGGGTAAGACAGGCGCAGCAAGCACAACCAGGGCACCTAGTAATACCACAGAGGCAGCCACCAATCCCCAGGATATGAGCCAGTCCATTTAACCTTACCCCTGAGCAGATACACACCCTGTACCGTCTGGACCGGGATACCATCACCAGCATCGTGGACATGATACATGATGACATTGTGAGCCTCATAGACATCAGAACTGCCATCCCCCCTCTACTGAAGGTGGTGACCGTGCTCCACTTCCTGGCCACAGGCACTACCAGCATACAGTGGGGCAGATGCATGGCATCTCACAACCAGTATGCTCACGCACGCTGAACCAGGTACTCAATGCCCTCCTGAGGCATGCACGTGAACACATATTCCTGCCACGGACTGCCGAGGAGATCGCAAATACCAAAGTTGGCTTCTATTCACTGGCAGGCATCCCAAGTTGCATCGGGGCCATCGACTGTACACATGTGGAATTGGTGGTCCCACATCACAATGAAGTAGTCTACCGAAACAGAAAGCAATTCCACTCTATCAATGTCTAAATGGTATGTGACGCCAACAAGATAATCACACATTGTTGTGCCCGATTTCCCGGATCAACCCATGATTCAATGGTCCTGTGGAACTCAACCATACCACGCTACATGGAGTGACAAGCCGGACAACGTGTGTGGCTACTTGGTGAGTAGCAGGGCAAACACATGGCAGTGTGATTTGGGGGGGGGGATACATACTCCAACTGGGTGTGATTGGGGCGGAGAGATACATAATCCAACTGGCTGTGATTGGGGGGGGGAGATACATACTTCAACTGGGTGTAGACAGCCATCCGTAGGACAAATGGACATAAAGATGTACGCCAATGTCCATCAGGGAAGACCACAATGTACTTGAGAAGAACCCACATGCAATTTGAAGCTGCACAACATTGAGAACAATCCAGGTTTCCAAATATCACACATCCATCCACATCCACATTGCACATCATGCCACACCACATAATACACAAATCTGCAACATGGCGTCAAGATAGTTATACAGAATTAGCGCAGCACAACATCAATAAAGCAATGTGCCCTTCAATGCATGCAAAGGGATCACCCCTAGCCATAGCATTGAACCACACACCTATAGCATCACTGAAGTGATGATTCACAGCATGGCAACATCGATGTCGGAATGGCAGTACACTAGCAGTGTGGTACCAATTTTGCCTGGGCCCAGGGACACCTAAGGCCTGGCCTCACCCAGGACATGTCAATTACTGTCGAAGGCATGAATCGGGCATGTCCACTTGCAGGGTCAAGCTCACCTTTGCACATTGCAGTCACACAGATCGTCTGCATGCATGCTGGTAATCGTGGATTTCAATCACAATGCAAAGTCGATTTGTGTGATATGTACTGGCTGCTCTTGAGGTGAACAGTAACAGGTCCCCATTCTTCCCCCCATACAGGTGATGCCGGCTATCCCCTGAAGAGGTGGCTCCTTACCCCTGTACGGAACCCACAGAACAGGCACGAAGAGGACTACAATCATGCACATTCCCGTACCCACGTCGTGATTGAGCAGACCTTTGGCCTTTTGAAGACACGGTTTAGGTGCATTAGCAGGTCTGGTGGCTCTCTCCTGTACAGCCATGAGAAGGTGGCCAAGATCACCATGGCATGTGTCATGCTGCACAATATGTGTATCAGACGGAATGTGCCACTGCCCCCTGACGTTGAAATACAAGCACCTGATGAGGATGATGATGGTGATGATGGAGGTGACGGGGATGCAGGTCATGCAAGAGGCGATGGCCAGGAGGGACGTGATGTGAGACAGCATCTGATCAACCAAATATTCTGAGTAACATGGTTTCACTCTGTAGGATGGATATGGGTAGTAATGCACTGGTGTCTGTGTTGAAGCGCACAATGGACCCTGTCACCAATGAAGTACACATACACAATGAAGAAGTCCAAGCCTGTGTCTTGAGTAATCACCAGTGTATAAAGGAATATTAAGATGTAAAAGTGCATGTCCCCAACTATCCCACCACCCTACCCCCCTCCCCCCACAACAGTCCTGAAACACCCTTCCCACCTCCCCCACAACAGTCCCGAAACACCCTTCCCCCCTCCCCCCACAACAGTCCCGAAACACTCTTCCTCCCTCCCCCCACAACAGTCCCGAAACACCCTTCCCCCCTCAACAGTCCTGAAACACCCTTTACCCCCTCCCCCGACAACAACCCCTTATGTGCCTGGCACAATGTTGTTGTCCTGCTGTACATGTGTAAGGTTGACCCTATATGCGTGAGGACCTGCCTGAGTTGGCCAATCTCCACGCAAAGCCTGTTGGTACAGGCTTCAATCGCCTCCCTCGAGTGCCTGGCAGTCTCTGTGATCTCCCCCCTGAGACGGGCAGCCTCTTCCACATGCTGCCCAAACAGCACAGTGATGTCCTCTTGCCGCTGCCTGATGCTGGCCAGGTCAAGGGCACTGTGGCGTGCTCGTTGTGTGGCTGCTGCGCCTTCCTCTGCAACCAGGACATCTGGTGAAGCCACCAGTGGGCTACTGCACCCTCCCGTGTTGTCCTTGCCATGGACACTGGACCCTGGTGTTTGCTGTGGAGTTGCCTCTGGGGTTCCTGGCGGGGTTGGGGTGTGCATTTCCATGGAGAACTCCATCGGGTCCTCCACATCTGAGAGTGGCGCTGTGGCTGCCGCCTCACCTGTGGAACTTGTGGCAGCGGAGGGTGGGCCCTCCGTGGCTGGAATCTGTGGTGGGGGTTCACATCTGAAGGTGTGGCAGTTGTTGCTGGTGTGGACTGTGGTATAGTAACAGTGGCGCTCCAGCGATGTTTGGCACTCCGCATGGGAACACTTCTCCCTTTGCCCCTTGATGTAGTGGGGGTGTCCCCTGTGTCCTGTGGCCTTGGTTTCTTCTTGGCAGGGGGTGCCTGAGTCGCAGTGCCAGGTTCTTCACTGTCTGTATGTGAGCCTTTGGGGGACAAAGAGGGGGATGGCATTGGTGATGGTTCAATGTACTTCATGCAGAATACGTTAATCATGCTGTTGTGTGAATTGGGACTTCATTGGTAGGGATGCAGGTGATGGGTCTGTTGAGTGGGTCATCCATGCATGGTTCTGTGTGGCACTTGTCTGTGGTGATGCGTGCATGTGTGTGTGTTTGGGTTTGACACTGACATGGCCAGGGTTGTATGCATGTATGGATGTTGGCGCATCCATGAGGTGAATCTGAGCTCACATTTGGGGGGGACCTCAACATTCACAGTGCATAGTTTCATGTGTACACTCACCTCCATCTGATGTAGTGGCCACACCATGCTCCATGCTCCCGACTCCCTCGATTGATTCAACACCAATCGTGTTGGCGCAGGTCTCCTCCCACTCCTTCAATTTTATTGGCGAATCGGCTCCACCTCCTGTGGCCATGGCCATGTTGCGGTTCGCAGACAGGATGCTTTCTGCACTCACGGACAGTGCCCACCGCACTCACTTTCAGGGCAACCTCTGCCCAGATAGCCTGCTTCCGGACAGGGTCTTCCGCCGCATGTCGTTGGAGAATACCACATCGGCATTCGCTGCAAGGGTCTCAGTGAGCATTGTTAGCTCCTTGTTGGTGAACTTCTCCTTGCGCTGGTGGTCGGTTGTTTTTTTTATAGCCTTCGGCATGGCGAGGGAATCCTTGTGGCTTTGGAATGGCACAGTTCTCGAAACAGGTCCAGGGGGCAGAGGATGGCAATGGATTGTATTTTTAAAGATGGTCGCCGTGCTCTTTCCCGTTCCTGTGCGATGACGCTATTTCCGGTTCCGCTATTTAACGGTGACCGCTAATTTTGCGGTGACCGCTAATTGCGATGGGCGCTATTAGCGTTGACCGCTGTTTGCATGTTGCGGGAGGTCGGAAGTGCTATCAGCGCTTTCATCGGTGCCGCTAAGGGTCTTTTTGGGGTCATTACCGGCATGGCGCTATGCTTGTGTCCACATACTCGTAATGGTACGCTATTAGCTGCCTCTTGCCAAGGCAGACACGTTAATAGCGCCATGCCAGTAAATGTCGATTTTTACTGCACAACGTGTAATGAGGCCCTTTGACTCAGCAAGTCTTAGGTTATAGTGTTGCGCTCTCCACGTCTTTTCTGTTAAGGCTTATTTCTCAAGGATGTCTTGTTAGGCAACATCCTGTCTTCCAAGCATCATGCGTACCGTAGTTGGGTTATTATTTTAATCTCTAGGATAAAGATGTAGAAATAATAAAGTTATAATCTTCATCTTTATAATGTTTTAAACATAGTTTGGGCAATTATAACACCTAGGGTGTCTTTTTTTTCGAGAAGAGTGCACATAACTATATCCCTCTATCCTTGGTACTAACATCATTCCAAATGCAGAAATTAGTGGGGATGATTGGAACAAACTTGAGATTTTAAATAAAAATAATATGTATAGAACTAAATGGAGCATTAATGACAGAGTACTTGAGATCACACAATTCACAGAATGGATCCATATAGATCACTGAATCTTCCTAGATCAAATACAATTTAGGAGAGACTGATGTTTCACAGTGAATAAATGCCCATGGACTGGTAAATACTGATTATAAATATGACTAAGAGCATATCGGAAGAAGTGTTTCAGAAGATACTACAAAAACAAGATGATCTCTCAAACAAATCTGTTCTTGAAAATTATTAAAAGAAGTTGGAAGAATTGGAAATAACAATGAAAGAATTCAAGAAATTCAATCCAAATAAAACAATTGTGAAACTCAAAGGGGATATAGCATCCTTTTCTAAGGAAAGAATCAACCCATACACCATGTATTATTCTTTTTTGGAGTCTAATTTTCAGGTTTAGGGTACAGAAGGACAATCCTTATTAAAAAGACTTGTAAGAAAACAGGAACAGAGTATTGGAGCTTCTCTAGAAACAGCTATGATGAAGAGTGCAGACCAGGCCCCTCAAATAGTGAAGGATTAGCACCTGGTTCCAGAAATCAAGACACAAATTAACATTTTCAGGAAGCCTCTACATCTTCCAACAGTGCCTCTTTTCTACGATAAAGGGGATGGGGAAGAGGGAGGTGGCAGGACATTTGGCCTTATGGTAATGTGCGGTTAGTCGGACTGAATAGATTAGCCAGCTCCACCAAAGAAATACTGCCATGAGAATTTCTCCCCACCTCTCTTCTGGCAGTACTACAGAGTATCTAAAGGCATACCTCTTTCAGAGCCGGAAAAGGCACAGTGCACCTTATGTGTGAGGTGCACAGAAGAGGATTGGTGGCAGTGGCAATACAGAGCCAGGGAACTTCTGCTTATACAAATCACCTGATTTACTTCCTCTGGCATCAATAAGACCAGAATTTCAGGAACAGGTTCATAAAACAAGCCACCTCACTTTGGTTGCACTGATCTTGAGACCATCTCCACACCTGAAACATCAGAGTTCACTGAGGAAGCACCCCTACCACCACCAGTTAGCTACATATTCCTCTCCACTTCTGCCCCTTCACCATGTCCTGCTGCTGGTGATGGGAGTCTCTCCTCTGTGGCCCCTCCATTGGCCGCTCCACACCAATGCCAGTCTCCAGTAGGTGGCAGTTTGACATGCAGTATATGCGTCATGCCGAAATAACTGAATGTAAATAGTTTTGATGCAATTGAGGGTGCCTGGTTGGAGCATGGCAGAAATTGCCAGTAGTTTTTAAGAGGTTTTTTTTTGCTCTCTTTTTCAGGGCTTTTTCGCTGTTTGTATTTAAAACAAAAAGAAATATAAGACGTGTCTGAACATATTTTACTTTCCACCTATCATACATGCATCTGCCCACCTCTCATTCTTTACCCCAAAAGGTTATTTTCAGAACCACACAAAAAGTTTGTAAACAAACTAAACTGGTTGGAGAATGGGATTAAAACTGAGCAGAAAATAGCAGGTCCAAAAGATAAGTAGGAAGAGAGGGAAGGGAGTGGAGGAACAGGGCAAGAAGTATGTGCTGCTGTAGAGGGAGAATGAAGGCATAGACAGGCTCCCATTTGCCTCCCCATAACCAAGATTATGTCAACCATGGAAGGACCTCAAGTAACGGAAAAATACGGGGTTCACAGTGTATTCTAATCCACATTTCCGACCGCCGATTGCATGAGCGCCCTTCCCCAAGTGCGAATGAGGCATTCACACCCAGGGAAGGGCGCTCAGTCAATCAGGTGGTTGCAAATGTGGGCCAGAGCACACTTGTAGCATCTGCATTTTCCAGCCACCCAAGACCCTTCCCGGGTGGTGCCATCTTGATTGTGGGGAGGCAACACAGAGCCTCTCAAGTACCCCCTGATGCGGGGGCGGGGGGGTCGCTATAATATACATCAAGTCAGTTTGCAGACCTTGCAAATACCAGTCGACTACACAAGTTAAATAACTGAGTGCAGGAAGGGTCTCTTAACACAGATGTCAATGCCATTACCACCAGAATCACACTACCCCTAAATTGCATATCACCATTACAACCTGTGACATTTTCTACACAGGTGCTAATGGTGTGTATATGAAAAAAAAGGAAAACGTACCTGTAGCTTTCTGTGCAGCATTGCACGGTCCACCTAATGTCAATTTTCTAAGTGGAAGAAGCTTACAAGCACCACACAGCACCACACCAAAAACTACAGGTAAGCATTTTTCTTAATTGATTTCTTCACCAAAAAAAGGAACCATCAAATGCACAAAGAATATATAAATGGGTGTATTGTATATATGCCCAGGATATATACTTTTTGTTTGCATCACATTTTATAGTGACTTGTCCAAACCATCACGCAGAAATGCACTGGGAACCTATACAACATTAAAGTCAGCACAGTGCTCCCGACACCAACTGTATTCAAACTACATGGTTAGCACATAATATACGCTATAACTCATCCCCCTGGAAATCCACACATCAAATTTAAGAATAAGCTCACCTGCTCATTCCCAAAAATGGGGCACCTAAAATCAGCATATCCTCTCCTGTATTTTTAGATGCTGCATTCCTTGAGGGTCTGACCCAAAATCAAAATTAAAAAAAAATCTAATAAATTGTCAGACTATGAGCGAGAAAGGTGAAAGGAACAATGGGCCAGATGGAGAGTGATGGACAAGAACGCACAGATAGACCAGTGGGCCAGAGGTGAAAGCAAATAGTAAAACAAGACACAGCACACTGAATTAGTCATTTACACACCAAGACTAAAGTTATAGGCCCAAGCAATGGAGAATATTTAACAATTGGCACTGCACCTGTTATCAACCAGTGCAGCCTACCATCAAATAGACTATCCATATTAATCCACTCTTTTTTACATAAGATGTTGATATCAATAGTTTTTGGTTTGATTAAATGGGTCACAATCTGTTAGCAGCCCATGCATGCAAGCAAAATACTTACCAAATATTAAAAGCATGCAGACAAAGACCATATCATGTACAACCCCTCAATCACGTACCTACTACTACCTCTTCCATGAACAACACCTATAATACTGAGAATTTTAAAAGTTATAACAATACGCAAAACAAAGATTTAAAACAAAGATTTATTTGAGAGGGAAAGTGGTTGTGGGATTTTTTTTGTTAACTTCAGAACTTTCCCCTGTCACACTGTCTGCTTTCATTCTAAACTCAACGGTTTCGCTCTTCATAATCTGCATGTCCGTCTGAATATTCTGTACGATCCCTTTAATTATTCCCAAATTGTCATGAATTCCATCCTTTTCCACGTGATCATGTCGCTCCTGAACAATCCTCTTCCACACTTGAATGGCTTGTTTATCTGTTAAATAAAAAATAGGAAATGTTACAAACCAAATACCTATTTGACCTAAAAGTACTTTTACCAATAGAACACACATTACTAACCTAAGTATTAGACTAAATAACATTTATGGTAAGAATTACAGGACATATTAAGTATAAGCATGCACTTAATAGTCTTTAGTACCCAGAAGTATTTACTACAATTATCATGCTGGCATGTTGATCCCTCTCCATATAACTCATGCCAACACTTACACATGACCTAAACATAATATATAGTGAAACACATCACTAATCACAAATACCCAACCCCCATATTTCACTTGTGATACTACTTTCTTTACCATACAAAAGCATTTCTACAACCAAAATCCTCTCTATTGCTCATGTGTATTGCAAGCATTCACTGCTATTATCATGCTCGTATATTCCTCCCTCTCCATGGAACTCATGCTATTAATTACTCATGCTCTAAACCACATCTACAATGAAAAATATCACGAACATAAAAACCTAACTCACATACCAAACTTTCAATACTATCTTCTTAACCATACTAAAGCATACCAAGACCACAGTCCTCTCTATTGCTCACCTTTATTACTTTGGTCATAGAAAACCTAACACCACTTACAGAACCATATGAAGCATCTGCTTAAACATTACCTCATAATATTACCACATTCAAATAACTTCCCTACCCAGAAGTATTCACTGCAATTAGCATGGTGACATGTGTGTCTCTGTCCACAACATTCGTGCTAACTCTTATCTATGTCCAACATCTAAATTGCAGTGAAAAACTTAATTAAGCATAAGTGGCTCACTCACATATGTAACTTTCAATACTATCTACGTTAAAATGAAAACACATATCTAAAACCACATTGATCTCTATAGGTTACTTGTATTACTTAGGGCATAGAAAGCCTCACACTGATGTACTAATCCAAATGAAACAGGTTCCTTAACATTAGGTCCATGATATTACCAAGCCTATTACTAAGCCCAAGGACCCCCTGCCACAACTATCCACAGCTATTATCATGGTATCATGTTCCACCATATCCATTCAACTCATGTTACTCAAACACAAATGAAAAAAGTACTTTAAGATTAAACCATATTATTACCAGAATTAATAACTGCCCTTGGACAAAAAGATTCACTACTGATCTCATGTTGGCCTATTTTCCCCCTCCATGGCACTCATGCTAATACTCACCTATTGCCTGAACCTAAGCTACAATGAAAAACATAATTATATATGGAGACCTCAATCATATTTTTCAATTTCATAACTATCTACTTTACCACCCTAAGACATAAATAAAACCACAATGTTCTCGAAAACTAACAATTATTAGTCTTTAATACTTTTTATAGGAACATATACAATAAAATCACATAATCCAGAGCTGAATCTTCCTCCAGGTGGCAGCACCTCAGTTTCGTCCTACAGCACTTTTTTCATCTGAGGGGAAATTCTCCTTCAACCACTCCTGGTAGCTTTCCGTTCTCTATCGCTCCAAACACAGCGCTCTTAACAAAACACTCAAAGTCCTCTCTTTTGCCACTCGTCTTAGAGTGAAAAATGAAAACACATTAACATGACAGAGAATGAGGTATTATTCCTATTTCATTTCTCATTGGTTCCCTTTTCTTCATAGAAAGTGACAGGTGTCCAATAGAACGTCAAGTACCTCACATTTTCTTCATCTATTGAACCAATAACACAATGCCATTTTATGACTGACAACTCTATGGACGAATTAAAACTCAGACAATATAGTCTCACCACAAGCTATGTTCCTTGCCTGCCATATCAGACCTTACTATTGTACAAGATGGGTGATGATGGTAATGAGAACATCATTTCAGATGAATACCTCTATTCACAACCAAGCTACAGTGATCCTACCAGTAGAGCTGGAAGCACAGTAGACGACGATGATGGTGAACCCAATCGTAAGTGTGTGTATGAGTATTTCTTTCTTTACCCCCACTTTAGACAGTATAGAAGAGAAAAGTACCACATGTGCAAGGTGTTGTCAGCTTTGCCTCACTAGTTCCACATGTTTCTGTTCCTTTGGAAAGAAGAAAATTGATATCTCACAAGAGAAAAGAACATCATAAGTTAATCAGATCACTAATAGATGGCAGAACAAATAGGCATCCGAAAGCAACTCTTGGTGATTGTTTCTCAGACTAGTTTTGATGGACACAATGAAAATACAAAAGCTCTTTTAAGAGCCAACACATACTTAAATGTAAACATAGGAAATTTAACACAACAACATCATCTTCTAATATGCAATCAACAGTCTGAATTGAAAATCTTTTTTTTACAATCTCACATATCAAATAAGCACACTACCCACATTTCAAATTTATCCTTTCCCTTTTCCCATTTTTACATCTTCCACTCATCACAAACCTTGACCCATGCATCCCTCTAACTCGTTTGTTTGTTTGTTTATTTATTTATATGGCGCACAGGACCAGAAGGTATGAGGGCGCAAGCATTACAAGTATATTCTCAGCTTAGTTACAGTTCAGTACATTATTTACATTATTATACATTGTTATCCATGGGCACAGTGAGTAAATGCATTTACAGAGACAGAGTAGAATTACGACAGAGTTCCAGGTTGAGAAATGTTTGTAGTAGTTACAGGGTGTCGGTTATTAATCTTTGTTCTTAAGCCACTGGACATAGTTACGCTTAAATTGGTGGTAGGTTTGTGGTGCTCTGACGGAGGGTGGTAGTGTGTTCCAGTGTTGAGCTGCTTTCACTTGGAAGTTATTGCTGCCCATTTTCGCTCACTTGAATCTGGGAACAGCGAGCAGGTTAGCATTGCTGTTTCTAGTTTGTCTGTTGGGCGTGTATCTGGTTATTCTGTCTGTTAAATAACGGGAAGCTGCGTTGTTGAGGCATTTGTGGGTAAGGGAGTCTACCTTAAGCAGGATTTTGTCCGAAGTAGTGAGCCAATTGTGGGTTCTTCTAGTATTCGAGATGTGTTCTCTTTTAGGGAAGCTAGGCGCTGCTCTGAGGGCATTGTTCTGTAGGATCTGGATTTTATTGGTAATCTGTTTGTTAGCGCCTACATAGAGGGAGTTACAATAGTCCAGTTTTGATAGTATGAGAGCTCTGGCTAGAGTAATGCAGCTTTGGGTGGAGAGGAAGTATTTGGCGGAGCGTATAAGCTTGCATGTGTGGGCTGTGGTGGATGCCATGGAGCTGACCTTTTTATGGAAGGAGAGGGTGGAATCGAGGTAGATGCCAAGGGTTTTCACTTTCCTAAGCTACCTTTATAGGGTTGCCCTCTATGATGAAGCTGGAGTAGTTGATGTCCAATTTGTTTAAGTTTGTGGCTGATCCCAGGATTATGAGTTTGGTCTTTTCATCATTCAGGCATAGACTATGGGAGGCTATCCATGCCTGGATGATGAGGTACACCTTGTTCACCAAGGCCAAATCCGTGTTGTAATCTCCCGTCAACGGGATGAGGATTTGGGTATCATCAGCATAGTTAGTGTAGGTGATACCCAAACCGTCGAGATCATCAAACGGGGGCTTAGTGAACACGTTGTACAGTGTGGGGGGGACACATGACCCCTGAGGGACCCCACGTGTGATGGGAATGAGGTCAGCGGAGGCCGTGGTGGAGAAGACGTGCATGGATCTGTTGCTCAGGAATGATGTGATCCAGCCAATAGCTTCTTGGGAAAAGTGGGCAGACGAGTCTAAGTGGCTACATAGGATTTTATGAGCAACAAGATCGAAGGCTGCCGAGAGGTCTAAGAGGAGCAATAAGGCAGTTTTCCCATTATCTCTCAGAGTGTCGATTTGGGCCTTGAGGTCGATGAGTGCGGTTTCTGTTCCGTGTTGGGGTCTAAATCCTGAATGCCGGACTCCTAGGAGGTGGTTTTGTTCAAGGAATTTTTGTATTTGTAGGTAGGCTGTTTTGTCGAGGATTTTTAGTAGGAAGGGGGCTGTGGTGATGGGTCTGTAGTTGGTGGGTACAGCTGGGTCGAGTGTGGGTTTTTTTAGTAGGGGGTGGACCCAGGATTCTTTGAGGTTGTTGGGGATAGTACCTGAAGAGAAGGAGGCGTTGATGTGTTTGGTAATGAACGGGGATAGGTCTCTGGCTGCGTCTTTGATGATTTGAGGTGGGCATAGGTCACCTTGGCAATTAGAAGGCTTGAGGCCGAATATGATTTTTTCCACTTCTAGCGTGGAAACTTTGGAGAAGCTGAAGCGAGTGAGGGGGTTGGGGGAGGGTGTTGAGGGATGGTGCGAGGGGGGTGTTGATGGGTTTGGAGTTGGATAAAGTCTCTTTCTTGTTGTTAATTTTGATTTGGAGGCCTGCAACTTTATTGGATAGAGCATTTTGGATGCTGGTGCACCATTGTTTGTCTTTTTTGCAGGTGTCTGGGGCCGGGATGGGTGTTTCTAGCCCTTTTAATATGGTGAACAATTCTTTAGTGCTGGATTTGGCATGCAGTATTCTCAGGCTGTAAGATTCTTGTTTGGCGAGGAGGATTTCTTTTTGATAGGTGGAAACTATTTTGTTGAGGATCAGCTTGTTGCTGTCTGTGGGAGCTTGTCTCCAAATTTGTTCCTTTTTGCGTTTCTCTAATCTGAGGGCTTTTTGGTGGGTTGTGAACCAGGTAGTCAAGTGTTTTATCGGCTTGGGTTTTCTCAGCTTTAGTGGTGTGATGGCATCTAGGGCTAGGCGCATGCTATTGTTGTAGCTTTCAACCAAGAGGTGGGGGTTGGAGTTGGCAGGGAGTTCGTTCAGTGTAGGTAGAATGAGAGGGATACGTTTTTCCACAGTTATATTTTTCTTGCTTCTAGTCGGGATGGCTGTGGCTAGGGAGATGTTAGCGATTGGGCTGGGCGCTTCAAGTGTGAAGGAGAGGAGGTGGTGGTCTGACCAAGGTAGCGCGGTGATGGCAGTAATGGAAATCGCGCAGTTGTGGTCTGCTTTCCAGTCAAGAGTTCTCCCTTTGTCATGAGTGGGGGTTGATACTCTTTGGGTGAAGCCTAGTTCTGACAGTGAGTTATTAATGGCAGACGCTTGGGTGTCTTTAGAGTCATTGTAGCCAAGGTTAAAGTTTCCTAAGAGGAGGCATTGGGAGGTGTTCTTTCGGTTGTTGGAGAGGATGGAGTTAAGGTCTTCCTCGAAGGAGCCTAGGGAACCTGGGGGTCTGTATAGAAGGTGGATGGTGATGGTTTGAGAGTTAGTAGTGGGGAGTTTGGCTGTGAGCAATTCACAAGATGAGTAGTGATCGGTGGTGTCAGGTTTAAGGTTGAGCTGGGTTTTGGAGATTATAGTCAGGCCCCCGCCTCTGGAGTCAGTTCTGTCTGCTCGGAGAATGGAGAAATTCTCAGGGATGGCTAGCGCAAGGGCTAGTTCTTCCGTTAGGATGAGGTCTGCTATGTCAATCGTGTGGGCTACTACAGATCTCACATTGATTAAGTCCTCTCTTATGGGTGTAGTGGTAGGTTTGCTCGTAGTAGGTGTAGAGGTTGAAGATCGGGTCTTATGTTTGGTTATAGTATTGGTTTGGCTGGGCTTGGGTGGGTTTGTGCATTTGTTGGACGGGAAAGCCATGATGTAAGGCTGGGGACAGTTTGATAGTTTGGTAAGGGTAGTATCCCTGGCTCTGGGCTCATATATTTTGGGAAGTCTGGCGTGCAGTTTAGAATTCCTAGCGGCGAGGTTGCACAGTGTAGAGAGATACATGGTGAGTGGAAGGGTGGTAACCGTGCTCGTCGGGCCCGGGGGGGGCTGAGATGACTAGATGCGTGCATAAGGTGGAGGATGACTCTCAGCAGTACTGAATATATACCCGGTAGGTACATTTTGGAGGGAGGAGGTGTGAGCAGTGGGCAAGTGTCTGGTGTCAGCTGGTTCCTAAGTTGTTAGGTTCCTAGGAGCTGGGCAGTGGACTTCCGAATCACAAGGGCGTGATGAGTCACCTTGGATTGCATGTATTAGGTGTGGCGGGCTTCAGATGAGTGTGAGAGTCATAAGGTATCTAATGTCGCACTGGTTTGTGCTGACTAAGTGGGGAGGAGGAACACCTAGATTCAACAGTCAAGTAGACAGCTAATACACATTAGATTGCATTGACTAAGGGGGGCAGAGGTTCACATAGATGCAAAAGTCAAAATAGACAACTGATACACATTAGATTGCATTGACTAAGGGGGGCAGAGGTTCACCTAGATTCAAAAGTCAAAATAGACAGCTAATACACATTAGATTGCATTGACTAAGGGGGGGCGGAGGTTCACCTAGATTCAACAGTCAAGTAGACAGCTAATACACATTAGATTGCATTGACTAAGGGTGGCAGAGGTTCACCTAGATTCAAAAGTCAAAATAGCTGGTACACATTAGATTGCATTGACTAAGGGGGGCAGAAGTTCACATAGATGCAAAAGTCAAAATAGACAGCTGATACACATTAGATTGCATTGACTAAGGGGGGCAGAGGTTCACCTAGATTCAAAAGTCAAAATAGACAGCTAATACACATTAGACTGCATTGATTAAGGGGGGCCGAGGTTCACCTAGATTCAACAGTCAAGTAGACAGCTAATACACATTAGATTGCATTGACTAAGGGGGGCAGAGGTTCACCTAGATTCAAAAGTCAAAATAGTGCCTCAAGTCAATCCGCAGGTGGTTGGAGGAGGAGACGGCGTCGTCCCTGCGGACCCTTGGGGCCATGGAACAAGACCGCCTCCGGGACATCGAACAGGAGTTCGATGATGCCCTTGCCCGGAACACCACAGAGTGAGCCGCTGGACTTGCCCACCGCCTTTGTATATAGTTATATAGTTAGTGTAGGTTTCCTTTAATTTTTTTTTTATTTGGTTGCGATTGGACAATGCGCCACATTTTTGTATATAGTTCAGTTTTTAGTTAGTTGTCATAGTTAGGTTTCATTTGGTTGGGCTCATGAACCCGGGATTATCTTGTAAATAGTTCTTCAATGGATTCTTTTATTTTTTGGTTTTTTTTCACCGCCATGGAGCAATGGTTTTTGTTTATCATTTACACTTGGATTACTTTTCTGATTGTGACTTTGGACACCATTCATTTTGATTGTGCTGTGTGTTTTTGATTTTTTTCATGGACATTCATCTTCTTTTGGTTGTTTTGCTTTGTGGTTTTTCTCATTTCATTTCCATTCAAGTGGATTTTCAATACATTTTTATTTTCATCCTTCAATGTGTCGTCTCATTGCTTTCATGCATGTCATGTTGGGTGTTTTAACATTCACTTGCAGCCATTGTGTGTGACAGAAATGTGTTCATTTACATTATTTACATTGGGTGTGTATCATGCAATTGCCTTTGATATGTGGGTGGATGTGATAGTTGGTTGGGCCTTTTGGCAGGGGAGGATGGCCATTACGGACATGATTGGGGATTGTTGGGACCCAGGTGCAGGGGGGCATGGATGGGACATGGGCGAGGGCCTGGTGGAGGGTGCCCCTGCACTGCTGGGGGGTGGGGGGGTGGGGAACATGAGTTGGACATGGGTGGGGGCCTGCTGGCATGTGCCCCACAGTGCTGGGGGGTGGGGGTGGTGGGGAACATGAGTTGGACATGGGTGGGGGCCTGCTGGCAGGCGCCCCACAGTGCTGGGGGGTGGGGGGTGGTGGGGAACATGAGTTGGACATGGGTGGGGGCCCGCTGGCAGGTGCCCCGCAGTGCTGGGGGGTGGGGGGGGTGGGAGACATGGGTGGGGGCCTGGTGGAGGGTGCCCCTGGTGGCTGGGGGTGCAGGGGGACATGCGTTGGTGGGCAGTAGTGCAAGTTGACATGTGGGTTGGCTGGGGGGCATGGCCACAGTGGATGGGGTGCCTGCAGGACATGTGCAGGGTAGGCCCCTATGGTGTGAGCCACCTGCAGGGGCCGTGGAGGGTGTAGAGGGAACACCTGGGAGGACCCACACATGCAATTCACGTGTGGTGCTCCCCGCGCACCCCTGTAATACACGTACCCTGATGAAATCACGTGTGAAACTTCCCGCGTACCTCTGTAATACACGCGCCCAGGGCAATCGCGTGTGAAACTTCCCGCGCACCCCTGAAATACACGCACCCAGGGCAATCGCGTGTGAAACTTCCCGCGCACCCCTGAAATACACGCACGCAGCCCAATCGCGTGTGAAACTTCCAGCGCACCCCTGAAATACACGCACACGCTCCCCCAGGCCCGATCGCGTGTGAAACCACCCGCGAGCCCCTGAAATACACGTGCCCAGGCCAATCGCGTGTGGAACTTCTCGCGCACCCCTGAAATACACGCACACACTCCCCCAGGCCCGATCGCGTGTGAAACCACCCACGAGCCCCTGAAATACATGCACGCAGCCCAATCGCATGTGGAACTTCCCGCGCACCCCTGAAATACACGCACGCAGCCCAATCGCGTGTGAAACCTCCCGCGCACCCCTGAAATACACGCATGCAGCCCAATCGCGTGTGAAACTTCCCGCGCACCCCTGAAATACATGCACACGCTGCCCCAGGCCTGATCGCATGTGAAACCACATGCGAGCCTCTGAAATACACGCGCCCAGGCCAATCGCGTGTGGAACTTCTTGCGCACCCCTGAAATACACGCACACGCTCCCCCAGGCCCGATTGCATGTGAAACCACCCGCGAGCCCCTGAAATACACGCGCCCAGGCCAATCGCGTGTGGAACTTCTCGCGCACCCCTGAATTACACGCACACGCTCCCCCAGGCCCGATCGCGTTTGAAACCAACCCCGAGCCCCTGAAATACACGCGCCCAGGCCAATCACGTGTGGAACTTCTCGCGCACCCCTGAATTACACGCACACGCTCCCCCAGGCCCGATCGCGTGTGAAACCACCCGCGAGCCCCTGAAATACACGCGCTCAGGCCAATCGCGTGTGGAACTTCGCGCGCACCCCTGAAATACACGCACACGCTCCCCCAGGCCCGATCGCGTGTGAAACCACCTGCGAGCCCCTGAAATACACGCGCCCAGGCCAATCGCGTGTGGAACTTCTCGCGCACCCCTGAATTACACGCACATGCTCCCCCTGGCCCGATCGCGTGTGAATCTTCTCGCGCACGCGTGTTCCCGACACCCGTAATACGCGTTCCCCGCTTTTGCCAGTCCGGTAAACTGGTACAGTGTTGGCGCAGCCCTTTGCGATGGTTTTGCGATCTTGATGGCTTTTCCTTGCGCGATGGCGTTCTTGGGGGCGTAACTGGCGCTGCTGCAGGGTCGCTGCGCCACTCTGCGCCACGTCTGCTTTTGGAGGTGAGAATCCATGAATACGCTGTGCGTGGGAATTGATTTTATCGCACGCGGCTGGCGCAGACATTCGCACGGGCACGCTGTGCGCCAGCCGCGTGCGACACTTTTGAGAGGAATTACATGAATCGGCCTGTTAGTCTAGGATTCTCGTGTTCCCTCTTTCTCGTCCCAATACTTTACAAATTAAGAAATCATGTGAAATAGTATGCAAATATCACCATGCACTTTGCACCTCTGCTACAAGTAACACCACTCACCTACCTCCTTTGTAGCCCTTACATCCTCCCTTCAACCAAATCACACATTAAATCATTCTAAAGTCAACTATTACATACTCTGTAGAAAAAACGACTTTGCAGAATGCACAGAATACACTGAATCGAAAAGTGTTCCTTTATATCATGTGAAAACCTCCTCCAATCAAAGCAAAGCACAAAGTAACCATGGCTCCACCATAAACATGTCTCAGTGACGCACTTTATGTTCACTAAAGAAAGTTACATAAAACTGTTCTCAATCTCAGTGTACAAACACAGGACTTTAAATCACCTTAATGCAAATCCTGTGCACATTTTAATTTAATTTAGACATTTTTTTAATATATCTTTTTAAAAGTCTGACTTCCAGAGATGTTCTGAGAAGAACATTGAATTGAGAAACATTCCATTACATCACGGGAAAACCTCACAAAATCAAAACGAAACACAAAGTAAACACAGCTAGCCCATGAACGTGTCATTTCGGAACTTGCTTCTCACAATGGCCTCCTTTAACAACTGAAAAGGGTTGGCAAGAGCAATGCATCATTTATTTATTTATTAATTTATTTATTTGTCAACCGCCGAAAGCCCGCAGGCATCTGGGTGCCCCAAGAAGACGAGAACGTGTGACAGTGGACAATGGGCCTCATTACGAGGTAGGAGGCAGCCAGGGGAGTTGCTAGGTCTGGAAAAGACCCGGGGCTAAGCTGATGTCAGAACTGTTGGGACTGGGGGCTAGCTAGTCTTTTGGCTGTAGCTCCTGAGATTCTATCCGGGGCTACAACCAAAAGATCAGGGGCTATAGCCCCCTTAGCCCCCCCTAGCAACGCCCCTGGAGGCAGCCATGGTACTATTAGCACCATGTCTACACCCTTACCGCATTCCGGATCCGGGTTCTCAAAATAGGGATTTACCGGGTCATTCCAACCTTGGAGGACCCGGTAAGTCCCCATTCCGAGAACCATTCCCCATTCCCATTCGAGCCCCCATAGGGCTCAATGGGAATGGGGACGGAGCTAATAACGGGCCCGCTAATAGTGGGCCCGTTATTAGCTCCCTGGTCCCTTAGCGGCTCCCGCTTAGAGCGCCTTGTAAAACCATGCACCCACAGCGGGACCCGCTAAGGTACCTCTGAATAGGGTAGTATGGGTTTACCGGCACCAGTCTCCTTACTGGTGCCCGTTAACCCTTACCGCCCACCTCGTAATGAGGCCCAATGACAGAGAAGACAGGAGGCTTGGCAAGCCAAGACAAATAGGGGGCAGACTAATTAGCTAGCAGCGACTGTCTTCATTTGAAGAGAAATGTTTTCAGGGTCTTTCTGAATGTGAGATGATTGGGCTCAAGTCTCAGATTCAGAGGAAGTTTGTTCCAGCTTGAGGCTGCACAGTTGGGGAATGCTCTACCTAGACCATTTGCTTTCTTGTGTGGGTTGACAAAAACAAGCCCCAGAGTTTCGGAGCTTCGGATTATGAGAGATATAACTAACTTTTGGATACCAAGGAACCGTGCTGTGTGCCAAATAAAATTTAAAAAACACAGGATGGTTTTGCGCCAAAAAAAGAAAGGATTTCTTTTGAGTGCTGCGTGCCCGACTTGTTCTTATTTAGTGCATATAGGTCAAGTGGTTTGTGCTAACCTCGTGAGCAAGAATTTTACATTTTCCGTGTAGAAAAATAATTGGAAAAGTGAAAAACACACCCCATTTTTGATGCTTTATAACTTTTGAATCATAACATCAATTTGCACAACACCTTTCATTCCTGAGGGGCCTGGACCCTGACATATTTATTTCAAACGCCATGCTGATCCGTGCTCAGCTCAATAGTTATTAACCATAGAATCTTCACTTTTCCTATTGATAATAGGTTTCACCTTAATTATTATATATAGCGAGTAAGAGAGAGAAAGAGATTTTAATATGACATGATATTTGTGATTTTAATTGCTGCCTCATTTGTCCATGAAAGGTCTGATGACTAAAATGTTTAAATTTAGCAGACAAACTATTAGCTATTGATCAATTCACACATCTATCTGATTAATGGTTTGGAAAACACTCATATCCCAACAACTATCCATTCATCCAGCTTTCTATCCATCCATCCGTTCATTCATCAAGCCTTTAATATAGACACTTACCGATTATCCATTTAACACAGTATTTCAGGAAACAGATTGGCTGTTGGCAAGTAAGACATTATTTGTCAATTATTTTCTTTAACATTTAAACATTTCTTTTGCATACTGAATAATTTCAAATTATTGTGTTGCACACACATTGGGGTGGCTATCAAGTACCATATTATATCAGCCCCATTCTTTCTTGTCCGTATACCAGCTTATACAACACTACAGTTCCGTTTTGAATTCTGTGTGAAATAATTATTCAATGTTTTTGTGCTCCGATCAGTTAATAGCACTTGCTGGATGTATCTCGGGAGATTTCCGGGTTGTCATTCATCACTTATATACACTATGAAACTTGCCGATGGCACTGATGGGAGCAGATAATTACAGCACAGGAGCGAAAACCTGCACAACCTTCTGTTTGTTGGCAGCATAAACACACACGGACTAATCTGTTTACACAGTGAGCTGTGAATGCAACTGGGCAACTGAGCCTGTTTTCCCATAATGCAGCTTATTGGCTGTCACTGACTGTTTTGGGAGATGCGTTACACTTCTGCGCGGCTTGAAGGCACCTCTACTCGTGCTTTTTTTCCCTTCATGTTTCTTGCTCTACATTCTAGATGGATTTGGGAACACTGTCACAAAACAACATGGTGTTCATTACTCGAATCGTTTTTTTTCCTGAACATGAGTTTGACAAAGCCACAGCAATTTAAGCAAGATGGAAACAAGTTGTGGGGTGGCTATGCCACAAAAGAAGAGGCACAGCTAAAAGTAAGAGACACTGGCCCAATTATAGTTATTCAGTATATTGTTAATCCTTATGATATCAGCAGTCTCAACCTTGCAGGCTGTTTCAAGTTTGGAAATATTCAGTGCCCGTGAGCATGAAATTAAATAATGGGACTTTAACACAGCTCAACACTGTGGCGTTAACACCAGATATGGCGGGCCGGATCAGGTGTTAAGGCCATTAGCACGTCAGGATACCAAAGCAGAAACTCCTGGGTGCTAACAAAAAGGATTTTCCACCCTACAACGGGCTACGTGGGGTGTCCCGTTGTACGAAGGAAAATCCTTTACCAACATGGCCGCCATGGAAAGGGAAGTCAGGGCTCTGTACGGAGCCCCTCTTCACTTTCCATGGTGGCCGTTCTGCGGCTGATAGTGCCGCCGCAGCTGCAGTAAATTGGGGGGGGATTAAAAATAAAAAAAGGAGACAGGGGACGCGGGGGGACGATTACCAGCGGGGGAGCCGCCCATCATGCGGCGTGGAAAGTTGGCTTAAACCGGTGGTTAAAGCCCAGAATCCTAGCCACCTGATTGGCTGGCTCCCTCCACCCGGGTGCTAATGAAAATTGAACCTCTTATAAACATAACCAAGCATAAAAGAATAGGCTTCTGTGTATTACTTTCTATTGAAAACGTAATTCATATAGTGGTCACTACTTTATGCATGCCCAATGTTTACAGGGTAGTTGACAGGCACAGAGGCTCAGAGGGATACAGAGAGCTGCTCAAAATTACACAAATCTGGCTATGCTTGTCAGACTGCTTTGGATCCCAAGGCGCTTGGCTCCTAATTCTACACCCTCTTCTACACCACTTTGATACAAAATTAATTGTCAGAACAAGCCAAATCAATACCAACCCCACCACTGAAATATATGTGCATTAGGGAAAAATAATTCACATTATCCTTGTTTAAATTGAGGAGAGAATAACTTTCAGCTACTTTGTTGTGTTTTATTGTCCCTAGCATGAGAGGAGTATCTCCATCAATTAAATGTTAGGAGCTAACTGAAATAATGTACAGTGAGGTAAAGTGATTTGTCCAAGAGCACATCATTTAGTCAAGTTGGAAAGCTGAGATTTGAGCTCAGATTCGTGATTGAACTATTTTGTTTGGCAGCAGACTACAACTCCCGTATATTTCTTTTCTTATACCAATGCCTCCCCTGAAAACTATCACATGCAAATCATTGCACTCGTTTCGTTTTCTCATCCCTGAGATTTACCTTTTTTTCTATGTCATAGAGAGGAATTATGGTTTTAATGTTCGCTCCTTAACGGCAATTCTTTCTCAAATCAGAGTCGCTTCTTCTTTAACAATGCTTCCATACGGTTTATAGGCTGCCTCTTTTTAGTTTGGGCTATAAAGCCAAAACTATTGTTTTCATGTACAGATAAAAGTACACATATGGAGGATTGGCATATGACAGGAACACAGAGGAGGGACAGAGTGTTGTTTGGTTATGAGCCCTCACATTCCCTGCCCATAGCCATGCTATTCCCTATGGCTATTCCCTCCCATTACTGCCTATGCCTGCCCAAATCCCCACCTCATGGGAACTGTTTGAGCTGCTTTAATCAAGGCTTTCGATTGTCAGAAGTGCAACATCACTTTTCTATGTCTATGATGCAGTCATACCAAAGACCTTTACGAACGATGCATGAAGCACACGTAGAACAAAATATGACGGTTGCCTTCTTCACAAAACAATCCAAAACAAATATTGTGAGATTGGCAGTTACAGCATTTTTTTAGAGACACCATTATTGTGTTTGTCATCGTATTAAATTAAATAAAAATGTTCTAGCTAAATATTATTAGTATATATAATATTAGAGGAAAAACAGAATTTGCTGTAAATGTCTATGCATTCGCTTAATTTCATTATGCTGTTTCTGTTAATTAAAGTCAAAGGATGTCCGTTTCAAGACAGGGGCTGTTAGTGGCCCGCTCCCGGTTCACCGGAGCAGGCCTCTGCAGATGTCGGGATCACCCGCCATGGACCATGGAGCTGCGTCAACGCAGCTTAGACACTGCAGGGAGCATTGTGTGCCATCCGGATCACCGGAGCTGGGGGCACTCAGCTCACCACAGCCCATGCTCTGGGGGCACCCAGGCCGGGGTTGCACTGATAGCCAGGATCACATGGTACAGCAAATACAGTGGGACGGTGTTGCCCAGCAGGGGGTCCGTCCTGATGCCAGGCCACGTGGGCAGGCCTCAGCATGGTGCCTCCAAACCATGATGCAGGAGGCAGCTTTTGTTTGACTGACTAGCCGGAAGCGGCTCGTCCACCCTGTGACCATTATTCAGATCCTGGGAGCTACCATGCTCCCAGGAGGAGTGACATGCAACACTCCTCCTTTTTCATAACGACCAAACAAAAATAACATCACACCACAATAATACTAGGACTGTAAGTACCACTAATCTTCACACACTTAGGGGCCCAGGTTATCTATGGGGGTGACAGTCAGGGTTGGTGAGTTACTGGTGACACGTTAGAAAATCCACATCCAAGCACAACCTTTATTAACCTGGGTGAGTGGACCTTGCACCACTGACACAAGAGAATTGCTCGTAACTGGCACCCCTCCCTACAAAACCCACAAGTGCAGGAGCACAGCATCGCCCAGTATTTTGGCTGGGCCAGTTTAAGCATGTCCAGGGTCTGCGGGCTCCCAGCCTTGAGGTGTATGACTACTGGGTCCACTCCAAGCACTTGCCGGTCCACAGGATGTTAGTCCAAATTCCATTTGGATCACTTCAGCCCAGTTCAGAGCTCAAGGGCAGGCAAAGCCGCATCTGGGGGCACCAGGTGCCACATCTGCTTAGTCCTTAGCTGGAGGGGATAAAACGGTGGCTGGATGCTGTTTTCACGATGACGGGCCAGCTAAAAGTTCAGGGCCGGCAAAGCCGCACCTGGGGGTACCAGGGGCCACCTCGGCCTAGTTTCTGGATGACTGTGGCAGCACGATGGCTGGGTGCTGGTGTTGAACGACAGGCCACTCACATCACTTCCACGACTGGGGTAGCTCAATGGCAGGATGCTGATGTTGGCCGACAGGCAACTCACGTCCCTTCCCCCTCCATCCAACGGCTGATGCAGTACACCTCTTCTGGCATAGGGCGCACAAACACTTGCGAGAGTTGCAACCCTCGTCCACGCCTTCTTCTTCCTCTTACCACCATGTGACCATTATGCAAATCCTGGAAGCTACCATGCTCCCAGGAGGACTGACAATCAACAGGGGCCATAGTTAAAGATTCCTCTCATGTTTGTTGCAGAGTTTCAGCTTCAGGGTTCACGTGATTGAGTAACTTCTTCCTCACATGATGCCTTTGCTTAGGGGCAGGTCACGGGAGAGGAGTCACCCGAAAAGTTGAGTGATGGCAGAAGACTATGAAAGGGTCACCCAAACAGGTGTGGTTACCATGCTGATCAGCTGCAGTCCCTCGTGCACAGCATCTCTGGTCCTTCTTGATAGTTTGGGATACTAGGTGTCATATTCTAGTTTGATTTAATTCCACAGCGAGCGCTAAACCCACAGTGCCATCTGTACCTTACCGGTTCCTCATCTTTGAGTCCGATGTGCTGGAGCACAGGGTCAACTGCTCCACAGGAATGGATCAGGAATTCCATTCCTCGGGTCTTCATATTTTTCAATAGATGTTCAGTAATCAATAGCTCTATATGTCTGTATGGTACGGTGTATAGTCATTTGGTTGAAAACAAATTTTTTTTTCCCCAATACATATTTTACCCATTGTTTATACTTACCAAACCCAAAAAATACATATAAATAAAAAAATAATAGATTCGACTTTTTTTTTTTCAACATTTTTTTTTCGACATTTTTGTCATTCGACTTTTTTTTCGACATTATGACTGCACACCATATGGTACATGTTGCTTGATTGATTCATTACTAGAGTGTTTAACCCCTGTGTTTGTGCTCACACAATGCAAAGTTTATGTATACAACATTTGTGTATAAATAACAGATGTTGATATATGAATGATGTACAAATGATTATTTCATGTACACTACACACTCATAAGGCTGCGTTATAGTGACTTACTGACATGGGTAAATAAACACGTGATCAAGCACGCATAAGTGAAATCATTTCTGTGAGGGAATGAGTTCCCCATCACCTATAATTTCTTATGTGTTGTAGTAGTATTAATGTAACAGAAACAGACCAACCTGAGGGTGAGATAACGCAACTATGGTTGTGCCTACTAGTAGCTGCAGCCCTAGAAACCAATGAGTGACCCTGGTCCAAGATGTTATGTCTGGTCCCTCCCAATGCTCAAGGTGTGTCATGTGTACAAAGACACTCGACACATGATGTCTGTAAGCTAATAAAAAGGCTGCCCTGCTCCCAGTGCAGCAGTTAAAAACTGAACTCACAGACTCCTTTGTCCTATGTCTAGCAAGCATGCAGGAGGGGGCCCGGCCTTACTCAGAGCCCCATAACAATGGTTATGAGGACTACAGCAACGATGCATGCTGGCCAGAATGGCTGGTGCATGCCCCTGAGTCACCTACTTGAGGGTGCTCGTTTCTGGTTTGGGTCTTCCCCGATTTCTGCTGGCCTCCCCAACAAGGTCTTGTTTCAGGCGGGTGCACAACTGAAGCCTGCGGAGCATGCTTGAGGTTCAGCACAAGCGGCTCCCGCAAAGGGGGAGTGGCACAGCAAAGACCGCCAATGCATCCACTGTATGTTGGACTCCCACCCGGGGGTAAAAGTGCAACACAGCAAAGACCACCGACCCAGTGGCTACATGCCATGGACCACTGCCGCCACAGTGGCTGCACACCATGGGCCTGTCTGGGGGAGAAAGGAGCAACGTGGCAAGCACCATCGCCACACCAACATATCTTGAGCTCCTCACTGGCGGAGATGCAGTGGCGTGGCAATGACCACTGCTGGTATAGCTTCTGCGCAATACTCCCGAATGGAGGAGAGGAAGGCCAGGCCCGACCCTTGACTGACCGCCGGTTCGCCAGCGAGGAGAACATCCACCAACCCATCAGGTGAATAAATTGAGGCTCATGCTGCAACTGCATTTGGCGACATATAACATATGGCTCCTGCCTGAGGGAGAGAAAGGAAGGATTGTTGCTGCCTGAAAAGGGAAGAGTGGCACATACCCAAATTCTGCGCATTGCTGCGCAGTACATTTAAATCGCCTGTCAAGGAAACTGTGGGTGCGGCTCCCACTGCAACCATATTGACAGCTGCTGTCTCGAACAGGCGAACACGGCCCAGACAAGCAGCCTGCTCCCCACCCTCCTCATGACTCCACCTGGAAAAAAGTCAAAGATCTAGTGCACAAGATGCATTTAGCCCAGAGCCATGATGTACTTTTGACCAAGCTGTGTTCCCGCATATAGGTGGCATATTTAAAGTGGACACAATGTAGTGCCTGCCTGAAACTGTGATCATGTGGACTGCTTGTAGGCTTAATTTAGGAGTCAGTATAAAAACTGGACATTATTGGTGTACCATATTCGTGGACTAATAATGTGTTTTTGTGTGTATTTGATGTGGCAGGATTGCTATGCTATGCAGGAATGCTATACTATTTTATGCAGGATTGCTATGCTATACTATGATATGCAGGATTGCTATGCTATGTTATGTTATTCAATAGTATGTTATGTTATGCAATGCAATGCTATTAGGCTCTCCCATACAGTTAGGCCTCAGACCCTACATGTCACTTCCCTCTGCCTTTCGGTGCCTGCTCTGCATGGCGCACCCCGGACAGGCCCAAACCCCTCCTAATGCAGAGGACATGTCAGACCTTCCCTTCCGCTTATTCTGTACAAGTTTAGCATTATCCCCATATATGGGAGATAACAGAAGGGGTTTCTGTGAATGCCGCTTATTCATAATACCACACAATGTCCCTGCAGGGCTGCATCACAAGGTCACAAGTAAGACCTTGACAGTTCTTGCCAAATGTCTGTAATGTCGTTCCAAGTAATACCCCCATTGTGAAAGTACAGAAACAAATTAGTGCGTGCCTATGATATGCTATATAAACTGGCACTCTTGGGTGGGGGGCTAGAGAGAGCTCCTTGTGCCGACTGTCCGAACACTTGCATGCTGCATGTTGTTGTCCGTGCTGATAACTCTGTATGCTGTGTATTTGCGATATATATATTACATGAAGCTTTACATGAAGCTTGATCTACCACCCGGCTATCTGATCTCCTTAATTGCTGCAAACTGAGGCTGGCCGAGCGGGCCTTATCTTTACCACCACAGTATTGAACACCTGTTGCCCCATCAGCTGGAGGTTTAAATGTATGTGTTTGTTACCAGTGCCCAATCCCAAATATTGATCAAAAGAATTGAATATATATTGTTATATGCTTTGCACTATGTCGTTCTTTTTAATTTGGACTTGGCATGGGATGTTATGTCTGGGTCCCTCCCAATGTTCGTGCCACGTTATGTGTACAAAGACACGTGACACATGATCTCAGCAAGCTAATAAAAAACTGCATGGCTCACTGTGCCGCAGTTGAAGACCAAACTTGTACACTCCTGTTTCCTATGTCTAGCAATCATGCAGGAGGAGGCCCAGCCTTACCTGGAGCCCCATAACACAAGGCTCTGTTCCTAACACCTGCATTTATAACAACATTGAGACTTGGAACAATTCAATGCAGTGATACAGAGTCAGTCAAAAAATATACCTTTGTACATGAAACTCAAAACTGTCAATTTCAGAGAAAAACATCAATAGAGTAATGAATATTCAACATTTAATTTTGGGAGAGCTTGGAAACATATTTGACCAGCCAACACATGTTTCAACCAATGGATCGTCTTCAGGGCAATCACAATATTCATTCCATACTCTGATGTACCATGGAACAACATAATAACAACAACTGCAGTTGCAGGCGCGCATAAGTATCAGGCTGTAATTTGGAATGTAAGGAAAGTAGGGTTTCCTTTTTATGAACTGGAAAACGTTCTACCCATTTTAATTCATGGGGCATGAGATATTCAACTTGTTGATGAGGGGCTTGGCCTGTGATGGGATGGCAAAATAAATTATCGAGATTATCCCACCAAATGCAAGATAGTTCTTAATTCTTTTTTGTTGTTGTTTGTTAAGGAACTTTTCCCACTGCATTTGCCGGGTGTCTTGAGGTCTCACTGTGCCCATGTGAAATCTCAAATAATTCACAGAAAATGTACTAAACTTTCATTTAGCCTGGCTCTCATTAGTCTCGGACAGAACAGGTACAGATGTTGTGTATGTCCCTCAAAGCTTGTGCTCTGGTTAACACTGTCATCTGAAGATGCTACCTCAGAATCCCTGTGAGGTTTTAAAACTTGATTCATCATGCATCAAAACTCTGGTTGGTCACTTTGAATGCTAATGGGAAGTACAGTGAATTAGAAAAGTCCTTCTGTTTGTCTTGTGTGCCTAGAAGCACCTACCAATGACCTTGGGTCCGGTCTACAGTTGATATGGCATTTGATGATCCATTAACATTTAGATAGCGCATTTAAGTTCCAGAAGCATCTAGTGTCTGTCTTGGTTTTGGTACAAACATGATCATAAATGACCATTCGCTGTAGGCACTCTTGATATCTCTAAGTTTGAGCGTTTTATTAACTTCTTCTCTAATATCTGTCTCCCTGCCTTTCTGAGTCAATAAGGCCTCAAGTATTCAATGATGGGCCTAGATATAGGACATACCTTTTTCTGGGCATATTACCTTGGAAAATAAGTCACAGCTTTTCCACAAATTCCTGTAGTTATATTTGGACCTACTTGAACAACTCCTGAGGTATTGCTAGTATTGCATTGTTAGAACTGGGAGTTATCTAGTTAGACTCTGAATTCATGCCATTAAAGCATGGTTACTATTATTCTTGCAAGCTATTAACCTGTTTACATGGTAGAGCTATTATTTATTGTCAATCTGGCTTCGATACTCTATAGTTCAAGTCTCCCAATACTTCTGTCACTACATAAAGCCCATGTCAATGAGTCAGGAATTACATACATGTAAGGATGTTCGGAGTCGTGTTGGCCTTAAGTTGAAAACCCTTTGGATACCAGGTGGTATAGATGGAAATCACCAGAATATACCTCTTTCCACTCCTTGAAACCTCTACTTAAGTACCACAATATCCTTGATGATGCAGCTAAATGGTATATCAGTGACAGTGGAGATACTGAAGAGGTGCTTTGCGTATATTGGCATCAGAGATTTTCTGTCAAATAGACAGATCACAATATAGTCCTTTACATGGTTGTATATACTTGGCCAGAAGAATCAGGTAGGATGTCATCTGTACACATGCATTTTAGCCAGTAAAGATGTGTCACTGTTACTTCAAAATGATCTAGTTCCTTGAGAGAGCACTTGACGGGTCAGGCAACCAGCAACCATGACCTATGTTTTCCTTCCCACATAATCTTTTGCTGAGCTTGATATAACGACCCTCCTCTTTTGACAAAGAAAACTACTTTTGTTCCAGGATCCCCTCTTCTGTTGACAAATTCTCAAAAGCCCCTCATAAACTTGGGTCATTCCTTTTGGCAAAATCTGGTGAAAGCATCTCTGTAGAGTTGAATAAGTTGTACCCCACAATGTGTTTTAATTGGCAAAATAGCCATTGTCACCTGTATAAATGCAGATCAATCTTGACACATGCATTCACTCAAGGGCTTTGCTATTTTCACACATTTGTTATGCAATACTTTGCCACTCAATTACTCCATAGGGGTTCCACGTGTAAGGAGCCAGGAAGGAGATGCAAACACATAGAGCTCATGTTTTTGGTTATAGACTTTTATTAAATGATAATGGGGTTGGAAAATGGCTCACTCTCCCCAGTCTGGGAGGTATTTCCCTACCTGATCCAAATGTAAGGGTCTGTCCTGTGTCAAGATGTCCAAAGGAAACATGTCCTGTGTCCAAAGTCCTATCATAGCCCTCAGATTCTAAAAGTAACTCTAAGGTGTAAAAGATATTGTCTTTGCCTTGAAAGTGCACAACATGTTCAAATCCAACAAGAAATAATAAATCCAGCAAAAGACTGAAATGGTTAATATTCACAGCTCCAGGGAATGACCCCCTTCCCCGGGTTTATTTCCACCAAAACAAAAGTTCAACAAATAATCAAGTTATTTGTAAATCAAGAGACTAGCTCCCTCCTCTTGATGTCTCAATCCACTCCAGGGGAAATGACACGCTTACCCATGTTTCTTTCTGCATTCAATGTATTTCACAATCCTGAGGGCATGCGTCTTCCTTAGGATTCTCCTATGCAGTTCACTTCACACACTTGGCTTTGCCCAGAATACTCTCCTGTCAAGACATTATTGTGTAGTTTACTTGGTATACACCAAATTGTTTGTTTACAATTGTTCGAATTAACAATTGACCGATTTTAAAGGGTCACAATTTACCTTTTCACAATTGACCGTATATATATATATATATATATTTATTCAGTGAAAAACTTTGTTAAAGGGACGTTATGGTTCAAAGTAAAACCGAAAAACCCCTGAAATTCGCCAGTTATGGTAAGCTAAGCAACCATAACTCACGCCACCACCGTGCACTGCTAAGACTAACACTGAGGATTTCAAAGATGACATCACAAATATCATTGATGACATCACTGATGACATCACATGTCTGGCTCCCACTTTTTTTTTTGACTGAATTTCATAGGTTTTTAGTAGCACAACTTAACCATAACGTCCCTTTAACAAAGTTTTTTTTACTGAATTTCATAGGTTTTTAGTAGCGCAACTTAACCATAATGTCCCTTTAACAAAGTTTTTTTACTGAATTTCATAGGTTTTTATTAGTGCAACTTAACCATAAAGTCACTTTAACACATTCCTTTTTACTGAATTTCATAGTTCTTTATTAGTGCAACGTAACCATAATGTCCTTTTCAATGGAGGAAGACCACTAGCATCCTAGGTTCTCAAAGTGGGAACCCGGGGTGGTAAAAAAAAGATTTTTCTTCCCAAACCAGGACACCGCAGGCAGGCGTCCCAGTGTAGGAAGGAACATCTTTTACCAAGATGGACACCAGGGAAAGGGAAGGCAGGGTGTATAAAGAGAACACAACAGGGCATCGGCAGGGGGTCGGGAAGACCAGGAGAGAGACACGGGGCATGAGTGGGGGGTAACACAAGGGAGACACGGGGCATGAGCAGGGGGTGGAAAGAAGGGAGACACGGGCATGAGCGGGAAAGAAGGGAGACACGGCGCATGAGCGGGGGGTGGGGGTGAATAGGGGAGACAGGAGCCATGAGCGGGGGGAAAAGGAGGGAGACAGACACGGAGCATGAGCGGGGGTGGGGGTGAACAGGAGAGACACGGGGCATGAGCAGGGGTAGGGCAAGTTGGGGCCCCTACCCCTGCTCATGCCCCGTGTCTGCCCTGTTCCAACAGAGCAGACACGGGGCATGAGCGGGGGTGGGGAGGAAAGAAGGGAGACACGGGGCATGAGCGTGGAGTGGGGTGGGGGAAAGGAAGACACAGGGCATGAGCAGGGGGTGGGGGGAAAGAAGGGAGACACGGGGCATGAGTGGGGGGTGGGGGGAACAAGAGGTCAACAAGGGGCATCATAGGAGGGGGTGACAAGAGGAAGACACAGGGCATGACCAGGGGGTGGGGGGCAACAGGAGAGAGACACAGGGCATGAGCGGGGGGTGGGGGGTACAGGAGACAGACACAGGGTATGAGCAGGGGGGAGCTGGGGGGTACAGGAGAAAGACACGGGGCATGAGCGGGGGGTGGAGGGCAACAGGAGAGAGACACAGGGCACGGAGCAGGACATTTTGAGGCGGCTGGTTCGGCCTGAGACGATTTGGCGCAGCCGGTTCGGCGCAGGAGCCGGTTCGGAGCGGCACGGCATGACAGCCCGCGCCGAATTGGTCACACAAAAATGTCCTGCAAGTTCTTCACTCGTTAAAACAAAAGAAAGAGATAGATGGATAAGGAGCACTAGCGCACCCCCAAACTCAAGGGGTTAACCCTTCACTAACAAATAACAACACAGCTACTGCTAATCGTGGCTGCTCACTCTGGGTGGTCCCTGTTCCTAGCTATTATCCGCTATTCGGCGCAAGAGCAGGAATTATTTCAATGCAAATTTGGTTGTAAACATATACATATTTTATTATTCAAATATACAAAAAAATACACAACATGTTTTAAGAACACCAAAAGTGTGCGCTCACTGCCTAATTCATAAACATTCACAATAGATCTCTAAAAAGTAGATCACTAGATTGTAAGCGACAACTTCAATCCTTCATTTTAAAACACTATGTGATTTTAGTTCAAAGAGGCTTGTAGAAGCGTACTGTGTTGTGTAGTATTTCACACATGGTCATACCTTGTTTCACACAACTCACTTATTCTCATGTTCACTCACTCTCAGAATACTACATAAATTTCATTCAAAACACACACATCTATTGCCCAACATGTTTCTTTCCATACAATGTGTAGTTATCAATGATTATTAGGGAAATTCATCAGGGGCTTGCTTGAAGGATGGATGTAGCCTACAAAATTCACTCTAATTTCATGGTAGTTGCTTACAATAAAATCAATACATAAAAACAACTCTATATCAACACATTTCGAATTTCGATACAACTCTTCTCAATCAGAATTTGAAGTCCCTTCGCCGTTAGTTTGAAAAGGGAAAACACGGTCCACCACCTATTGAGGAGCAGCAAAACACAAGAAACAAAAGTAGGCATATTAGTGGCCCATTCTGCTATTTCATTCAGCATTAACCATGATTAAATCATGGCAATCAATCAACGTCGGTCCTTGGTTTATAGAGGCACAGAGGAGTATCCAATAGGAAAATTAATCAGTTCTAGTCAAAATGCATATTGTCTCAAACTATTAGTGAATCTGCAATGAGTCAAGAACAAAGGAAACAGAGGAACCATCCTTTCACTTTTGCCCTATCTAATACTATTTACACCACAGACGACTGGTCACTCACCCTTGTGGATAGCCGGAGTTTATCCACTAGTTAGTGTTCCACTGATACCTCGGAGAAGATCTTCTATTTAGTCGAGGTTGGTACAGATTTCAAGGAGCTTGAGCGGGAGCTAGGAATAGGGGAAGGGAGAAGCCCATTAAAAAGTCTATAAGTGCATTCAGTCATCAAAATATATATAACGGGTTAGAAAAAGATCCCGCCTAGTCCTTTACAAGTTGATAATTACACCATGATCGCTCTGTGTAGCTGATCCATCATCGCCACTTCATGTGTTCATTAGTCTGTTCAGTCTTGCTCCTGAGACTCTCTCCCGTATTCTCAGTTCAATTTTCTATACCAAAGAGAACAGAAACGAACACAGAGGGTAAAGAGGGAGAGAGTGGGGGAGGGCACTACAGGAGTTAGCCATTTCCAAATCTATTCGAGTCCTGTCATGAGTTCCAAACCAAAGTAGATGCGTCTTTTTGAGGCATCTGGGGTCTCATCTTTTAAATCTGCAAACGGGCTAACCATATTTCATCTAATTGACAGGTTATCTATGTAGTTTCGGTTTCATATTTATTACGGCACTTTTAGTTGTTCCATTTGGACTATTCTGGACAGAGAGGCCCCGCCGGCTCAAAGACCCTGTTATCTCGCCTGGGATCATATTAGTCAGAGCGCTTACCTTACGTGCGAAATCCACGTTCGTCAGGCTTTCCTCGCGTCTTTAGTTTGCCCTCCTCTCTCCACAGTCGAGTGTCGCGTAAGTGCGTTGCGGGTCCGGTTGCGTCCTAACAGCCTTACGTCTTTCCGGGGTGGTGTCTGTTTCTGTGGCAACCCGCCCGTGTTTATATGGAGTAGTGCAACTAGTGGGCGCATGCGCAGAACGTGTCTAAACGCCTCCATGGTTCAATCAGGCAGGTGCTCCAGCTTCATCCCTAAGGCATCAAATAGCTCCTAGGTGAGAACAGAAGGAGGATGAGAGGCATCATTTATCTCGAGCCAATATGTATGATATAACACATTAAGTGTTGCGGACATGTGACCACCATTGGTTACTGCACGTATTTGTGCAGATTGAGGCTTTCGGTTAACTATCCTGTATCCCTTACAGGGTAATTCCTTTATTCAATTTGACACGTCTTATGGTTCGAGATGTGATACAGAGGAGTAGTCTCTAATCGATTTGATGCGTGTGTCTGGTGGGAAACAGAACCGTATTGTATCTTTTAGCTGAGTTAATTACACCCACCAATCGATTTTGTCGTTCAGGCCACACGTCATGCTATTGGTTAGAAAGATCAGTCGTTGTTCCTTTTTCATAAGGGTTCTTTTATCTCTATTGTTGTCCATACTTTGTGTAAGCTTATATAGTACGGTCCAGCTCATCTCTTCTGCATTATGGTTGAACTCGATCAGGTGGTCTACTAGGGGTGCATTTCGTGTTTTGTTTTTAATGCAACTTTTGTGTTCTCCTATCCGGATTTTAATTTTCCTCTCTGTTTTGCCCACATAGATTTTCCTACAGGGGCACCAAATTGCATAAATGACCATTCTTGTATTACAATTAGTGAAATGTTTTTGTTGCCACATAGTTGGAGACCAATATCAACTGCTGTGCTTTTAAAGGTGGTAGAGCAGCAGCGACAGTTACCACATTGTACGTGGCCTGTCAGAGTTTGAAACCCCCATTGTTGTGGTAATGTGGTTTGGATTACCGTTTTCCTACTAATGTCGGTTCTAGTTAGGAGTTCTTTGATGTTGCGGCTTCGTTTAAAAGCAATTATTGGTCTAGCAATTGGCTGTTCCCCATTCTCCAGGATGTGCCAATTTCTACCAATGATCTTTTTGATACCATTGGAGAGATGGTTGTAGGTATTAACAAATACCAGTCGTTTATTCGGTTCTTTCTGTGCACGTTGCATACGTTGTTCCCTATGTTCTATGAGTGCCTCTCTGTTGTTATTATTCGCTCGTTTCCAGGCTGTCTCAGTGATTTTGTTTGGGTAGCCCCTTTCCTCCAGTTTGTCTTTCATTTTTACTGCTTCCTTTTGGAAATCCTTTCTGTTTGTGCTATTTCTTTTTAATCTCAGGTACTGACCTAAGGGCAGGTTATCGCGTACATGGCGCGGATGGAAACTTGAGTAGTGCAGTAATGAATTCCTGTCCGTTGGTTTGTTAAATGGTTTGATAAAAAGTATTTTCTTGTCCGGATCTGAGTGAATGGTAATGTCCAAAAAATCTAAGGACGTGTTGCTATATTGATAGGTGAACTTTAAAAAGCCATTCTGTGTATTAATCCACTCAAAGAAGTCTTTCAACTCCTGTTCACTGCCTGTCCAAATCAGGAGGATATCGTCTATGTAACAACGCCATTTTTTAATATGTTCAATGAACGGGTTGGAATTATTCATAATGGTGGTAATTTCGAATCCCTCCATGTAGAGATTGGCTACACTAGGTGCCAGTGTGGCCCCCATTGCAGTTCCCTGTATCTGTTTGTAGAACTCTCTGTTAAAATGGAAGTAACTTTCTACTAGGGCCATTTCTGCGCACCATAATATAAATTATACCGGAGTGTTTATAACAGTATGGTCCCTTAACAGTTTTCCTCGAGTACCTCTAGAGATAATTGTTGCGGGATACTGGTATACAGGGCCACTACATCGAGGCCCACCAGGAATTCATTTTGTGGATCGAAATCTAGATTTTCCACCTCCGAAATGATTTGAGTAGTATCCAGTACAAATGAGGCCATCTTTCTCACTAGCGGTTGCAGAAATTTATCTGCAAATCTGGATAGGGGCTCAAGGACTGAATTCGCACTCGAGACAATAGGTCTCCCCGGTGGATTAGTCGTGGCCTTATGAATTTTAGGCAGAATATAGAATTGCGGGATCTGGGGTTTATCTTTGAATAAAAATTCACATTCTTTCTTACTTATCCACCCTCTTTCTCGTGCTTTAAGGACTTTGGCTGTGATCACATTCTGTAGACGGGAAGTAGGATCCTCTGTCAGTGGTTGGTAACAGGAAAGATCTAGCAATTGACGATCACACTCTTTTATGTAGTCAATACGATTCAAGATTACTGTGGCTCCTCCTTTATCTGCCCTGCGTATTATAATGTCTTGATTATCAAATAGGTGTTTTAAAGCAAGAGTTTCATTTTTGCTGATGTTTTGGTACACTTCCTTGCCCCTGGCTTGTAGTTCTAGAGTTTTAATTTCCTTCAGTACTCTTTTTTGAAAGACCAATGCTTCTGCACTGTGGGCTGCTGTTGGTACACAAAAGACAGATTTGTTACTCAAGCCCGAGTCGGAAGCTTCACAATCATGTGTATTATGTTCGAAGAATTGGTGTAGGTGAACTTTTCTCATAAACTGATTGAATTCCTGTCGGAAAGTGAATGGGCTATAGTGGTTAGTGGGTACAAAGCCCAGTCCCTTTTCTAGCACTTGCATCTCTTGTTCTGTTGGTAAATAATCTGAAAGGTTCCCCACAAGGCTGCCATGCTTCGTGTGATCCTGGGTTCCAAATCCCAGGGCTCTGCGCCATTCTCTAAAAAATGCTGCTGGTCGTTTGGCCTGCTACCTTGATTGCCTCCTCCTCGATTTCCTCTCCTACCTCGGGGATTACCTCTCCTCATGTTTCGTCGGTTGGCTTTACCACGGTATGTTTTATTATCTCCAAATGTGCTACCATCGCTGGAGCTAAAGGATGTATTTCTAAAGGACACCTTTTTCTTGTTGCCTGGTCCATTCTGGGCAAAATTTGGGTCTATTATTTCTTGTGTGAAATAATTCTCTTGTGTATAGGGGAAGGCTTTTTCATGACTAAAGTTCGTGAGATCTTTATTCATCCTTCTAACCCGGTCACGCAACGTGTCTTCTTTAAAGGTGTTCATTTCCATCAAGAGGTCGTCGACTCTTTTTTTGTAGAGGTCAAGGGGGTACCGTTTTTTGTATTTCTTCTTACAATTTCTTAAGGTCAATCAGTATTTTTTCAGTCATTTCATTGGCAGTATCAATTATTAGAATTAGCCAATCACGGCCACATTTATTAGCCACGTAACTCCATTCCAGTATAAATCTGGGATTATCTAGGAAGAGTCTTGGTTCGTTTCTCACTACCAAGCCTTGTGTTAATGTTCCCTTTCTCAAGTACTCTAGCATTATAGAGCCGTGCAACTCAGTTCTTATCAATCTTTTCTTCATGTTACTCAATTCATCCCAATTGGTGATGTTTGTAGTGGCTTCTGCAGATCCCCCTAAGAAAGAGGCTTTAGCTAAGAGTTCTGTAATATATTTGTCGTCGTAACTCTTACATTTATCAAGTGCCATCCTTAATGGGTTTTTAAATTGGGGATCACCCTGCGTTCTACTTATTGAATTCCTACTGTGGCACGTCTTACAGAGAGCTCAGGGGCATATTAGCCCATCGCGTTTGTATGTATATGTTCGAACCGAGTTCATCCGTTCACTCTATTCCTCGAATCTGTCGTTATTGTTGGCTCGACTCTCGTGTTGATAAGAGATATTCCTCATTGGGTTTAGACGGTTCCAGTCTGCTAATCTAAAGTGGTTATATCTTCCCTCTTGAGCATTTCAGCCCATATTCTGCCTCCAAGGCCCGCGGAACCAAAACGGTGCTTTGATTTTGGTTGCAGTTTTCAAATCTCACGGTTCATCGACCGCACTCAAACTCGTTCAAACAAAAGAAAGAGATAGAGGGATAAGGAGCACTAGCGCACCCCCAAACTCAAGGGGTTAACCCTTCACTAACAAATAACAACACAGCTAGTGCTAATCGTGGATGCTCACTCTGGGTGGTCCCTGTTCCTAGCTATTATCCGCTATTCGGCGCAAGAGCAGGAATTATTTCAATGCAAATTTGGTTGTAAACATATACATATTTTATTATTCAAATATACAAAAATATACACATGTTTTAAGAACACCAAAAGTGTCCGCTCACTGCCTAATTCATAAACATTCACAATAGATCTCTAAAAAGTAGATCACTAGGTTGTAAGTGACAACTTCAATCCTTCATTTTAAAACACTACGTGATTTTAGTTCAAAGAGGCTTGTAGAAGCGTACTGTGTTGTGTAGTATTTCACACACGGTCATACCTTGTTTCACACAACTCACTTATTCTCATGTTCACTCACTCTCTGAATCCTACATAAATTTCATTCAAAACACACACATCTATTGCCCAACATGTTTCTTTCCATACAATGTGTAGTTATCAATGATTATTAGGGAAATTCATCAGGGGCTTGCTTGAAGGATGGATGTAGCCTACAAAATTCACTCTAATTTCATGGTAGTTGCTTACAATAAAATCAATACATAAAAACAACTCTATATCAACACATTTCGAATTTCGATACAACTCTTCTCAATCACAATGTCCTGCAAGTTCTTCATTCAGGCACCACAGCCACACAGACTACACAGCCGGGCCCGCGAAGGTGGGGGCTGTGCTGCTCAGAGCAGTCTGCTCCGAGCAGCACAGCCCCCACCCTCGTGAGCCTGGCAGATCAATTCTGCTCTGTGCGCTGCACCCCAGTAGGGGTAGACACATGGGGCATGAGCGGGGGGGGTGGGCAGGAGGGGTAGACACACGGAGCATGAGCGGGGGGTGGGTGGGGGGGGTAGACACACGGGGCATGAGCGGGGAGTGGGCGGGAGGGGTAGACACACGGGGCATGACCGGGGGTGGGAGGGAGGGAGGCATGAGCGGGGGTGGGGGGGAGGAGAGAGACACACGGGGCATGAGCGGGGGGTGGGCAGGAGGGAGAGACACGGGGCATGAGCGGGGGGTGGGCGAGAGGGAGAGACACATGGGGCATGAGCGGGGGGTGGGCGGGAGGGAGAGACACACGGGGCATGAGCGAGGGGCAGGAGGGAAGAGACACACGGGGCATGAGCGGGGGGTGGGCGGGAGGGAGAGACACACGGGGCATGAGCGGGGGGTGGGCGGGAGGGAGAGACATATGGGGCATGAGCGGGGGGTGGGTGGGAGGGATAGACACACGGGGCATGAGCGGGGGTGGGGGTGAGGGGGAGACACATGGGGCATGAGCAGGGGATGGGCGGGAGGGAGAGACACACAGGGCATGAGCGGGGGGTGGGCGGGAGGGAGAGACACATGGGGCATGAGCGGGGGGTGGGCGGGAGGGGAGAGGCACACGGGGCATGATCGGGGGGTGGGAGAGAGAGACACATGGGGCATGAGCGGGGGGCGGGAGGGGAGAGACACACGGGCATGAGCGGGGGGTGGGCGGGAGGGAGAGACACACGGGGCATGAGCGGGGGGTGGGCAGGAGGGATAGACACACAGGGCATGAGCAGGGGGTTGGGGGGGGAGGGGGAGACACACGGGGCATGAGCGGGGGATGGGCGGGAGGGAGAGACACACGGGGCATGAGTGGGGGGTGGGCCGGAGAGAAGAGACACACAGGGCATGAGCAGGGGGTGGGCTGGAGGGGAGAGACACACGGGGCATGAGTGGGGGGTGGGCGGGAGGGATAGACATACAGGGCATGAGCAGGGGGTTGGGGGGAGGGTGAGACACACGGGGCATGAGCGGGGGATGGGCGGGAGGGAGAGACACACGGGGCATGACTGGGGGGTGGGCGGCAGGGGTAGACACATGGGGCATGAGCAGGGGGTGGGCGGGAGGGGAGAGACACATGGGGCATGAGTGGGGGGTGGGCCGGAGGGAAGAGACACACAGGGCATGAGCAGGGGATGGGTGGGAGGGGAGAGACACACGGGGCATGAGCAGGGGGTGGGCGGGAGGGGATAGACACACAGGGCATGAGCGGGGGGTGGGCTGGAGGGGAGAGACACACGGGGCATGAGCGGGGGGTGGGCGGGAGGGGAGAGACACACGGGGCATGAGCAGGGGGTGGGCGGGAGGGGATAGACACACAGGGCATGAGCGGGGGTTGGGCGGGAGGGAAGAGACACACGGGGCATGAGCGGGGGGTGGGCAGGAGGGGAGAGACACGCGGGGGGTGGGCGGGAGCTGAGAGACACACGGCGCATGAGCGGGGGGTGGGCGGGAGGGGAGAGACACACGGGGCATGAGCGGGAGGGGAGAGACACAGGGCATGAGCGGGGGGTGGGCTGGAGGGGAGAGACACACGGGGCATGAGCGGGTGGTGGGCGGGAGCTATAGACATATAGGGCATGAGCAGGGGGTTGGGGGGGAGGGGGAGACACACGGGGCATGAGCGGGGGATGGGCGGGAGGGAGAGACACACGGGGCATGACTGAGGGGTGGACGGCAGGGGTAGACACATGGGGCATGAGCGGGGGGTGGGCGGGAGGGGAGAGACACATGGGGCATGAGTGGGGGTTGGGCAGGAGGGATAGACACACAGGGCATGAGCGGGGGGTGGGCGGGAGGGAGAGAGGGAGAGACACACGAGGCATGAGCGGGGGATGGGCGGGAGGGAGAGACAAACGGAGCATGAGCGGGGGGTGGGCAGGAGGGAGACACACATGGGGCGTGAGCGGGGCATGAGCGGGAGGTGTAGACACACAGGGCATGAGCGGGGGGAGGGCGGGAGGGGAGAGACGAGAGACACACGGGGCATGACTGGGGGGTGGGCGGGAGGGGTAGACACATGGGGCATGAGCGGGGGGTGGGTTGGAGGGATAGACACACGGGGCATGAGCGGGGGGTGGGCAGGAGGGAAGAGACACACAGGGCATGAGCAGGGGATGGGTGGGAGGGGAGAGACACACGGGGCATGAGCAGGGGGTGGGCGGGAGGGGATAGACACACAGGGCATGAGCGGGGATTGGGCGGGAGGGAAGAGACACACGGGGCATGAGCGGGGGGTGGGCAGGAGGGGAGAGACACGCGGGGGGGTGGGCGGGAGCTGAGAGACACACGGCGCATGAGCGGGGGGTGGGCGGGAGGGGAGAGACACACGGGGCATGAGCGGGAGGGGAGAGACACAGGGCATGAGCGGGGGGTGGGCTGGAGGGGAGAGACACACGGGGCATGAGCGGGGGGTGGGCGGGAGGGGAGAGACACACGGGGCATGAGCGGGGGGTGGGCGAGAGTAGAGAGACACAAGGCATGAGCAGGGGGTGGGCGTGAGGAGAGAGACACACGGGGCATGAGCGGGGGGTGGGTGGGAGGGGAGAGACACACGGGGCATGAGCAGGGGGTGGGCGGGAGGGGATAGACACACAGGGCATGAGCGGGGGTTGGGCGGGAGGGAAGAGACACACGGGGCATGAGCGGGGGTGGGCAGGAGGGGAGAGACACGCGGGGGGTGGGCGGGAGCTGAGAGACACACGGCGCATGAGCGGGGGGTGGGCGGGAGGGGAGAGACACACGGGGCATGAGCGGGAGGGGAGAGACACAGGGCATGAGCGGGGGGTGGGCTGGAGGGGAGAGACACACGGGGCATGAGCGGGGGTGGGCGGGAGGGATAGACATACAGGGCATGAGCAGGGGGTTGGGGGGAGGGGGAGACACACGGGGCATGAGCGGGGGATGGGCGGGAGGGAGAGACACACGGGGCATGACTGGGGGGTGGGCAGCAGGGGTAGACACATGGGGCATGAGCGGGGGGTGGGCGGGAGGGGAGAGACACATGGGGCATGAGTGGGGGGTGGGCCGGAGGGAAGAGACACACAGGGCATGAGCAGGGGATGGGTGGGAGGGGAGAGGCACACGGGGCATGAGCAGGGGGTGGGCGGGAGGGGATAGACACACAGGGCATGAGCGGGGGTTGGGCGGGAGGGAAGAGACACACGGGGCATGAGCGGGGGGTGGGCAGGAGGGGAGAGACACGCGGGGGGTGGGCGGGAGGGTAGAGAGACACAGGGCATGAGCGGGGGGTGGGCTGGAGGGGAGAGACACACGGGGCATGAGCGGGGGGTGGGCGGGAGGGGAGAGACACACGGGGCATGAGCAGGGGGTGGGCGGGAGGGGATAGACACACAGGGCATGAGCGGGGGTTGGGCGGGAGGGAAGAGACACACGGGGCATGAGCGGGGGGTGGGCAGGAGGGGAGAGACACGCGGGGGGTGGCCGGGAGCTGAGAGACACACGGCGCATGAGCGGGGGGTGGGCGGGAGGGGAGAGACACACGGGGCATGAGCGGGAGGGGAGAGACACAGGGCATGAGCGGGGGGTGGGCTGGAGGGGAGAGACACATGGGGCATGAGCGGGGGGTGGGCGGGAGGGATAGACATACAGGGCATGAGCAGGGGGTTGGGGGGGAGGGGGAGACACACGGGGCATGAGCGGGGGATGGGCGGGAGGGAGAGACACACGGGGCATGACTGGGGGGTGGGCGGCAGGGGTAGACACATGGGACATGAGCGGGGGGTGGGCGGGAGGGGAGAGACACATGGGGCATGAGTGGGGGTTGGGCAGGAGGGATAGACACACAGGGCATGAGCGGGGGGTGGGCGGGAGGGAGAGAGGGAGAGACACACGAGGCATGAGCGGGGGATGTGCGGGAGGGAGAGACAAACGGAGCATGAGCGGGGGGTGGGCAGGAGGGAGACACACATGGGGCCTGAGCGGGGCATGAGCGGGAGGTGTAGACACACAGGGCATGAGCGGGGGGAGGGCGGGAGGGGAGAGACGAGAGACACACGGGGCATGACTGGGGGGTGGGCGGGAGGGGTAGACACATGGGGCATGAGCGGGGGGTGGGCGGGAGGGATAGACACACGGGGCATGAGCGGGGGGTGGGCAGGAGGGAAGAGACACACAGGGCATGAGCAGGGGATGGGTGGGAGGGGAGAGACACACGGGGCATTAGCAGGGGGTGGGCGGGAGGGGATAGACACACAGGGCATGAGCGGGGATTGGGCGGGAGGGAAGAGACACACGGGGCATGAGCGGGGGGTGGGCAGGAGGGGAGAGACACGCGGGGGGTGGGCGGGAGCTGAGAGACACACGGCGCATGAGCGGGGGGTGGGCGGGCGGGGAGAGACACACGGGGCATGAGCGGGAGGGGAGAGACACAGGGCATGAGCGGGGGGTGGGCTGGAGGGGAGAGACACACGGGGCATGAGCGGGGGGTGGGCGGGAGGGGAGAGACACACGGGGCATGAGCGGGGGGTGGGCGAGAGTAGAGAGACACACAGGGCATGAGCAGGGGGTGGGCGTGAGGAGAGAGACACACGGGGCATGAGCGGGGGATGGGCGGGAGGGGAGAGACACACGGGGCATGAGCAGGGGGTGGGCGGGAGGGGAGAGACACACGGGGCATGAGCAGGGGGTGGGCGGGAGGACAGAGACACACGGGGCATGAGCGGGGGGTGGGCGGGAGGGGAGAGACACACGGGGCATGTGCGTGGGGTGGGCGGGAGGTGAGAGACAAATGGGGCATGAGCGGGGGTGGACGAGAGTGGAGAGACACACAGGGCATGAGCAGGGGGTGGGCGGGAGGAGAGAGACACAGGGGCATGAGCGGGGGGTGGACGGGAGGGGAGAGACACACGGGGCATGAGCGGGGGTTGGGGGGAGGGGAGAGACACACGGGGCATGAGCGGGGGGTAGGCGGGAGGGGAGAGACACACAGGGCATGAGCGGGGGGTGGGTGGGAGGGGAGAGACACATGGGGCATGAGCGGGGGTGGGCGGGAGGGGAGAGACACACGGGGCGTGAGCGGGGGGTGGGCAGGAGGGGAGAGGCACATGGGGCATGAGCGGGGGGTGGGCGGGAGGCTAGAGACACACGGGGCCTGAGTGGGGGGTGGGCGGGAGGGGAGAGACACATGGGGCATGAGCGGGGGTGGGCGGGAGGGGAGAGACACACGGGGCATGAGCGGGGGTGCGGGGGAGGGGTTAGACACACGGGGCATGAGCGGGGGTGGGGGAGGGGAGAGACACACGGGGCATGAGCGGACATGAGTTTGTGTGCCGCTCCTCGGCCCTCCGCTGGCGGAGCATGAGTGGGGGTGGAGGGGACAGCTCCTGCTGACCTGACAAAGCCTCTCATGCGAGGAACAAAGATGGCGGGCGTCTCTGAAGCCACGATGCACTGCACGCTTTCACTGCATCCAATGAGAGAGAACTTCAGATATCCATGGACATCACGCAAGCTGCTTGCCCAATCACCGTCCTGTCCGCGGACCGAACAGTGAAGTGTGTCCGCGAAGCGGACACAGATATCACTAATTTTTTTACCTACTTTTTGGTCATTTTTTAAAAAAAAGACCTGACGGATTTTCACCAAATTTGCAAAAGCACGCTTTCGGGACCAAGCCGCTGCTCCTGGTCCAAATTTGGTGAAAATCCATCCAGCGTTTTGGGCTGTAGATGCGAGCAATTTTTTTTTCCATTCAGTCTATGGGGAAAAAAAAAAGTTTTGGGATCCCCCCTATAACTTTGCCCCCCCTGGACGAATCCTCACAAGCTTTGCTAAAAAATTCAGAGTGACCCAAATACTTTTTTTGCAAAGTTTGGTGAGGATTCGTCCAGGGAGAGCAAAGTTATAAGCCGCCCAAAAAAAACTACCGTGGCCATGTAATATATATATATATATATATATATATATATATATATATATATATATATATATATATATATATGGGGTTTGGGTTGGTGGGGGGTTGCGGGGGGTTTCCCCCGCATATATGTTACAATTGACCTTCACAATTCGGTCAATTGTGAAAAGATCAATTGTAATTCGAACAGTTGTAAAACGAACAATTCGTATACAGCCGTTTACTTCACACACTTGGTTTTGCATGGTATACTCTCCTGCCAGGATTTTCTTATGCAGTTCACTTCACATACTAGGCTTTGCCTGATATACTCTTCTGCCAGGACTTTCCTATGTAGTTCACTTCACACACTTGTCTTTGCCTGGTATACTCTCTTTCCAGCACTTTCTTATCATACAGTGTCCCTCTGGTTCTCCCTTCTTGAATTTCCCCAAGTTCGTACTGTGGGCCTCAGACCCCAGTCCCACTTTCTAGGTCTTCCAATACTTTGTCTGAGAATTCTTCTGTGCCCCAACCATTTCCCTGGTGTCTCTGATTCTTTTCCTGCAGTTTCTCTGCGTTCCTCACTCCGAATTGTGTGCTTCTCCAGCTCTCTCTGACCCTGCAGGCACCTCTGGTAGGTGTTTGGTCCTCGGTCGTCGTTCCAGCTTCCTCGGTTGTCAGGAAGCACAGCTTGCTTCCTCCTGCTCTGCCACAACTTCAGCAGAGCTTCCCTGAGCGCATCGCTTACCAAGCTGCCTTCTCAACCCATCTTTCTGCTCCATCTTCTGCAGTGTCTAGCTGTCTGATCTCCCGTCTTACTTCTCTTCCTGGCATTTCTTTAATCCATGTTGGTCCATTCAGAGTATTCCAGCTACTAGACTGCTGGTGTTTGTTCTCATTGGGAGCAATCATCAGTGCTCCTTGCCTCTTCTTCGCCTCAGTGTTTGTCACCTTGTTACTTGATAATGAGGAGTCAGTAGACTTGGCAAGTTGAGGAAGGGGATTATGGCAGTATGCCATAAAGGCATGTAGAATGCAGGGAATATGCATAAAAGGGAAAGGGGGATACCATTTTTTTTCTTTTTATTTATTTATTTATTTCTACTGTGCCGTCAGCCCGCAGGCAACAGGGCGCACAATTACACTCTTTGACACATATATAGAAACAAGTCAGTTCAGGATCCTAAAGTGGCCAAATGACTAATTCGGAGATTTGTTTACTTAAACAGAATGGTTTTTAATGCCCTACGGAAAGCTCATGTATTTGCTTCAAGTCTGAGTTTAAGTGGGACAGTATTCCAAAATGTTGCTGCACAGACTGGAAAGGATCTTCCTAAACCCTGTATTTAAATCCAGGATAGCAGACCTGTCCATGGTTAGAGGAACGCAGTGATCTGGTTGGTGAGTTGCGGGAGACTAAGGACTTGAAATAGAGCGTGGCAGTCCCAAAGAGGTGCCGATGAACAAGGGTGCCTACTCTGAAATTGATACAGTCCTGCACTGGCAACCAATGGAGGTCCCTACTATGTTTGGAAATATGTCCCTTCCTCAGAATGTTCTTAATGATCCATACTGCATCATTCAGAATGACTTGGCATTTTCGTAGGCAGGTGGTATTTAACGCAATCAACAGAGCATTGCAAATAATACAACCATGATAGAATGTTTGCACGGGCAATAGTGGCACAATTCCTTTCAATGAGGAAGGGCCAGATGGTTTTTAGCAACTAGAGGTAATGATTGCAATTTCTGCTGATCTGATTGATGTATGCATTGGCATTCAAGGAAGATTCAAAAAGGATGCCCAAAGTTTTTACTTTACACTAACAATGAATTGCGCTGTTGTTAATTGTGAAGCTTTTGTAGACTGGGTTCAATTTGGATCATGCCTGCGAAGAGCCAAAGATCAGAAACGTGGTCTTTCCTCTGCTGAGGCGCATCCAGTTTTGAGACATCCAAGACTCTATTAAGTTGTAGGTGTCAAGGAGTTTTGATGAATCCTGTGCATAGTGCCTGCTGATTTCCAGAGCTAGCTGTATGTCATCAGCATAGATTGTGAAAACTGTTTGAATTACTGTATGGGCGAGATCCTGGAGTTGTATTAGATATGTTGATGGAGACCTGGGGAGGGGGGAATTGAAGAAGCCATCCTTCCTATTTCCCAGACAGCCCACAAGTCAAAATCCCATATGGATGCTATAATGGAAATTGTCAAACATCACCTAAGTAGGTTACAAGAACATCAGAAACCCTACATGCTAGACAAGCGGTAGCCAGCGTTTCTTTCATTGGGGCATCTGTGCTACCTCTTCTCCTCACCTTAGAAAACAAAACATCCAAGTTGTAGAGCCCCAACAAAATTCTTGAAAAGAAGGGCACATTAAACTATGCAGTGGCCCAACCAGGCAGACAACATAAAACCCAGGTTTACCATATCAACCTGTTGAAAGAAGGAAAGGTTGACCCTGTGGAGGAGACTACAGTAACCATGGCCACTCTCCATACAGACCCTGACCTCGATCAACAGCATATCTCTAACCATCTACCACTCTCCCAACAGGAAGATATTCACAAACCTTTGTACCAATGTCCAGAGATATTTTCAGAGCAACATGGTAGAGTGCACATTTTTTTAATCTTATCCAGACCTCAGCCAGGTAAACGGTAAACCTAAGGCCTTACACAATCCCAGAGGCAAGGAGGAAAATTATTGAGAGTGCACTGATTTTTCATAGACTGTGCCCAGATTTTAGTAGCTCTTTGAGAAGCTAGGGTTGTCCAAGTATATCTCCATGCTAGACCTAAGCAAAGGTTATTGATAGGTGCCCCTGAATCTCACTGACAGGGAGAAAACCACGACTCTTTCCACCCACCTTTTGATTTACAATGTGCTCTAGCCACGTTCCAACGATTGATGGTCAATTTCCTAAGACCATATTCTAGCTTCTCTGGAGCTTATTTAGATGACTTCATTACCCATAGCAAGAACTGGTCTGAGCACATGGACCACCTTTATGTGGTCACCAGAGCCATCCGGAAAGCAGGTTTTGTATCCAACCCAAAGTAATGTCACCTGGCCCAGTTGTCTGTAAAGTTTCTGGGTTCTTTTGTGGGAAAGTGACTGATTAAACCCCAAATCGAAAAGGTCAAAGCAGTACAAGCAATACCTGTACCAAAAACCAAAAGAGAACTCTGCACTTTCCTTGGATTGACAGGATACTACAAAAGGTTCCTACCAAATTATTATGCCTTAGACGCTAACCGGACGGAGAAGCTCAAGAACTCCCATCCATAAAAGCTTGTTAGGAAAAATGAATATCAACAAAGTTTAGTTGTGAAGGTCTCAAACAAAGTGTATGCATAGAACCTGTCCTAAAAATGCCTGATTTCAACTGCAAATTCATTCTGCAGGCAGATGCTTCTAAAGGTCATAAAAGGAGCCATTCTGTCATAAGGGCACGATGGCTTGGAACATATAGTCTTATCCACAAGTCGGAAATTATTCCTAAGAGAACACGCATATGTAACAGTATAACTTGAAGCCCTAGCCATCAAATGGGCAATCCTGAATATACAGTATAATCTTACTGGGAAAAGGGTCCGGCGTGTGACAGACCACTCTCCGCTACGCTGGATGAGTCTGAGAAAATATTTGAATGCCCGAGTCATGAGGTGGTTTTAACATCTACAGTTATTTTGTTTCTTGGTTGAACATTGAAAGGGGAAAGAAGAAGGCTATGTGGACTTTTTAAGTTGTTTCCCACTTCCTAATCAAGGGGGAGCCTCTCCTTTAACGGGAGAGGAATGTGGCAAATCTGGACAATTTATATCTTCTTCCCAGAGGTGAGCCACCCCCTTCAAGTCTAGGGAGGTGAGCCCACTATGCAAGACCCTGTGTAGGGGTCTGGGTAAGTGGGACCTCACTTGGAGTGACTCCCCTCTTTGGGACAAGGACTCCTATTCCAGAGTGGAACTCCCAGTCCAAACCACATTGTCTGCATATGGGGATGTGGAAAAGAATTGAACATCTCCTGTAACAACTGTATTCCACAACAATCCTTCTTCACCTCAAATGGCGGTAGGTAATGCTAAACACAACCTGAATACCTGGGTCAATAAAGAAGGATAGCATTTTGTTTATTCCTGTGTATAAGAAGAGGAAAATAGGAGGGAGGAGAACAGCTATGCAGAGGCAAGCCTCCGCAGCATCCACCTCCTGGAGGGACAGAGCCATGCTGAGCTAGTGGTAGCAGGTGAGTGAAATGCTAGTCAAATGCCTGGAGGTTGGTGTTCTACATGCCCAATGAATGGAGTTCAATGAGGGAGCAGAGATAGAAGCACACCCATCTCATCTAGTGGCACAATCACAAAGGAGCTGTATTAGGGTTGGAAGCCTGGTAACAGATGCCAAGACCACATAATCTGAGGGATCCCGGATCTCTGAGTTCTGCATAATTCAGACATAGCTAACGAGACCAGTAGCCATGGGGAAAGCAGACTATATTACGGGAGCCTGAGAAACCTGATGGAGAGCATACCTCTGAGACGTACTGTAAGAGTATTTAGCATTTTTTTCATGCAGCAGTACTGCATGGGTTTGGTGCATTGCTATAATGTGGTACAGCAAGGCATGTTCTGCCAGTGTGACATGGACATGTAAATGAAAACAGGCTATTCAGTCAAAAACGATTTCTACATTTAAAATGCAAATATTTTTTTTTCACAGTTAAAAGCATATTTTGTTTTCTCACCTGAAATTCCTCTGTTGCAGGAGAAACATTTGAGGATTAATGAACTAACCTCATTAACAATACTAACGAGTCTAACTCATTAATAATAAAATGTGTTCTCCAGTGCAAAATGAAATGGAAAATGACAGGCTCTGAAAGTCATTTTAAACGCGCATCCAGATTTTTTTTTCTTTGCTTCTATCTGCGCTCTGTCCACAGTATTTGCAGGAAGCAAAGACTCGAAATCAGTTTGGTTACAGTTGCAACTGTATAAGCCAAGCCATTGTTAAAGAAAAGGAGGGTAGGACATGATAGAATTTCATTGGTTGAACTCGTTTGGCAGGCTGTAACAGAGCTTTGCTAATGAATCTCGCGGAAGAGGAGGAGAGAAGACATTTTACACAGCTGGGAGAAAGACCTGGCTGGTGGCTGGGGATTTTCCTGATTGAAAAAGCAGATCCCAGTGCACTGCTACAGAGACTGGGAATTCCAGTCAACAAGCCCCGGTTTGAGTGACGGCAGATGCTCGTCCTTGCTGGGGTGATTTAAGAAGAATTCATTGAACCACTTCCATAAGGCGACCAGCCGACTAATTTCACATGCTGGACAGGCCTGGTAATTATATTACAGAGTGTGGGGGCATGTGTATGTGTGCAAAACTATTGAGTCAGCGTGGAAGAGGGAACTCCAGTGTTTTATCAACAGGTTTAATGTTGCGAATTGAATATGTTCTCGCCGCTCTCTTCTCATTTTGTTACATATAAGGTTGTTAATGTGCAATTTCCATTTATTTCTGTAAAAAGAGTAAGATCGTGCTGAAATGCAATTTTTTATAATACACAAAAAATATCTGAAAGCAGACGGATAGTGTGTTTTATTTTTCTCTTTTATTTGTGCATCTACCATTACAGTACTGATAATATGGGAGGAGGTTTAGACAGTGCAATTGTCATTTTTAAGCTAGCTAAAAATAAGACTTAGCGGTAGCTGTGTGCATGATTCCATTCAGTATATAAGTGTATGTTTTCTGAACGGAACATAATAATAATATAATGAAATAGACTGCTGCTGGAGGTACATGAGTCAGCAGAAAGAGAGGCGCTGGACATAGTTCACCGATGTAGATAAGTTGGTGATAAATACCGCATGTTAGCTCGCTGTCGTAGATAAGTCAGTGAGGACAGCCCATGGTGGCACTCCAATTGAAAATGTGGTGTTCCTGAAATGTAAGCCTGAGGCCTCTCTAGTGATCACACGAACGAACTAAGCAAAAATAAGGGGTTCTGGATATTGGGGTCACATATAAAACAAAGGAATTATGCTCACCAGAAATACCACCAATAATGCATACCAACATAATGTATACCACTAAATGTATCTGTGTGCTGAAATAATGTATGTATACTGTAGTACTATATACCAAATCTAATCTGAATGCAAAGAGTGATTATTACTGAATTATTTTCATTTTGGCGGTAAGAAAATACCGCTAGGCCACAAATCTATACAAAATACCCTACATATTTATGGTGCGTTGCAGGCCGGGAAAGTGATCACACTGCCATCTGCACATTAAAGGGAACCCATTTGATAATAACAGTGTGTCACCAAAACGAATTTCAGAATGTCACCAAGGGAAACCACATTCTCAGACCTAGTGCAATATTTAGAGGCAAAGTTGTTTGCACATGGGACATGGTCATCAAACAGTACCTCAGAATGGCATGACCGCATTCAGGGTGAGGTGCAGAAAGAAAAACTAGACAATATTTTTGCAGAAGGCAGCATAATTCAGGTCTGCCTTACAAGGTTATTGAATGCAGTGATAAAAGTGCAGAGAAAGACTGTTTAATACGGCTATGCGCCAAAATATGGTTTATTTTTAATAGGTCCCTGCGAATGCAAGAAAATGATACCCACCTAATTAACAGGTTAAAGACTGACTTAGATGGGGCAAGTAAAAAAGAGGAGATGTTAAGAACAGAATTAGAAGGATGTCAGAAAGACATGCAATTAAAATGCAGAGATTTTGATATTCAGTTGTCCAAAAGCAAGAAACAGTTTGAAGACAGTGAGCAAGAATTGGTACACTTAAAAGCCTTAGTGGATCACATTAGACAGGATAAAGATGAGTTTGTTTCAGAAATGCAGATTTTACAAAAAGAACATTTTGAAAAAGAAAGTGATCTCCAAGGTGCAGAGCAAGAAATGGTTAAAATGATTCAAGAAAGAGACAAGAGAAACAAAGAATTCAATGAATGCCAAATGAAATGTGCGACATGCAGGAGGTAATAAATAAAATGAGTGATGAAAACAACTATCTGCAAAATGAAGCACACAGGCTCCTTAAAAAGTGCAAAGACTTAGAACAACAAATGTGCATTCCCATGTCCCAGGAGAGGCGGCAGGGTACTACATTCAATGGAGTGGAGGTGAATTCTAGTTCTGCCCAAAGAGCTAGTGCTCCAGTGACTGGGCCGGTGACTGAACTTGGTTGCAGCACCCTTAGGGGATTTGATACTCCCATTGGGGGCAGCCACCAATCCCATACACCTGGAACCAGGATTGAGTCACCAAGCAGTGCAATTCCATGCATTGCAACAAGTAGCCCCATAAAAATAATGTAATGAAATCTATTAAAGCTCTGATCAAACCAGTTAAAAAAGGAGGGGAATGCTGCATTTAGGATCACTTAGAAACGGTTCATGACATTTTTAAAGCACTCCAGATACCTAAGGAACAGTACAGACAATATTTTCATTTAACTTTAGATGCTCCGACGGCCAGCATCATAAGGGGATTAAATGAAAAGCAGAATATGACATGCGTGGAGTTGGAAAAAGAAATTAGGCATCATTTTTCTCCTTTCCAGTCATTACAGGAGGCAAAGAAAGTTGCTTACACACTTACTGTTGGGCCTAATACATCCCCTTGCCAGTTTTTACAAGACTTAAAAAGAGCATTTTCTCGCTTTGATGTATCTTTTGACCCCAATTCTAATGAATTTAAAACCACCTACTTCTATGGGCTACAGAAAGACATCATAACCCAATTGGTTCGTGAATTTGATCGTGACAAGTCCCTTGAGTGGATTGTGCATCAAAGCACAAAACTATATGAGGTACTCTATTGTCAGGGTAGAGAAAGTGATAAAATGAAAGATACTAGACCTAAATCTAAAGAACCCTCAGCAACAGTGATGGAAATCAGGTCAGCCAAAATGTCCCTTGAGTCTGCTCAAAGTCCAGGTAAAAATAATTCGGCACCTGAACAAAGTGTTAATCAACAAAGGTCATCACACTCTGCACCAATGTTTCAATCACATGATCCTAGTAATAGGGAGAGCTACATCAGTCCTAGGTACTGATATGTCAGGTATGAACTATAATCAGAGACAAAATCAAGATCAAAGAAATGATGGTCCCTACCAGACATTGGGGGCAAAGAGCAAATTTGATCCCAACACCATGATATATGGTAATCAAGATAGACCCCGATATGTGGATCGATTTGCTGATAATGAGAATCAACATAGGGGCCAGTACCCACAACATGAGAGACAGGACATGAGACAGAACATGAATAATACTCCAAATCAGTACAATGATTCCCCACCAGGGGACTATAACCAAAGGATGGGTGCACCCCGCTCCCCTCCACAAATGAATCAAGAGTCAGAAACTATCCCAATAGAAATCACTCACCTGAGAGGTATCAGAATAGATCCAATCAGGGAGAAAGCAACCAATATCGATCTAGGCCACAGAGGGAGGATTCTAGAGAGATGGAAAGGTTCCAGTGCCTTGAGGCCCAAGTGAAAATGTTAGCTGAACAAATAGGGAAGCTTTGTACAGCACAAAAACAGTCATCAAAGGAGGGGGCTGATGGCCATAGCAATGACCGGGGGGGCTTCTTCTGAAAAGTGACTAAGTACTCATGATACCTACAGCGCAGAAAAGACAGATTGCTCTGATGTAATTTTGCATAATGACTCTGAGATGTCTAGTGATTTAAAAGTGAAAATGCCAGTAAATGAACATGTAACAGAAAGTGCAAATACTTCTAAAAGAGAGGTACGGTTTAACCTAGAGCTAAATCAAACATTGGAGATTTGTACAAATGAAATAAGAAAACCTGAAACTCCAAGAGAACAAAGAGACAGATTTAAGAAAAAATGACTCATGCATGGGGAATACCAGTAAACATGGAGTAAGTGGGGATGCTATGATTTCTTCCCTGGGCAGTCAAAACAATGACCAAACACAGGCAGAAAAAGGAAATACTCCAAAGGAGGGTACATGCCAATCACCTGAAGAATTCTTTGAGCCACATATTTTTGAAGAGGCTGAAAGGGCTGGTACCACACTAAATGATCACAAATGCAAAGAATTAAACAATGACAGATTGCTGAATGATGTTGTTACACATGTTCAGTTGGAGGGTTGTAATATGGCCTCTGACGATACCTGGATGGATAGGCGAACAGTGGCCACACTCCAAAAAACCTCTGAACATGGAGAAATGAATAAAGTCTCTCGCGCAGAAATGGGTAAAAAGGAGGGACAAATGTCTTTCCATTTACCAATGTGCTTAGCCAAAAGTGTAAAAGGCCTGAGAAAGGTGAGTCCTGAAATCAGTAAGAATTCACTGGCGCACAGGCCACAATTATGACCAAGGAGCTGGTAAAGAGTATCAATGAAGGGAGATCCCCACAGAATCAGATCACAGTGAAGGAAAATCAAAGTCCAGTGCATAACTTTAATGGGGAGGAGGTGCCCATCATAGCTGTAACTGAGGTTGACATAAAAATAGGAAAGCACAGAATGAAACAAGAGGTATTGATCACATCTATTTGTGAAATTCCATTTCTGATGGGGACAGATTGCCTGAAAAGATTGTCTCCTCTCATAGATGGGGTGAATGGAGTGCTGTGGTCCTTAACCAAAAAAACCATTGAGACCTAAGAAACTAAAATCTCAAAGCAGCAACATAAATGAATGTCACACCGTTGCCAAAACAAATGATGCTGTGGAAGTATATCTCCAGAATAGTTGAATACCTAGTGTCACTGTTATATTAATGTGTCAAGACAAAATGCAGAGCGACAATGAAAAACTACCTGTACAAATATACTTGGACCCAGGGAAAAATGGGCAGACCGCCATAGATGAGCACACATTACGTTTTTATTTAAAAGAAAAGATATGCAAACAAAATATTACTCCTCAAGCAGATTCAGAAAAACACATTACCACTCTTGCTGAAATACACATGGAAGATGAGCAACCATGGGTTCATGTTGGTATAAATGACTGTTTTAAAACAATAAAAGCCAATTTAGCACTTGAACAGGAGAGGAGCTTCATTAATGAGAAATTGTTGCAAAAAATAATGGAGAGGGAGGAAATCCCGAAATTTAGGATTAAAAACCAATATGTTTCTGGGTTGGACAGTCCAGACTTTGAAAACCGAATTGCAGGCAGATGCATGCTTAAAATTAGAATTGGGCAGAAAACAATTTACCATAATGTATGGATAGTGAGTGGAGCACAAAATGATTTTTACATGGGCAATGACATCATGCACAGAATGTGTATGGTGTTAGATTTCCTTAATCAAAAAATATGGTCACGCCTAGGTGGGCCGGCACCTGAATTTGAAGACAAAAGAAGGGCTTATCATTGTGCACAACTGGTTCCTTATGCAATTGAACTACAAATGAGGAAATATACTATTATTCCTGCATTTACAAAACAGTTTGCAATAACACTGAAATGCAAAAATGGACAGCAGATGAAAGACTCTGATGCATTTGTGTGCCTGAATGAATCCATAAAACAGCAAGGCCTGGATTATGAATACATTCCATTGGTAGATATTGGTGAAGGGCCTGTAAGAATTATGGTAAATAATAAGGGTTGTCAAGATATTCACTTAGAGGAAAACTCCAAATTAGGAATGGCCATACAAAAATCACATTATACTGCAGATCTAAATAACATGGTGATTGGAAATATCCCTGAAAAGTATGTAGATGCCAAGGGTGAGTTTCCAGAATACCTGGACTCTCAGCCCAAAGGAATATTTAAAACTCATTCTGTGTACCCTTATGATGCGAGACAGTGTGCTATCAAGAGAGTTGTATAACATTTGATTTAAGTGAAAATGAAATGGAAAATCAGCCCATTGAAATGGAAGCTGACATGACAAAACATTTAAAAGTGGCAGCTTTACAAAGAGACACAGCCACACAGTTAGAGGAAAGCGCCGAGATTCCACTACCAGAACATTTTCCGGAATTTTCCAAAATGGTAGAAGAGCAGATTTCCTTAGCGGATGTGTGTGACAACGATGAGGATAGAAACGAATTGAGGAAGATATTTATGGAATTTAAAGATGTATTTGCAAAAGATGCCTATGATTGCGGGTTAACTAATTTACATGTGGCCACACTTCGGAAGGGTGTAGCAGAAGTCCAGTATTTGTACACCAGTATAGACTACCGCTGGCATGTGTAGAATCATTGGCAGAGATTATTAAAAATTTAGAAACGCGAGGAATCATCAGGCCTATCCATAGCACATCCAACACGCCCATTTTAGGTGTGTTAAAGCCAAATGGTCAATGGCGGCTTTGTGCAGATTTGAGGGAGTTAAATAAAAGAGTACCAGTGTCCAGATGGCCACTGCCATTCATTGATCAGTCCTAGCTCAGGTACATGGTTCAAAAGTGTTTACCACATTAGATCTCACCTCTGGATATTGATGCGTGCCATTGGCAGAGGAGATACAGAATTTATTTTCCTTTACATTTGACAGGACTCAATACGCATGGGTTAGAACTCCGTTCGGGTACGTTAATAGTGGGAGTGAATTTGGAATATTTTTGAGGAAGGCCATGCCTGATGCAGCAGAAAGAGGAACCATAGTTTATGTGGATGATGTCCTGATAAAAAATGAAAGCTTAAAAAAACATTTTGATGAAATAAGGCATGTGCTTGGCCAATTGCAGAAAGCAGGCGCCAAAGTGTCTTTACAAAAGGCACAATGGTGCAAGAAAAAAATGAATTTTCTAGGCCATGAAGTAACTGAACATGGACTAAATCCACAAAAGAAGAAAATAGAGGCCATACAAAAGCTAAAAGACCCTAAAAATGTGAAAGGGGTGAAAAGTTTATTAGGAATGACAGGCTATAACAGAAAGTTAATTGAAAATTATGCTGAAATCACTCAACCATTGACTAAACTGCTAAAACTAAATACGCCCTGGAAATGGGAGAAAGAGCAGTCTGAGGCAGTAGCCAAATTGAAGGAATGTCTTGTAAAGGCACCATGTTTAGCATACCCCATAAAGGATATGGATTTCTTTATAGAAATAGGTTTCTCTGAACATTGTATGTCAGCAGTGTTATCACAAAAACATGATGTGAATCACAAAACCATTGCCTATGCAAGTAAAGCATTTTCCCAAGTTGAAATGAAATTCAATGAATGTGAAAAGGCCCTATTAACCACTGTGTGGGCGCTACAACATTTCCGCCCTATTGTTCAGGGAGAAAAGGTGATTATTGAAACAAATCATCAACCTTTGCAATTCTTCGACAGTAAAAGAATTAGGTCAGGTAATCTAGCTCAGTCCAGAATTACTTCATGGATGCTAGCATTACAAGGTTTTCCTGTAGACATGAGATATGGCCAAAATAAAAAGAGCCCAATTGCTCAAAGTTTAGCAGATTTACACGACTGTGCAGCTGAACAAGCATCAAACGAAATGGAAATAGAACCTAATTTACAGTAGTTTGAACAATCACCACACAAAGCTTGTGATGAAAAAATATGCAAGGACTTGCCAACTGTATATGTTGATGGTTGTGCTTTTCACATTGAAAATGACAGTAATAAACAGGAATAGGAAATGTCTGGTTGAGATGTGAAGGTATCCCCAGCATAGGGATGAGAATTGGAGCTAGGAGCAGTCAAGTAGCGGAATTGGCAGCCATTTTTAAAGCAATTGCTACTGCAATTGATAATAAATTCAGTGAAATTGTCCTGGTGACTGATTCTGACTATGCACGAAACAGCTTTGTGGAATATCTACCTGGCTGGAAAGCGAGAGGCATGATTACATACAACAAAAAGCCACTTAAACATGGAAAAATGATACAAGCCATAGACAAATTAGTGTCAGAAAATAATTTGACAATATACTGGAGAAAAATTTGTGGGCATTTCAAAACTCCACGAGAGGATACAGAGGGGAATTATAAGGCAGACATTATTGGGACTGTGATGGGAGAATTGCTACCTATTGAACATTTACTGGGTGAAATACAGATTGATGCAGTAACATGTTCTAAAGCACCAAAGGAGACAGAACAATCAGTGGTACAATGGAGTTACAACACTCCAGACCAAGATTTAATTGAGACACAAAAGAATGATCGAATTTTGGGAATCTATTATAACCATTTGATAGATCCTGGACAAAACCCTTTAACAGAAGATGATTGTGTGGGAAAAGAAGAATTGAGGGTGCTATTAAAGAATAAAAAACGAATTAGACTACAGGATGGAATCATGGTTAGAGAGTCCATAATAGGACAGATACAATGGGTGGTACTCCTTTCATTTAGAGGGCTAATGCTACACCATGCACATGATGCCATAACTGCAGGCCACAGAGGTTCACAAAAAACATTGGAAATACTAAAAGATTATGCTTATTGGCCACATATGTCCCAAGATGTGGAATTGTATACTAGAGGATGTCTAGTATGTGCCCAATTTAAACCTGCTTCACCAATGCACAGAGCTCCACTAATGAAAAGAGGCCTAACCCTTCCATGGTCAGATTTGCAAATAGACTATGTAGGCACTTTAAAAAGGGTGAGCAGAGGAAACCGTTATATTTTGAGTGTGGTATGTTTGATGTCGAAGTGGATTTAATGTATTCCTGCACCAGATTGTAGTGCGCAAACAGCAGCCACATTGCTAGTGAATCATGTGTTCTCAAGGTTTGGGTTGCCACAAAGAATTGAGTCAGACAGAGGAAGTCATTTCACAAGTGCTCTAATGAGCAAGGTATGGCAAATACTGGGTGTGAAAAGGAAACTACATATCGCATATCGGCCGGCTTCTTCAGGTGGAGTTGAACGGGGTAATATGTCTGTTGTGGACATTTTAAAGAAATTTGTAGCTGAAGCAGGTTCCAGCTGGGATTTACGTTTACCGTTGGTTTTGATGGCAATCAGATCAACTCCTGCCAAAGCAACAGGTATTAGCCCACATGAGGTCTTGAGAGGTAGGAAAATGGTGTTGCCGCAACACCTGCTATACAGAACACATGAGCAAACACTTGTAAGCGCATCTACAGTTCATGAATACATTGATGAGCTGAGGAAGGATTTACAACATGCATTTGCTTCTGTGCAGAGAAATCTGGAAAGGGCTGCTGACAGTGCTAAAACATATTATGATAAAAAGTCAACAGTAAAGGAATATTGTGTGGGGGATCAGGTGCATACATTTCATTTTGGAAAAAGTAAACAGAAAAATTCCAAATTCCTAGCAGCCTGGCAGGGGCCATTCCGAATTATAGATAAAGTCTCTCCTGTAGTTTACAAAATTTTAAAGACTGAAGGTGAAACAGCAACAGAACAATTTGTGCATGTAAACCAAATCAAGCCATGTCATCCAAGACATGAGATAAAAAATCTGGAGCGTGTAGAAACAGATAAAGTCCCTTGACCACAAAAAGGTAAAATAAATGGGTACAGTCAGTAGGCAGTGACAGAGAAGTTAAATAAAGATGGTTAATTATAATGGCACATAAGCACTGTAATATATGTAAATATATATATAATATAAAAAAGAAGGTGAAGTTTATGGAGTCGGTGTGCAGAATGAAAATGCATTAAATATTGAATGTTGTTTTATGTATGCTTGCTCTCTATAACCTGTGCTTAATTTCAGAAGGCGAAAGAAAAAGGGCGAAATGTTTTACAAAGCATGTTTTATTTTTGGCAAAAGGGTGACGTTAGTATTGTGCTACATACTTAATTTGTTTCTTTTCTATTTGATTTAGAATATTAACATATTTTTACCGGAGATCACGGGAGACGATGGAGTCCTGGAGTCCCCTGGATGAAGATCGAATGATGCCTGCCTCCGGGTGGAGGTGAAGACAAAATAACCGGAATGCCAAAGAAAAGATGACTTCTATAGAAAAGGATCCAAGAGTACCAAGATGGAAGAACACCCGAATGAGCCAAATGATGTGACATCGCTGGTCGGGACATATCAGAGTCAGACAAGTGTCCTGGCGTATGGAGTTCCACGTATTTATTATTTTAATTAATTATTTTAATCTGTTATGTTAATTCTTTGTTTTAGTTATTTGTTTTATCTTATTGTATTTGATTGACTTCAAGTATAAAATTGAAGCACTGAACTACGGACACTTCCATTGGGAAGGAACATATGAACCCAAAGATGAATTTTAATTATGTTGATTGGATATTGGTTTTTCAACTTTTTCGTTTTTGCATGTGAATATTTATTTTGTTGGATTGCTACATTTTAAAAGAAGGAAGGGAGCAAGTTGATTTTCCTCTAATTATGGCTTGGACTGCCAAATTCTCAGAAAAAAGGAGGGAATATGTAAGAGTATTTAGCATTTTTATTCATGCAGCATCACTGCATGGGTTTGGTGCATTGCTATAATGTGGTACAGGCTGTAAATGTAAATGAAAACAGGCTATTCAGTCAAAAACGATTTCTACATTTAAAATGCGAATAATTTTATTTTCACAGTTAAAAGCATATTTTTTTTTCTCTCCTGAATTTCCTCTGTTGCAGGAGACACATTTGAGGATTAATGAACTAACCTCATTAACAATACTAACGATTCTAACTCATTAATAATATAATGTGTTCTCCAGTGCAAAATGAAATGGAAAATGACAGGCTCTGAAAGTCATTTTAAACGCGCATTCAGATTTTTTTTTCTTTGCTTCTATCTGCGCTCTGTCCACAGTATTTGCAGGAAGCAAAGACTCAAATAAGCAGGAAATCAGTTTGGTTACAGTTGCAACAGTATAAGCCAAGCCATTGTCAAAGAAAAGGAGGGTAGGACATGATAGAATTTCATTGGTTGGACTCGTTTGGCAGGCTGTAACAGAGCTTTGCTAATGAAATTCGGGGAAGAGGAGGAGAGAAGACATTTTACACAGCTGGGAGAAAGACCTGGCTGGTGGCTGGGGATTTTCCTGATTGAAAAAGCAGATCCCAGTGCACTGCTGCAGAGACTGGGAATTCTAGTCAATAAGCCCCGGTTTGAGTGACGGCAGATGCTCGTCCTGCTGGGGTGATTTAAGAAGAATTCATTGAACCACTTCCAGAAGGTGACCAACCGACGAATTTCACATGCTGGACAGGCCTGGTAATTATATTACAGAGTGTGGGGGCAGTGTTTATGTGTGCGAAACTATTCAGTCAGCGTGGAAGAGGGAACTCGAGTGTTTTATCAACAGGTTTAATGTTGCGAATTGAATATGTTCTCGCCGCTCTCTACTCATTTTGTTACAGATAAGGTTGTTAGTGTGCAATTTCCATTTATTTCTGTAAAAAGAGTAAGATCGTGTTGAAATGCAATTTTTTATACACAAAAAATATCTGAAAGCAGATGGATAGTGTGTTTTATTTTTCTCTTTTATTTGTGCATCTACCATTACAGTACTGATAATATGGGGAGAGTTTTAGACAGTCCAATTGTCATTTTTGAGCTAGCTAAAAATAAGATTTAGCGGTAGCTGTGTGCATGATTCCATTCAGTATATAAGTGTATGTTTTCTGAACGGAACATAATAATAATAATATAATGAAATAGACTGCTGCTGGAGGTACATGAGTCAGCAGAAAGAGAGGCCTTGGACATACTTCTCCGATGTAGATAAGTTGGTGATAAATACCGCATGTTAGCTCGCTGTCGTAGATAAGTCAGTGAGGACAGCCCATGGTGGCACTCCAATTGAAAATGTGGTGTTCCTGAAATGTAAGCCTGAGGCCTCTCTAGTGATCACACAAACGAACTAAGCAAAAATAAGGGGTTCTGGATATTGGGGTCACATATAAAACAAAGGAATTATGCTCACCAGAAATACCACCAATAATGCATACCAACATAATGTATACCACTAAATGTATCTGTGTGCTGAAATAATGTATGTATACTGTAGTACTATATACCAAATCTAATCTGAATGCAAAGAGTGATTATTACTGAATTATTTTCATTTTGGCGGTAAGAAAATACCGCTAGGCCCCAAATCTATACAAAATACCCTATAGTACAAAGGCATTGAGCGAAGGCTATGAAAGTCAACAAAGTTACGGGAGCCTGAGAAACCTAACAGAGAATATCTGATAGAAGGTGCGAATAGCGTGAGTAACAGCGCTGAAAGCTATAAACATTACGGGAGCCTGAGAAACCCCTGAGGAACTGGAGTTTGCAAAAAACCTATGAAAGAGATTGAGAAAGATACAAACATTGTGAATAAGGACTGTAAACAATTTTAAGGATATGGGAGCCTGAGAAAACCAAATGTGCAAACATCATCTCTGCCTAGCGGGAGATCCATGGCCCCCAATGGCAAACTTGGACTGTGCCGGTCCGGACAAAATGGCGGAGCCAGAAATACTGGTATTTTTTCAGCCATATTTTCTGGAGAAGCACACCCGTAATGAGCCTAAATGTCTGTGTGTGTGTGTGTTTCAGTGGAACAGTCACAAACTGCAGTCTGTCTGTGCTGCAGTACCTGGCACCTGACTCTGAGAAGGAGCTGAGGTCCAAAAGAAACTGTCAAGAAATCACTCCCAGAGCTGGCTGCCGGACCTTCATTTACCATCAACCAGGTTACTGAATGTACCTACTAGTGCACCAAGTGGGAGTCAGCATTGCAATATTGTTGGAACCGGCATTTGCAAGTCCACCACACCACCCATAAGGATGTGATGTGTCAGAGGCATAGAACATGGTTTTATATCTTCAACTGTTAGTGAGTTCCACCTCCACCAGAAGCTCCTGGAAAGTATTTGACTACAGCGTTGCCCTATGCTTTGGTCAGCAGTGGAAAGGGGGCAACTGGCACCTCCTCCGCATCCACCTATTTGCATGCATGTGGTGATCCTGAGATGAGCTCTGCAGCTTGTTCATATATTCAGATAGTGCATCAGAGGCTACGCAGGAAACTGCAGCAAGTGGTAGATGCTCACTAGCACGCAACATCAGAGCAGCCTCAGCCTATCTCTATTCTCGATGATATGATTCTCCAGCATGTTGGGATGCATGTATTGCATGCCTGCCAGGCAAAAAGGTTCAGGCTGAGAAAGACCTATTATTAAGTGCGGCAGTGTGAGCAGTTTCAGTTTGTGCGGCAGAAGGTACATGTATTATTTGTAGTTAGGTTTGACACACATTAGATAATGTATTAATATGGCGGTTGTTGAGGTTATAGATAGGGCAGTGTTTTATAGGCCCAGTGTTTAGAAGTAGTAGATGATGTTAAGACTTGCGTAAGGTGCGAGAAGAAAGTTGAATTAGGTGGAGAGGGAGAAGATGGTGTCAGGAAACTGATGCAGTAAATGTGAGGTTAGCCAGTCAACATTGAAAGAATGCTGCCATAATTGATTTCTAGTCCCAATACACGGTGAGCAGAATGAAGGCTCTGTTTAGCTCAGTCCCAAGACAAATTCCCTTTCCATCCCCTGAGAGAGAAGCCGAGGTCAGAGGCACCCACGCTACAAAGATACACGCTAATTGGATCCAGCTGCAGATTTTGAAGACACTAGTTGTGGGGAGGGAAGCTAAGCATGGGCACTTTCAAGGACACATTCATGAGAACAAGGCACAAGGGTTTGTAATGCCAACAGGCTTGGCAAAGATTTAAAGCATTACTGCCCTCACCCAAGGAGCGGTCATCCTATTTGAACTACACATAGATGCATAACCAAAGCAAATGAATCCCTGAAATTCAAGCCCAAGAATGGTGTCCTGGCCAGGTCATTACTGGGCACTGGGGTTGAAGGAAGGACTAATAGCTAAAGAATCTGTGCATCATATGATGTGTGTAGTGCGACATTGGGTATTTATATTTAGTATTGCATACAAGGTGAGTGGCATTGGCTACTAACAGCTACTACAGGGTTGGGCTAGATTTGTAGACCACAGACCTTGTGTGTACTAACAATGCAGCAGGAGCACACACTCCAATGGCTGTGCATTGCCAGTTTAGAAAATAAAACATGGAAAGCTGAACAGTGGTGCTTGCAAGGATGTATGTGCTGATGATAATAGAGAAAGGTACTTAAGAATAAAATGTACACTGTGTCGAACAGGAAGAGAGAGGAAAGAAGATATAACATTGGGAGGTGCTTTCCGAACACTGTCCAATGGTCACTTAGTGAATGCTGGAAAGTTACACAAGAGGAGGTAGGGAGGTGCTGGAAAGTGCTTAAACGTTCTTGCATGTGCTGAAATTGGAAGTGACCTGAAAGGGGCTGGAAATTATGAGGGATGATAACGGGTGACATCGCAGGATAGGAGGAAAAAAAGCAAAATTCCATAGGAGCCATAGGAGGCTGGATAGTGGAAATGTTTTTAAAAAGGGGAGAAAGGTAGAAGGTGGGGGCTCCCTGGTCCTGCTGGTCTTTCATTGGGTGTTTGAGTGGGTCTGCAAGCTTATTGTAGAAAAAGAGGAGCTGCTTATGGTTGGGCTGGAGGAAAGAGGCTCAACACTGCATTGTTGTGTCCCTGGGTACCAGTGTAGCTGCAGAAGGGAGTCCTTGGAAGGCTGTATTGCGCCGGGGCAGCATTATGGCAGACAGACTGATCATAATTCGAAGCAAAAAGGCCTGATGAGTCAGGTTTGAGCCGAAAAAGCAAGGTGACTAGTCTGAGCATACACAGGCCAAAATTCAATCAATCAATCAATCAATCAATCATTCAATTAATCAGGTAGAACTCATTTCTGCAGGGTATTGTAATATGGGCCAATGTCAAACTGACACAGAAGGAACATCTTCCTCTGTCTCTGAGGTACTGAGAGACCGATGAATTAGCCTGATTCTGAATTTAGTATCTGGGGTTGATTCTTTCACGCAAAAGGTATCACAATATCATAATTGTGCTAATCCAATATGTGGGTAGGAGAGTAACTAAGAGCAGGAACTGTTTCATAGTGTAGTGTATTCATGACCAAAGGGTGCCTGTTAGGATGCCTCAGGTTTGAAAGAAGCGGTTTACTTTTGAATTACTATGCTATCTAGATGAAAAATGCTTGTTACTTTAAAATGTGTTTTTCTGTTCTGTTTTCTCATATGTCCATGTAAACACTTACCACTTATGTTTCTATGCTCACCACTGTACAACATTTTTTGATTGCCAATATGTTTTGCTGAAGAGTGAATATAAAGTGCATGCATAACTGTTGAAGTATGTAGTGGTCATGACTGTGTCCTTTTGATTTTTGCTGAAAAGTGAATGCCCATCTGTAAAGGCAAATTTACAGTACAAGGTCTGTAGATGTCTACCTAAGTCTCCGGTATAAATTCTGGGAAAAAAACAAAGTGGCAGGAACTGTCCGAAATATTTGATGGATTGGCCTGGAACATTGTAGCTAAGTGCATCGGTCAGGCCTGGCAGGCATCATTGTGTTTTTTTATAGTGTGATATGCTGGGCACACGTTGCTTTAAGTTGTTTTGAACTTCACACACCGTGCATTATGCTTGCAGTGGCAGACATGTCCAAGATTAAAGTTGCAGATCTGTGCAAATATGCAAAAGCCACATTCTCTGCTCACTTGGAATTGGGATACTTTAAATGTATGGAGAGAATTACTAGTTACTGAGATAGGAAAAGAGGAGCCTGGAATATTATTTGAAGAGGGCTTAGTATTACACACATGCTTATATCCACTGTTTGATTGCAACAATGTTAAATCTCAAAGGGATTGTCTTATCAGGTTAGGTGCCAAGCTCTGGTTTCTCCTACATAGGATTCTAGAAATCATGACAAACAAAATATGTTGAAATGAAGACTGGGTTGGAATTTAAGAGTGTTAGGGAGAATTCTCTGTTTAGGCTGAATTTCCTAACCTAGTGAGTCCCGCAGCAGCTTTGCTGGATTTCTGGAGTTTGTTTTTTTCATCCTGCCAAGAGTGAGACTCTTTTCCTCCCACTTTTGGACATGATTTGTGGTATTTCTTTGAATGTTAATGTGTTCGATGGGCTATGGGGTCTTTTACTCCATAGGGTCTCATGTGTTTTGCTATGTGTGTTACACAGCACCCTCTGTGCCGTAACACTGGGGTGTCCTAGTTGACCCCCACCATAGACTCCATACCCTGGGACTGACTACTGTCTCCCAGGGCATGTAAAGTCACCATTGGCTTTACTAGACCTAAATTTACTAACAGAACCAGTACAAACCACCCTATTGCGGACGTACTGGTAGGGGTAATTCGATTACCCCTGGGTCTGTTGTTCAAGGGGGCACTGTCCCGTCCCCCCTCGTCGAGTTTTGGCTGGTGGCAGTGGATACTACTTTTTATATTCGACCGCAAATATATTCCTATGGGATTTTTCCATTGTTCGAGGCTAATACTTTTTCTATATAGTCTCGGTCATACCGCCGGTTTATTAAATTAATAAATCCATCGGTTGGTATTTTCTGCCAGAACTCGGTTTTTAAAATGGCGTATGTGTTCGCCTCTGTAACTCCAAACCAAAGGTTGAGCCCTTTGTTCCACTTTTGGCGGGCTTCTGCACTGAAGCCCTCCAGAGTGGTGCCATTCTGTCTGGGTACCACAGGGGAGTGGGAGGGGGTTTAGGCACCCTGGATTGAGTTGCCTTGCCAACTCAAGTCGCACTCTGGTGTGATTGGCCCAAGTGGTGAGCCGCCCCGCTCACCACTTAGCATGTTTGATTGACAGCTAGGCTGAATGAATGGGGTTTTCTGCATAAAAGCAGGGCTTTGGGGACTGGAACTTCAGAAGTCACCACAGGACCTAAGAATCCAACGAGGGTAAAGCTGACCCGACCTGCAATGACAACACCTCCGGTGGAGCCCTGCTGAACCGACTCACCACTTCCCAACGACAGAGGAGATCTCCCTGCTGGAGAGTCTTCTTCCCTTGACTGGTGGGAACAACCAGTCCCTTGCTTTTTCTTCGCTTCCAGGACGTCTAGTGGTCGAATTGCCCGTGCTGAGCACCCCGGCAACCGGATAGCCACTAACCACTGTACCGCAACCAAAAGGTGGTGCCTTGTGACGGAGCACTCCGCGGCTGGTCTCTTCCCTGGCGGTGCAACGATCTTCAACTTTCCTCTACGACGAGATCATCTCTTCTTCTGGCAAAGTCCCGACTTGCATCCACCACCAGGAACAACTGCCCCCACCGGAGCTGTCTCTCCACTTTCAAGGTACTGTGTCCGCCTGGCTCCCCTTGAAACGGTTAGCGTGAGGTGTCTTAAATCCTTACCTTTCCACTGGGTCGCCTCCAGACCTTCTTAACTTTTGTTCTAAAACTGGTCCAACCTTTCTGTGACATTTTGCTACAAAGACTTGAAGTGCATTTCCACTGTGGTATTTTGGGACATACCTCCTTGCCTCTCTCCGAGTGGGCCTGGCCTCTGAACTTTGTGATCTACAGTAGACCCTGCCTTGCTTGCCTTGCATTTGCTTCGTAAAAGTGTTGGTACTGAGTTGGTTTCAAACCCTGCCTTCTTCTCTCCCTTTCTAACGAATACCAGAGTGCCATCTAGGTTAAAGCACTCACCTCTGTCTGCAAATAAGTGGTGCCATTGAACCTAGACTTGTCGAAATATTGTTATGGGATTGATATATACCTCTAGTAATTGTGATTGAAGTTGTTTGCCATATTAGTGCCAGTGTGTTTTTCATAGATCTGTTTTTAAATAAATAATTATATATCTTTACACCCAAGCTCTGATCAGTGTCTGCTTGTTCTACTGTGTAAATTGCCCTATTTTGTATACTCTAAATACTGCCTAACTCGTCTTGAGAGAAGTCTGACTGCTCAGCCACAGCTACCAGGTAAATCTGGGTGGCGCAGACTGCTACCAATTGGGTTTACTGCTAACTCCTGTAGTCTTAAACATTTTGCAGTGGTCCCAGAGGGAACTGCACAGGTTTCTGCCTAACAAAGAGAAAGCAAATGGAGGAAATGTTGGACGCGCTTAACCATTTAAACGGTTTTTTTTAATAGGTTTGAGCAGATCGAGGTATCACATTGATAGAGATTGTATCATTGCCCAATTACACTTGACATTCTGCTCGAGATATGCAGTCTTTAGACTGTGAACTCGTACATCTGATGACAGAAGGTGATAAAAGCCTGAAAATAATCTCTGATTACAAAGGACAGGTCACAGAAATGAACTGTTTAATTTAAAAATTGAGGAAAGAGCAGTCCAAATATTTTAATGAAATGCAGATGCTGTATTCACAACTAAGAATTGAAACAGCATAATGCAGATTTAATGAGACAGGCTTTGCGGCCAGAGCACTATGAACCACAGACCAGGTCACTTAGTGGAGTTGTGACAAACCACAATCAGGGACCTGCGCCAGCCAAGGCACACTTGCCAGGGACTGGCCTGCTTACAATGTGGGAGAGGGAAAGTCAAGCTGTGACCTCCTGCACTGAACAGGGAGAGATGTCTCACCTACATAACCAACATACACAAGAAAGTGAAGGATGTCAGAATCCACTTAAAATTATTAAATTGCTTAAAGGTTTAGTAAAACCCTTTAACAAATATTTGAATGTATCTATTGAGGAACATATAGAAAGTGTGTTGGAAATTCACGAGACATTAAGAATCCCTAAACAACAGTATATATATATATATATTTTTTTTTTTTCATTTTAACAATTGATCCAGCATATGCTAGTTTTCTGCAAAGTCTCATTGAGCAAGACATTTCTAAGGGATGATTTCTAGCAAGAAGTGAGGAGAGTTTCCTCCCCATATAAATCAATTCAAGATGCTAAACGGGCCACATATTCAATATCTGCGAGGCCCAATGAGCCCCTAGGACAGTTCTTACAAACATTAAAATGAGCCTTACTGATGTTTGATGTGAATTGTGATGTGATCCTGGTTGAGTTCAAAAGCACATTTTTTTCAAAGTCTTCATTAAGAAATAATTTCACAGCTTGCCCATGAATATTCAAATGATAAAATCATACATTGGTTTCTAGACCAGACCATGAAGCTATGGGAGTTTATTTCTCCCAATGAAAATAAAGGAAAGGGGTTGAAGTAGAAAGCCAAGGAGACAACAACAGTGCCTGTGGTTTTAGAAATCAGGTCAGGAAAGAGCATGGACGTAGATACAGCCCACATGAAGATATATTGCAGAATCGGAAAAATGGGGCAATGCAAGGAAAGGCAGCACCACAAAGAGTATTTCATTTGACAGTCCCCATTACCATGGAAACTCTCCACAAGTAGGGTCTCGGTATAACATGGCAGAATGCAATAACACCCACTTTGAATCAAATAATGGGCCAAACCAAACATTCAGAGCTGTCTGTAGCTAGGTTCATTGAAAATGAAAATCAACAAAATGAGCAATATCAATCAAATGAGAGACATAATATAACATACAGCTCTCACCCCTATATTTAGGCCTCAGAACAAGGGGGTTATGGACAGAGAACAGCTCCATGACACCACACATCCTCTCCCATGGGAGTCCAGGGGAAACACTAACAGAATTCAGTAGCCTGAAAGAAACCTGAATAGGGCAGGCCAATTTGATTCCAACCAGAACAGGGGTAGATCACGGACCAATGATTGTAGGGATCAAGAAAGATCTTAATGCTCTGAATCACAAGTGCATATGCTAGCCGGTCAAATAGGTAAGCTCTGCACTGGTCAATCGAATTAAAAAGGTGACAAGTCAGAATGAACAGCATAAAAGTGACATTGCACAAGGCATTAGCAAATAACTAATCAGGCAAACACCCCACACCGATGATCCAAATGATTCACCATTGGCTGAACACACAGAGTTGCACAGTGACTTAGGATTTGGTAAACAGGGTGGTGATTACATATTAGATAAAAACACACACAAGATGGGAGCGTTGTTTAAACTTCCACTTAGGTGTGTGAAGCCAGGGAAAAGGAAAGGAAGAAATGCAAAGGAGGAACCCAAAGAGCAGTGGGTTAAATGACAGTCTAAAAATAAAATGGAACATGGAAAAGATGGGGAGCATTCAAATTAACAATTGATAGCCAGTAAGCAACTGGGCCAGTACACAGTTAATGGTGCATTGTACAAACCAGAAATAAATGAAACAGAGCTAAGTGAAATGGCAAGTGAAAATAGAAAATAATAAAAAAATATCTAATGGGTTTCAGTTTCATTACATGATGAATCTAATCATGCTCATATCTCCACAGAGATGAGAACTCCCAAAAGGACACTTGCAGGTGAGTTCCCAGAGGAATATTTTGCCACATGCTGCTAATTAAAACTCAAAGCAGTCATGCATCAGAGGGAAGGTGAATGAAAAAAATCAAAACAATGTGGACAAAAGCAGGTAAGGAAGTCGATGATACTTCAGGTGGGCCTGCTATGCAGGGAGGCCAGGCTATAGCAAAGCTACAAATGGATTCACAAGACAGAAAAATAAACAAAGAGGTTGAAAAGTCGATGGGCAAAATGGGGGGGTGAAGTATCATTTCATAAGCAAAAATTGACATTTCTTTTGTAAACTTGAGGAATGTGAAGACAAGTAGTAGGCCACCAATACTGTAGAAGAGCAATGCACTGTGTTTGCAATGGTGTATACAGGTGCACAAACTACCGTAATGTCAAGGAAAATGCTGATACCATAAATGAAGGGAGACCCCCACAAGACATTTTGAAATTGAAACAAATTCAGGGCCATTTACATCATTTCAATGGTGGAGAAATACCAATGGAGGGTGCCACTGAAATGATCAAAGTAGAGAAGCATAGACAGAGGCAAGAGGTTGTAGTCTCGCTGTTTGAGGAGACACAATTCCAAATAGGGACAAATTGTCTGAAGAGACTGTAGCTGCTAATTGATGAGGTAAATGGGGTTCTATGGTTTCTGGCCAAAAAAAGCTTAAGCCTGAAAAGGCTTTGAGCCAGATTAGCAATGCAAAAGAATGTTACACCATTACCAAGTCAGAGAGAGCAGTATAGGTATGTCTTCAAAATGGCAAGTAGATGAAAACACTTTACGTTTCTTTTCTAAGTGATGAAGACATTAAACAGTGTGACACTTTGGTCTCAGATCAGGAAAAATATATTAAACCATTGCAGAAATACACATGAATATAGGTCTGGCATGGATACTAATGCACATAAATGGGCATTCGGAAATGATTGAGGCAGTATTGGCCCAAGAACATAAGACAAGTTTCATTAATAAAGATGTTACCATTGTTGCATTCATAAGGCATTTAACAATAGCATTAAAGTACAGGATGGAACAGAATGTTGTGGAGCCCGATGTATTTGTGTGTCTCAATGAATACTTAAGACAGCATGGGCTAGAATATGAATGCACATCCGTGGTGGAAGTTGGGGATGGTCCCATCCAGATACTAGTGGATAACAAAAGATGTCAGGATATTCAGTGAAGGAAGGTACACCATTAAGGATGGCAATGCAAGAATCATATTACACTGCGGTTTTGAGTAATTCAGTTATTGGGAATATTCATGAAAGCTATGTCACTTAACAAGGTGAGCTGCATGAGTCTTTAGACTCCAAACCAAAAGGGATCTTCAGAATTCAGTCAGTGTACCCTTATAAACCCAAATATGTGATTTTTCATCACCAGGATGATTACATTCTGTTCCAGGTAGATGAAAATGAGGCAGAAGAGAAACTGCAAATTAAGGTGGAGGCTACAATGCCAAGATACTTGAGAGTGGTGTTGATCCAAAGAGATACTGCTATGCAGTTCAACAAAAGCACATAGATTCCTCCTTTAGAGGACTTTCTAGATTTTTCTAAAATGGTAGAGGAACAAGTCCAAGCTGCGGATGCATGCACACATGTATACGAGAAAAATCAATTGAGACAAGGATGTATTCGGTAGAGACGCCTATGATTGTGGGCAAACTGATCTGCATGTAGCTACTCTGCATGATGGTTATGGTAGGCCATGTGTATTTGTCCGACAATATAGGCTACCCATGGCCTGTTTAGAATCTTTGGCTGAACTAAGCAAAATCTTAGAGTCCAGAGAAATCATTAGACCCATTAAGAGTACCACAAACACGTCTATATTAGTCGTGTTGAAGCCTAGTGATCAGTGGCATTTGTGTGCAGACTTGAGATGACTGAAAAAGAGGTTGCCTGTGTCAAGGTGGCCCCTCCCATTCATTGACCAAGATCTTGCTAAAATCCAAGGGTCAAAGGTCTTTACTACCTTAGATTTGACAGCAGGGTATTGGTGTGAGCCTTTAGCAAAGCATATACAAAATAGATTTGCCTTACCTTCAAATGGACGCAGTATGCATGAAAATGAAATCCATTTGGCTTCATCAATAGTGGAGTGAGTTTGGAATCTTTCTGAATAAGTCACCCCCGATGCAGCCGAGGGAGGAACTGTGGTTTATGTGGATGGTGTCCCGATTAAAAATGATGACATGAAAAGCCATTTCTGTGAAATCAGACCTGTACTCAGCCAGTTGCAAAAGGCCGAGGCAAAGGTATCATTGCAGAAGGCAGAGTGGTGCAGAAAAAGGGTACATTTCTTGGGACATGAAGTTACGGACCGTTAATTGCACCCACAAAAAAAAAAGGTCGAAGTCATTCAAAAGTTGACAAATCCCACAAATCTGAAGGATTTGAAGAGCCTGTTAGGGATGAAAAGTTACAATAGAAAATTAATTGAAAACTATGCCAAAATCATGCAACCATTGACTAAGTTACTGAAAAAGGGTGTGCCCTGGAAACAGGGAAAGGAAAAACATGAGGCGGTAGCCAAATTGAAAGATTGCTTAATAAGGGCCCTATGTTTGGCATATATAAAAGAAGAATCAGGATTTCTTTCTAGAAATAGGGTTAACTGACCTATGTATGTCAATGGTTTTGTATCAAAAGCATGATTCAAAATCACAAGACAATTGCATATGCTTGCAAAGCCTTGTCACCAGTGGATATGGAATTTAATGAATGTGAAAAAACACTATTCACAACTGGTTGAACATTACAGCATTCCCACCCAATTATTCAAGGAGACCAGGTGATTGTTGAGAATACACATCAAGAGGATCAGATCAGGAAATTTAGCCAGTCAAGAATTGCATCATGGACATTGTATTAAAGGGGTTCCCTGTAGAAGTGAGATATGGGCAGAACGAAAGAAGTCCTGTAGCTGAGGGGCTGGCAGAATTGCATTAGTGTGCATTTGTAGGTAATACAGATAGTACAGAATCAGAAACCAATTTGATTGAATTTGAATGATCAGCACACACCCTTTGATGAAGAAGAGTGTAGACATTTTCCAACCATATATGTGGATGGGTGTGCATACCACATGGGTGGTGACCCTGAAAAGGGCTTGGTGACAGGAATTGGGAATGCGTGCATCAAATGTGAAAGCATGTTACAAGTCAACATGATGATAGGTCCCAAGAGTAGTTAGGTGACATAGTTAGCTGCAATTTACAATGCAATATCCACAGCAGTAGAAAACAAATTAAAAGAAATAGTATTGGTGACCGACTCTGACTATGCCCAGCATAGTTAATAGCTACCAGGATGGAAGCTGAGAGAGGGGATCGCTTGAAGCAAAAAACAACTCAAGCATGGAAAGCTGATCCAGACCATCGGCAATCTTGTTTCAGAGAACGAGATGAAAATTCACTGGAGGAAGATAGAAGGGCATAGCAAAACACCAGGGAAAGATAAGCAAGGGAATGACAAGCATAATCAATTGGCCATAACTGGGGCAGTGGTGGGGAAGTGCTTTCCAATTGAACAATTTCTAGGTGGACATGATGGACACATTCCAAACGTCAGGGAACAAGTAATCAACCAGTGGTGCAGTGGAGCATTAATACACTCAATCAGGAATTGTTCAAAGTACAAAAAGAAGACCCAATCATAGGTATGTTGTAGAATCATGTGTCAGATGCAGAACATTATCCTTTAACAGAGGAGGACTATAAGGAAAGAGAGGAGTTGAGGGTGATGATGAAGAATATAAAACAGTTTCAACTGCAAGATGGACTGTTGGTCCAAAAATCTATTTCAGGTCAAATCCAATGGGTGGTCCCTGTGTCATTTCGGGGGTTAATACAACATCATCCCCATGATGCAATAATAGCAGGGCATAAGGGTTCACAGAAAACATTGGAATTATTAAAAGAATATGCTTTATGGCTGCTTATGTCCTAAGATGTAGAATTGTATTTCAAAGGGTGTTTCACATAGAGCACCATTAATAAAAAGAGGTTTGGCACTTCCCTGGTCAGATTTGTATTTCATTGGCCCTGTCCAAAGGTCATCACAGGGAAACACATGCATGCTAACAGTTACCTGTTTAATGTCAACATGTTTGGAATGTATGTCTGCTCCTGACTGCAGTGCACAAACTGTAGCTATGCTGTTAGTGAACCATTTATTTTCCAAATTTAATCTGCCTCATAGAATAGAATTATACCATGGAAGCCATTTTACCAGTAGAGTAATGACAAGGATGTGGCAAATTCTAGGAGTAAAAGGGAAGTTACATATCTCATACCGTCCATCCTCTGGTGGTGGGGTGGAAGGATGCAACAGATAAATTATTTGCATTCTTACAAAGTTTGTGGCTGAAGCAGGGTCTAGTTGGGATTTGCAACTCACCTTTTGTACTGATGGCCATTACGGTGACACTATCAAAGTCTACACATCTCAGTCCATATGAGATTATGACAGGCAGAAAAATGGTACTTCCCCAACATTTGTTGTACAGGACCAGTGAGCAAGTCCTGGTAAAGGCATTCACAATTCATGAGTATGTGGACGAGTTGAGAAAACATTGAAAACCTGGCTTTTCAATCAATTCTAATAGACCCAGCTCTCCCAACGTGACCCATCTACACCATTATAGATATTTTTATGTACCCTGATTTTAACATCTACTGTACTTGTTGTCTTATACCATACGATTTAACTTTAAAGATTGTAATAACCAAAATGTCTGTAACTGCGCCGTGAGACCTAAGAGTCTGGGCGTACAACAAGTGTGATAAATAAATAAATAAATAAATACATTTGCAGCACACATTTGCATTTGTACAGCAAAATCAGGAAAGAGCAGTTGAGGGTGCCAAATCGTACTATGACAGGAAATCATCTGTTAGGGAATATGAAACAGGTGACCAGGTGTATACATTTAACTTTGTGAAAGAAAAAAGCAAGAATTCTAAGTTCATGGTATCCTCGTGTGGCCCATTTAAAAGTGTGGACAAAGTTTCAGCTGTAGTGTGCAGAATAATGACAAATGCCCATGTGAATCAAATAAAACAGTTTTTACCCGAAGCATGAAGTGCAAAGAATGGAGCAGATTGGGGAAACCAGTATGGATTGAGAGGTGTAATGATCACATAGCAAGGCGAGTAAAACAATTTACAATAGTTAAATAAGAGGTGATTGAAATAATGAATTAAAGGTGGAGGTGTGAATGTGGAAACTGTTAAAATGTAAAACTAAAAAAAATTAAATAGGTACATTGAAGGTATGAAAAGAAGAAAGGGGATTGAAGAATTCTAAGGTCTGATTCTAAGGAAACACCCTAAAGGAAAAATTATTATTTCTCGGTACTTAACCTGTATGTCTCCCTTCTGGTTTGGACTGGCTAACTCGTTTTCCCTCCCAAGTTTTTGCTGGAGCCTTATGTCCGTGGAGTTGGTCCCAGGATAAAGCAAGGTGGAGTCCCTGGGATGAAGAGAGGAAGAGTCAGGAAGGCAGAAACAAACTGGCAGACAAAAGTGGGAAATCCAGATGACAACACAGTGATCCACGTGACATGGGAAGAAAAGGAGTGTCTACATTTTTGTTTTAGTTAAGAACATACTAGTGAATGGACAGGTTCTGATCGAGCATGGGCCAGCATCAGGGATTGTGATGGAAGATGTCCCCGGATTCATATTATGATATAGATGACTCTTATATCAGAATGTATGTACAAATGTAGATCCGGATAGAATTTTGGAAAAAAGTTCAATTTTACAGAAATTAAATTTGCTCAAGTGAGGCATGGGTTCAAATGCGCATGGAGAGGGCTCAAAGAATGGTCAAAGAGTTTTTAATGCAGCTGTAGAAGACATTTATGAACATGTCAAGTATCAGGAAAAGAAAGGAATGCAAAATGGCACAGTTTTTAATTGCAGCTATCATTGTTACAATAAAGCGGGCTATTGTGGGGGCAACTGTGTCAACAGCAAATGCACAGTCAGTGAAAAAAATTGGGATGCAAGGCACGAGCATTATGCCAAGATTTGAAAATGTTTCAGCAAAGACTGGACAGCAGGAACTAGTTCAGTGTGTGAATCAAACCGTTGTTACCTTGAACGATCAATCAATGTTGTTAGAGCATAGTATACATGTGCTGGCTAAGCAGGGTGGGGTGGTTATTAGAGGATATTTTAAATTTTGCGAATCCAATGGAGATGATTCTTACTAAATTTGTGCAGGATGTCCAAGATGGGGTATCCCAATCAATTCAGGGTCACATTAAATTGTATTTTGTTTCATCTGATATCATCCGGTAAATATTAACACAGGTAACTAAAAGAGAAATTGAGACAAAACAGGAAAGGATTGTATTTGAAATTGGAAGCATGATTCCCCTGTATATAGATGTAGAATAGATGGAGATTGGTTTTCCTTTGAGTATTCCCTATGTCACCCCAGAATTGATATATCAGACCAAAAAAGTACATAATGTGAGTTTTGGCAGAATCTTAAATATGTAAGAGTCGCGACTCCTAAAATGGTGGCCTTTCAGACATGGGAGACGGGTTTGTACCTCATTCCAAAGTGAGATACTTGTGTAAAGTTCAAAGAGCAAAACTACATATGCCCGTGGAAACCATTCACAAATGTGGTATGCAGGTTGCAGGCAGATCAGCATGTTATAGGGATGTGTGGTGTCTGTAAGAAATCCAAAATCTGAAGAATCAGTGCATGTGAAATTGATTAAACACAGGTATGTGAAGTGAATTACACAGTCACACACCTCAGTCATGGTTCATTTGTTGTTAGGCCATTTCAATACAATGCGTTTGTTGTCACAGTGCCTAAGGATACCGTGGTAATGGTTGGTGGTCTAACATTGTTTCATGTAGATGGCGATCTATGGAAAGGGAGAATAGAAAACATTGAGTTATTCCAAAGAAACACATTTTCTATGGATCCCAAAATAGAATATCTCCTGAAACATAGGGAGGCACACACCTAAAATTGAATATACCAAAGGATAATGTCACAGTGAGTGATCTGGGTTTGACAGATGGAGATGTGCACAGGTTGGTGATGTTGTACTGGACAGAAAGGTGATTGATCATTGTGGGGGTGTCTATGGTTGCCATCCTGATATGGTTATTGGCATTTATAATCAAATTATACATCTGTTCAACTGGGTTGGCAGCAATGAAAAATATGAAAAGACATCTGTATGGGGCACATGATTTCCTGTCAAGTTATTTGTTCTGCAGAGTCTACATGCTTTTTCAGAGTTCTCAGCAGAAATAGGCATATGTAGGAAGGGCTATGAGCTAAAGAATGTGTGCATGGGGTGATATTGGGTGTTAACAGCTAGTATAGGGGTAAGTTGTGTGGGCTAGAGTGGTAGGCCACAGAATATGTGTGTACTAACAATGCAACAGGTGCCCAAGCTCCACTGGCTGTGCATTGCCAGATTCAGAAAACAATACACAATGAAAAGCTGAACACCAGTGCTCGCAATGGCAGTGGATGTTGATGATAATAGAGAAAGGGCCTTGAGAACAAAAAGTGGAATGAGGGGAACAGGAAGAGAGAGGACAGAGATGCAACATTGGGAGATTTTGTGCTCTGAATACTGTGCCAAGGTCACTTAGCGAATGCTGGAAAGTTACACAAGAGGGATGTAGAAAGGTGCAGGAAAGTGCTCAAATGTTCTGGCTCGTGATGACATTGGAAGTGACTTAATGAAATGGCTGGAAATGATGCAGTATGGTAACAGGTTAGGAGGTAAAAATGTAAAAATGAATAGGAGCCATATGGAAAGAGTCTGGATTGTGGAAAAGTGTTTACATTGGGGAGAAAAGCAGAAGGCGTGGGCTTCCTGGTCCTGCTGGTCTTTCGATGGGTGCTATAATGTGTCTGCTTGATGGCTGTCCAAAGAGAAGAGCTGCTTCTGAGTGGGATGGAGGAAGGCAACACTGCATAGTCCCTGGAGACTGGTGTGGCTGCATAAGGGAGTCCTTGCAAGGCTGTATTTAGCCTGGGGCAGTGTTCTGGCAGAAGGGTTGATTGTACTTGGCAGAAAAAGGGCCTGATGGGTCAAATGTGAGCTGAAAAAGCAAAGTGCCTAGTGTGAGTTGAAGCAGGGCAATAATCAATCAATCAATCATTCAATTAATCAGCTAGGACCCCTTTCGGAAGAGTATTCTAATTTGGCTCTATGTCAAACTGACACAGAAGGCACATTTTCCTCTGTCTCTAAGGTACTGAGAGAACGATGAAGTAGACTTATTCTAAATTTAGTAGCTGAGGTTTATTCTTTCACACAGAAGGGGTCACAATATCGTAAGTTTGCTAATAGAACGTGCAGGTAGGTGTTACGCTCACCTGGTATCCCCGGGGGCTTATGGAAAGCTCTGAGATCTGGAACCCTGGATGCGTAGTTGCACAGTGCTGAATAATGAATCTGCAATTACAGAAGGGAGGATTTGTGATAACTGTCTCTAATGGGTGAATCTCCCACCTCCCTTTGAACGATTCCCTTCCCACTGGGTTCTTTTCTCACCTTAGTTATTTGTAGGGTGAGCTATCCGTCCTGCGTTTCTTGTGCAGGGGTGCTTGACGTTTGTTGGCAAGCTGCCCGAGTTACTTCACTGGTGCAGTATGCCTTCCTTGGGCCCAGGCCTGCTGTGACACCAAATCTGCTGGTAGGCAGGTTTGTTAATTGTAAGTCTTTGTTCTGTTTATGGTGGGAGTTTGTTAATGTCTTTATCTCCTTTTCAGATGCGAAGGTCTTGATGCTGCTGTGCCGGATGGAGAGGCACGTTTTCACGCATTGTATATATGCCTCTATGGCATGCATCCATGACGGTCGTTGGTGATTGATCAAGGTTACTGTTAGGGCAAAATGTGAGGTCTGTGACACATACTTTTTGCTCAAAAGCAGAGCTCTACGCTTGCCGGGCCTGGTAGTTTTCCGATTCCTTTCCATCATCTTCTTTCTCTGTAGCACCTACAACCTTCCTGGGAGGTTTCACTGGGCATTCTTTGGGGTAGTGACCCGATTTACCTCAGTATAGGCATAACTGTAGCTGTCTCCGCTTGTCTCTTTCACCCTTGGTTAAAGGGGGTTGTACTCCTCGAATCTGCATGGGTTCTATGGTATTGTATGATGGACGTTGAACATTACCTTTTGAACGTACGTACATGGCACGATTTTTGAGTCTACTTCAGTCTGTTGTTAGATCCTGTAATCTGTGCTCCAAATGAACTACTAGGTTGATAAACTCTGCACAGTCTTTAGGTCGGTCTACCACTTGAGCAAGGACATCCTTCAGGTCTCCTCGTAGGCCCCGATGAAACAACGTGGTTCTTTTATCTTCTGGCCACCCCGCTTCTACAACCAGTCTATTAAAGGTGGCAATATAAGTCAGCAAATCTTGATTCCCTTGGTGGAGGGACAGGAGTATGTTATCAAGAGCTTGTCCATGCAAGTGTTGAGCAAATAACTTTTCCATCTCCTGATGAAAACCCCTGAAGTTCTGCAGTAATGGGCCATCCCGGCTCACTAAAGGTACTGACCAGTCTGTGGCACGTCCACTCAAATATGATAACACAAAGGCCACCCTTGCCTGGTCGTTTGGGAAAGCACCAGGCCTAGAAAGAAAATGGAGGTGGCACTGGTTCATGAATGTTGCGTACCTTCTGGGGTCTCCATTAAACCATTCTGGTGGTGACAGGGGTACTGCTCCCGGCAACGTTATCTGTACTGGTTTGACTGATTATGGTGTAGAGACGGATGTGGCGAATCCGGCAATGGAACCTGCCCCGCCTGTGTTTGTAGTAGCTGTTTGCTTGCTTAGTTCATCAGTACGGTCTTTTGTGACTATTAACTCTCATCTTAAGGCATTGGTTTCCTGCCGGGCTGCGTGTACCTCGGCACGTAATTGTCCCAAAAGGTGGGCTAACTGATCAGTTTTGAATGTCTCTATGATGCCCAGGTGGATAAGGTTTAAAGGCTTTGAGTTCTGTTACGCTCACCTGATATCCCCGGGGGCGTCTGGAAGGCTTTGAGATCTGGAACCCTGGATGCGTAGTTGCCCAGTGCTGAATAATGAATCTGCAATTACAGAAGATAGGATTTGTGATGACTGTCTCTAATGGGTGAATCTCCCACCTACCTCTGACCGATCCCCTTCCCACTGGGTTCTTTTCTCACCTTAGTTATTTGCAGGGTGAGCTATCCGTCCTGCGTTTCTTGTGCAGGGGTGCTTGACGTTTGTTGGCGAGCTGCCCAAGTTGCTTCACTGGTGCAGTATGCCTTCCTTGGGCCCAGGCCAGCTGTGACCCCGAATCTGCTGGTAGGCAGGCAGGTTTGTTAATTGTAAATCTTTGTTCTGTTTATGGTGGAAATTCGTTAATGTCTTTATCTCCTTCTTTTCAGATACGAAGGTCTTGATACTGGCGTGTCGGATGGAGAGGAACGTTTTCTAGGTAAGAGAAAGCGCGAAGCTCAGCGCCTTTATTGTCTTTTAAAGCTAACCTGTGTTTTATTCTTCTTCACACAGGCCGCTGTGGTGCTGCGAGTGGATGAGTGCGCGATGAAAAACAGGCCCACGGAATCCGTTAAGGTAAGTACAGGGCTTTGCAGTTGTTTAATATTGAAAGCAAACCTGAATATGTCTCTTTTCCTTTGCAGATGTTTCTGTGGTCCTCCGGATGGAAGTGTGGCATAACGCAATGGAATTCAGGTAAGACTGATGGAATTCGATGTTTTGGAAGCGTGAGTTCTAATATTGTTTTTCCCTTTCTCGTTATTGCAGGTCGCAATGTTCGAACAGCAGCTGTGGTAGCGGTTCACCGGAAGTCCATAATCTAGTACTCACAGGTGAGTGATGTTTCTTCTTCTCTCTGTTTCCACAGATTGCAGCCCCGTTTAGATGCTGAGTGCTGGTGTTTTCGTTTTCTCAGGTAAAACAGAATAAGCTTGTTCTTGTTCTTGCAGGATTACAGGAAGATGCTGAAGACCAGAAGCTGGACACGGTGAGCGTCACGCTGTGGGTTGAAGAATAACTCGAAGCGTGTTCTGCAGTCAGGGTGTGGTTTATATAGCCCAGGTAAAGTAGTACCAGGGAAAGTAGTTCCAGGCCTGCCACAACCAAAACACTAGACCGCATGGCTTGGTTCTTAGAACTAGACTGTGTGGGTGCTTCCATGTTGGATTTAAAGGCCCATGTACATAAATGGGGCCTAGATTGAACAGCCCTTCCTTCCTACATATTAGCCTGGTGCCAAAGGCGCCAGGACCTGCTCCAGGAGTCCTTTTGCAGTGGTTTTAAGGCCCTCAGGGTTCTGGTGGGAGCCTGCTTGTGGCTCAACTTGTGCCCCCTCACAGAGGTCATGACAGCAGGGGAGAAATTGTTAGCTGAAATGGTATCATAGATGATTGAGAGAAGCTACTTACTTTTGAATGACTATGCTGTCTAGATGAAAAATACTTGTTGCAGTAAATGTGTTTTCCTGTTCTGTTTTCTCATATGTCAATACACACACTTACCACTTATATTAGCATGCTCACCACTATAACACATATTTTGATTGCCAATGTGTCTTTGATGGTGAGTGAATATAAAGTGCATGCATACCTTTTAAAGCATGTGTTGGTTATTATTGTGCCCTGTTGGTTTGCATGAAGAAGTGAATGCAAATCATTGTGGAACAAAAGGAAAGTGGCAGGATATATCTGGCATATTTAAAGGAGATACAAGTGGAGCTGTGTCTGGAATGCACTGTGAGTTTGGATAGGAGGGGCAGAGGTTAAGCCAATGAATATAGTATAAGTTGAGGGTTCAGCTTGTGTACACTGCAGTGTCTGGTATAATGAGAAGGCCTATTGTCTTATCAAAGCAGAGTAGGCCTAGCCAGTCTTACTTTCAAGGTACTTGGATCAGAGGGTTGCATAACATGTTTTATTAGTGTATCAATATACTCATCAGCCAATCCTGTACCTGGATTCAATAGTAATGATGTTGTGAGCCACGTGGAAGGGGGAATGGATGTAGACAAGGTGTGGCCAATCTGTCCAGGGACTACAGAGGTGTAGACAAAGAGCCAAATCCCCTTACCAGAAGCTCCACCCCCATGTTACCTATATGTTGGGAACTAGAAATAGCGACACAGGCAGTACCAGTGAGGATACCTATACCACAAAGAATCCATGAGACAAGATAGCCATTGAGAAAACCCTACATGCATTCAGGAGGAAATAATGGTCTTCTGGAAAGAGTCCCGGAAGAAGTGTGAACATGAATGAGAAAGAGGACTGGTGACATCATGAAAAGCAGAACTGACACACCTAGAAAAAGACACAAATGATAGAGGAACATAAGCATTCTATAAGATCTGAAGAGGAGGTGTCAAAGTTAAGCAACATTTTGGGATCAAAATGAAGATGTTCGTGCAAAGAAATACTGAAGAAAAGGCAAAAGTCATTTTATACTTGTACAAATGCTGTAATGCAAGTAGACAAAGTAATCCTGAGGCTGGCTACGTAGTGTATAGATTGCAGCGATATGCCAATGTATATACATAGGAATATATAGAATCTGGATGTTCCACAGTGCAACTTAGCAAAACTTGAATCCTGCAAATGGAAAGGGCTTGAGTGTGGTACAGTTGGAAAAAAGCTGATGGCGAAGGAGAATTCAAAAAAGGCTGGCTGGCCCAGCACCAAGTGTCGAGGCCGCAATGAGCCTGGTTGTTTGTCAAGAAGCTACATGAATTGAGAAAGAAACAAACTTCTGTTTAAGGTGGAATGGAAAAACACTGAAGAAGTCAAGAGTTTATAATTTAATAGTATTATATGCAACAAAGAACTTAGAAACGTGGTCTCAAGTCACATGGTCAGATTGAAATAGACTTTGGGTTGAGCTACACCGAAAACAAAAGATAAGACCATGCCACACTCCCTTTTGTTCTCAGGCACAGTGAGCGTCTACAAGGCCAAGTTCAAAGCCTAATTGAATGATGGACCACAGGAGTGATGATATATGTTGGGCTTATTGGGTGGGGAGGCATGACCAGGCCAACCCTCCATCCCTGGGTTAACCAGCTTGCGTGCTGCTAGCAAGTGGAATATTCCAGAAGGGTACAAGCTTGCCAACCAATTATGGAGGCCAACATATCAAGGAGCCCTAGTGTTTGTGTAACCAATATAGTGTTGAATATTAGAATGACACAGAAGATGACTTGCACTTGGGATGGGCTTAGTTGTCCACCTGATCTTAGAGACCCAATCACAACCCCGTCAGTATGGAATGTATAACTAGATGTTCCTGTTAAACCTATCACATTCCCAAGTAGGTTTTATTAGTTTGCCACGTAGTATGATGTCAATGGTGACAAATTGTTAGTATAAGAATGTTGGTTTTTATGAAATGCTTTGAGATCCTTCTGTGCGTCATCCGTTGATGTCCGTTGTAGGTCCCTGTTTTAGATAATTGTTAATAAAACAGTACTAAATGTTGTCAACTTCCTGAGTCGGTTTGATTATTGATGTATGAGTAAATTCTGCATCCCCGTCCATCTCTAAGTATTGCTACCTCGTCTTAAAGGGCCCTAGGTCCCGGGGTTCAGGGGGGTATTAGATTGTCTTCTAAAACAAGGGGATTACATGGCAACATTGGATATGAAAAATGCATACTTTCATATTTCAATATTGCCAGCACACAGGAAAAACCTAAGGTTCAAAGTGGGAGAAATCAGTACATGGTTCTCACTTCTGCATAGCCTCAGTGCCAAGAGTGTGAAGGCAGGCACCTTATCATGCACGTGTCCCACAAGACAAAATAATGGACACACCCCACTAGGGAATAAAACAAGGAGACTAATTGCAAGGGAACCAAAATTTATATAAGTGAAATAAATGCAAGCAAAGAACTGCTGCCCGAGAGTGCTTTGCCAACAGATACATGAGCAGCACATCAAGAAGGCACCGATCATCATGGATGACATCATACATAAGAGACAGTGTAACAAACACAATTAGCTAGGCACCTATACTACTCCCAGCTCCATAGGGGAATCCTTGGTCCCATTGGTTGCTCTCTCTCCATCATTCACAGTACACGTGGTCAGCTGGGCTCATCCTTGCAGAGTGAAGGTCAGGCGGCGTTCTTCAGAGATGATGTAGAACTGTCTGACTAAACTAAAGGCTTGGCATGCAAGAAAAAATGACTGCTATAAACTATTATATGAAAAGCGTTTGTTCATTTGAAATAGGTATATTCTAACCCGTGTTTTATGGGGGCATGGGTTAGGGGTCATTCCTTCAGGTGTCTTATCAGGTGGAGCAATCTCTGATTTGTGGTCTCTGGGGCCTCACGTTCTTAAACACAGTGGGATAGATGTTTGTGTTACCAGAATATATGACCACTCTGGATTAGGTATATGGTGGGTGAATTTAAGGTGATCAGGGGGAAGGACTGGTGACCAGACGCGTTCAAAGGGAATAGGGGGCAGGGGTTCAGAGGACCCTGGCTTGGCAGGGAGGGGGTGGAGAGGGCGTGAGTCAGTCAGCAGAAATGGATGGGGCACTGGGGCTGGAGCAGGCCTTGGTCTCACATTCTAGGATGAACGCATTTTGGGGTTATAGGTTATAGTATCGAATCAAAAGGGTCGAATGACAAAAGGGTCGAGTCAATTCGACCGAAAAAAAGGATTGACATTTTTTTTTTTGAGGGGGGAGTGGTCCCAAACACCTTTTTCATGCTAAACTAGAGCAACAAAATATATATACATTAAAAAAAATGTTGATCCTTTTGTTTTCAGGTAAAAATACAGGAGGGACAGAGATATCGGGGGCAGGATATACTGCCTCTCCCCCAACATTCTCCCCTTTCATTACTTCTAAAGTAACACATTCTTAGTTGAATTCCTTCTACGTTTCTCTGCCACTCTTTCTGCTTCAACCCAAGCTGGTTACCCTTTATTGGTATCCAGGCTCTGCAAACATTTCTAAGGCTTTCACCACATTGTGCATATTCTTCAGGAGTACAGGACATGTATATACAGTCTCCATCCCTATCTAAATCCACCCACACCTCCCTGTGATTTTCCAGATCTTGTGGCTCTTTGTGGTTGTATGATAAAGTTTGTCAATTATATCCCCCATATTGTATATGGCCAAAATGCAACATTTGTGCTCCTTACTCTGCCCAGTTTGTACTTGTGCATCTTCAGTGCTATTAGATCCTCTGTCAGTCCCTTTCTGGCTGCCAATCATCACCGTCATCATTGCACTATTAGGAATTGTTTTGGCACAACATTGGATCCCTAGCTGGCACACACAAAAGATCAGCAAGAGGAAAACAATGATGGGGATCAGCATCATCATCACAGTCCCTAGCCATGATGGAACCCACTTGAATGTGGAGGTGAACCAGTCTGTCGGTTGCCCACCATCTTCCTTTTTCATCCATACTCGTAGTTCATGCACTGCGTTTATGACATGTGAGAGTGTCCCATTTTCAGCATCCAACGAAGGAATTAACGTGCAACATGCGCTCCCAATTTTTAGGCAAACACCTCCTTCCATGGCTGTGAGCAGGTCGAGCACATACCTTTTCTGCATTGTCATTAGTCTCAGTGCTCTCAACTCCACCTTGATAATGTTGAACCCTTCTTCAGTGCCATTTGCCAGTTGTATGAGTTCCCAGCGCACGATTTGAAGCCATTTGGCATTTGACAGGGCCTGGATACTGGGGATCAGTGATGCAAAGAATGTCTCAGATGGCTTGAACAGTTTGTATTCTGCAGGAATCCGCACCAGGAGATCAGAGGAGTCTTTAGAGATGTAGTTGGATGCTCTGTTTTTTCATGACACTGTAGCTTATTCTCTGTCAGCACGTTCACTGGGGGTGATATGTTAATTTCCTGATGGGGTACTTATGATAGTTTGTGTTGCATTGTGTCCCCTACTATATGTTTCTCAGGGACCACCAGCAGTGGGGAGTGTAGGGTTGCCAGAGCACAGTCGCCACTCCATGCAGACGGGAGGTGTAGGTATGCTTGTTTGCCGCACACCCACTATTGATCCATTAGAGCTGCAGTTCTTTTTTTCAGATCAGCAATAACAAGAGTCATGTTGCAATGTGTATTAGAACCCATAAGTACATCTCCTTCTGCATGGAAACAAAGTTCATATTTTTGTTCATGGTATATCTGTATTGGCTTTGTGGAAGCACAATGGGCCTCATTATGACCCAGGCGGTAAGTTACCGCCTGGGCCGTGACTTTACCACCATGGCGTAAACTACGTTTACGCCATGGTGGTTGGCGGACTTACCGCCCCATTCCGACCTTGGCGGGGCGGTAAGTCCCCAATCCCCATTTACCCTTCCCCATTCCCATTTTTGCCCCATAGGGCATAATGGGAGTGGGGAAGGCGTTAATTACGCCACCGTAAATTACGGTGGCGTAATTAACTCCATGGTCCCTTAGCGCCATGGATTTTAACACCTGCTAAAAGCAGGTGTTAAAAGCACCATGGCGCTAGGGGACCTCGTAATTGGCGGTAAGGGGTCGGCGCAGCTAATGCTGGCGTAAACCCCTTACCGCCAGGGTCGTAATGAGGCCCAATGTCTAATTCATCTTGCACTATGTAGGATAAAGGGCAATTTCGAGGCACACACAATAGGAATGAAGCGCCTCCCACCTGATTTCAGAATTTACAAAAAAGGAATGCCACCTACAAAATGTTTCAAAGAACCTTTTCTGGCAATAGAGGGAACACGATTCACAGAAAACAAATGGCAGAAGTCAACATTCATGTGCATTCATGTGCAAGGCAGAAGGGCTGCTTGGCCTGTCCGACAACAGACTAAAATGGATTAATGACACGTGTGCCCAAATATGGACTGAGCATGTTTTGAAACTAACGTAGGTTACCACCTTGGAGAAGCCGTAAATGCATGGGGATCCCTGCTTTCCTTGGTGGCTTGGACACCCTAGGCCCATATCTGTATGGTGTGCCCATCTGGAAAAATCATGAAATTCAGCTGTGACGGAAAAGACTTGGGGTTAGGGGTGTTTTAGGCTTTCCCCTTTGCGCCCAGGTAGTTGCACCCACACATGTTAGGTACCGTTTTCATCAGGACACCTGTGGGAAAGCAGGATGGTATGACATTTGTTGTGTTTGTGTGGTTTTCATAATGTTTCAACCCATTTGCTGGTGCCATTCGTCACACAACCCTTTCATTTCCCAAATGTGCCCTATATTTCGTTGCTACTTTAGGCACCATACAGTTTTGTAACATGCACAAGTCACCTACCCTTGAAAAGGTCGGCCTGTTCTCTTTAAAACAATGTATGCTTGCCATTCCTCACCACATTGGTTTTCCTGATTTACACATGCAAAGTACGTCTGATCAGGCCGTAAGCATAAAACTCCTGTGTACCATGGCTCAGTGTTTAGCTCGTGGTATTGCTTGTTTTGTGAAACACTTAAAAAATGTGTGCTTTCATAACTGAAAAAGTCAGGGAAATGTAGCAGAGCATTGTTTTTCTCAAAATTCATGGAAGCCATTGCCTTACCAAGCCAACTATGCCCACCACATACCCTTTTTTCAGTCATTTTCCCGCTTTATCCCCAAACTATGGCATTTTCCCCAACCTAGTTGTTGCCTGACCTGCGTAAATCACACCTTCCTAAATGTGGAATTTTGTCTACTTTTCAGAAATGTATACATTTCTGTCCTCCAATTCTGCTTTTCTACCCTTTTCTTTCATTCCGTCCACTCATGTCCAATTGGCAAAAATGGCCAAAATCGCCTACCTCTCACAAAATGGTTGATAACCACACCAAAATAATTTCATTTCATGTCCACTCAACCTATTGAAATTGGGGAATTCAGCACAGCAAACCATTTGTTCCTAGCTCTTACAAGGAAAAAATACAGGCTTTTTTGTTCATCATTTTATTGGCATTTTTTGAAAAAACAAAATATGTTTGCACTTTTTGGTTATTCTCTCTCACCCTCCTACAGCAACCTAGGATTCCTGGGTGGCATTATGACCGGCTACATGTGGGAAAAAAAGGGGCCACATTTTGTCAAGATATCTCATGTAACAAAAAAGTTACAAGGTATTGAATGGCAACATACCCAAATCACCAAAAAAGGCCTTGCCACTGGCGAGAAAAACCCATGGCACTTAAAGGGTTAACAATGTGCGAGCGCAGGTATGGGATGCATCATGTAGAACCTTCCCTGATACCACAGATTTAAACTCAATCATGCAATGCACTATGGGGGACGAGGAAAATGCTTCACAGTACATTCTTTGGGTGCAGGAGATGTGGCGGGCTGAGACGGGCACGGCTTGGAACCAGTCCACCTCCCGATTTTACTTCGATAACAGAAGAGGCCTCCCTAAGGATGTACAGAAGGTGCTTGATAAAATAGCTGGTATAGAAGCCAAAGGCTGACCAGAAATACAAAGCATCATAGTACACCATTGCAGGAGGATCAAAGAAAGGGAAAAAGAAACGGCACAGCAAAGATTGGCAGAGGAGGCAAAGTTGGTACAGAGCAACCTAGTGAAGGTCACGGTAATTACAGCAATGCTGCCTCCAGAGCAGCCAGGAGAAGAAAGGGAAGTATATGTAGCGATACAAGCTAGGATGGCTGCAGCAGTGGGGCAGAAAATAACAATACACAGGACCCCAGTGGCAAGGAAGGCCCGGAAGAGGAAGAGGTGGGTACAGAGGACAACAGGGAAGACGAGGAAGATATGGTGGGCCAGGACCAAGGGGGTGGGGTGCCCCAGGACAGTGTTGGTCTTGTGGGAGGTGGAGGCATTATGCAAGAGAATGTCAGAGTAGATCCATGGGGAATTATCACAATGCAAGATATGGAAATGAACAAAAGTACGGACAACCCCATCTGGGCAGTCCTAATGGTCTACCCATTGGAAATTTTGAAAGTGACGGGCAGCCAAAAAACAGGTTCCCACCAGGGTATAGCACATACAGACATCCCCTGCACTGTATGCAAAGCTGCCCAACACAGCAAAACCAAATAACACACATGCATGCAAACAGATTCGCAACTTGTGCTAACAGTGCACCATCTCCATTCCAGGGAACGTGTGTGCTCAGTGATAATCTCTTCACATGTCCTGGGACAGACACCCACCACAACTAGGACAGTCCACGGAGAGCACTAGCATGTCCCGTACTATCGATTAACTTACGACCAGATGAGTAACTGCTGGTGGGGACAGAGATAGGAAACAAGCAGTTCATCTTTATGGTGGACTCAGGGGCAGAGAAATCAAGTTTGCGTGAAGGCAACTTTCCGCTTTTTGCCAGAAAATCTTGAGGTGCAAGGTTTTTCTGGGGCAGTTGTCACAGTTCCGTACACAGAAGATTTGGATGTCTGGCTCGAGCAGTACCCGATATAACATGAACAGAGTGGAAAGTACCTTCTGCTTTTGTTTTTTGCACTGTAGATACACCTGAAATAATGCAAGGAACAGTGATTTCTCTTATTTTACAGGGAGTGCAAGTGTCAGCATAACATATTGTAGCAATTGGCCTGGACCCACATGGGTGTGAGTGGAGGACAGTATTGTGTATCGATCCCTTTATTCCACTAAGAACATTGACAGATGAGGATCTGTTCACTGACAACAACACTGAAGGGGAGATTATACTAAAAAGGTGTATGCCTTGTAATATAGTGATTCAGAAAAGAGAAGTGGCAAACCCCCTCATGGCCACTGTCAGTACGCTGCCATCTTTTTGTGACACAGACTTGCAACGCGTGCCACCATATTTGTGGGCCACAAATCCCCATGACATTGGGTTACTGAGAGAAGTGACCCCAGTGAGAATAAAACTAAAACCAGGTGGAGTCCTCCCAAGAGTGAAACAATACCCCCTGTCTCGAAAAGCAGAGGAAGGGATATGAACTACAATACATGCCTTACTACAATAGGGTATCATTGTCCCCTCCAACTCCCCATGTAATACTGCGATCTATCCTATCAAAAAAGCGATTGGAGGGGCATGGCGTATGATCCAGGACCTTCAACCACTTAATGATGTTGTCCGAAAAGAGTTTTCTCTTGTCCCAAATCCGGCATCCATTTTGTGCAGTATTCCAAAAGATGTCACCCATGTTAAAGTGGTGGATCTAAAAAAAAAAATGTCTCTGTGCCCCTAGACCCAGAGTCCCAATAACTCACTGCCTTCAAGATAGGGGGAGGAGATATGAACACTGCAGATTGCACCAAGGCTACTGTTAGAGTCCAAACATCTTTAACAGAATACTCCATGAAGATCTTGGCAATATTATGGTACAGAGCATGATCATTCAAGATGTGGATGGTCTCCGAGTGTGTAGTACAGGAGAAGAACAATGGAGAAAAGATTCCATTACTCTACTCCCCCTTTTGGCCCACAAGGGGTACAAGGTAGATAAAGGTAAATGACAGTACTGCCTAGCCGAGGCACTATATCTAGGACAATTTATTTCAAAAGATGCTAATAGAATAATACCTGACAGAGCAGCAGCAGTGCGTACCGCGGGAACACTGCATACTGTAAAACACATGCAAACGTTTCTTGGCATCTTTAATTATTACTGTGGATGGATTTTGGATTATGCTGCATACACAACACCGTTTTTGAATGGCTTGAAAGAAGCACAGAAGCAAAAGACCCCAATGAAGTGGACATCTGAAATACATACTGCATTTACATCCCTGGAAGAACTCATCAGCAGCGCCCCTGTCCTGGCAACCCCTGATTATGAGCTGGAATTTTACTTATTGTTGCATTCTAATGGGACGCTCATGACCGCAGTGCTGACACAAAAAACATAGTTAGGACACAAACCCCTAGCATACTTCAGCAGTACACTTGATTCAGTAATGCAAGGACATTTTGCATGTGAACAATCTCTCACAGCAGCAGTGTTTGCATAAGAGAAATGTGCAATGATTGTAATGGGCTGCTCCATCACATACATTGAGCACACTTTGTTTGCCATTCTTGAATGATCAAAATCCATACTCACCACCCAAAGAGCATCAGGATATGAGATTATTATCTCCAGCCCAAATATCCACGTGGTACGATGTTAGACAGTAAATCCAGCTACATTTATCACAGAGACCTGCACATTACAAGATATGTAGGACCATGACTGCGCCACATATGAAGGGGAAGTGGACAATATCCCTAAAGCAAGAGAAAGTGCACTAGAGGAGGGAAAAGTGTACTTTGTGGATGGGTCAGCTTCAATATGCCCAGAGACAGGTGAAAAACATGTCGGGGCTGCAGTAGTGTGAATGGAGGACAGAGAAGATAAAAAATACCTGTACAAAAACATTTACCAATGCACTACTCCGCCCAAGCAACAGAGCTAATTTCCCCAATAGAAGCACTGCACGCAGCAAAGGGATGAGCAGTAACAATATATTTGGACACATCATATGTAACCACCATGATACACGCTGGTCTATCACGTTGGAGGAGAAGGGGTTTCATGAGGGTAGATGGGTCCCCGGTACCGTATGCAGCATTACTTAACAAATTGATTAAAGCACTAGCAGAACCCTCAGTAGTAGCATTGGTGAAGTACCAAGCGCACACAAATAACAATGATGAAATATCATTTGGGAACGCAGCAGCGGATGCCGCATCAAAACAAGCAGCATATTTCCAAAACAAACAAACGACAGAATGTGTCTTAAAAGAGAAAACACAAGCACCAACAGAGGAAGGATACAATGACTTACCATTAGCACAAATAATTGAGATCCAAAAAAGAGCACTGCCACAAGAGCAAGAATTATGGACAAAAAGTGGATGCACCCAATGGCCTACTGATCTCCTATGGAGACAAAATAGCACAGGAAAAGTAGTAAGCCTGTAGAATTATTGATAATAGCATTTTAACAATTTCATTTCCCGGCCCAAACCTCCAAACAGCACATTGCTGTGGATATCCAGGAAGATTGGTTTGTATCAAACCTCCAGGAATATCTTACTAAAATGGCCATTGAATGTGCATGTCAAACTTTCAATTCAGGAATGACGCTCAGAACGATTTGTGGCATATTTCCGTGCCCAGTGGGACCATTTAGTGAGCTGCACATTGATTATGCAGACATGGGAGAAAGATGTATTTGAGCCAGATACTTGATTGTGGTGGTCTGTCTTTTTTCGCGCTGGGTAGAAGCAGGACCATGTGCCCACTCAGACGTGAAATGTGCAGCAGATTTCTTGGTGAGGGAAGTGTTCCTGCTTTGGGGAATATGTGATGTCATAAGATCTGAAAAAGGAACACATTTTGTAAACGATATTTTTAAAGAAGTAACAGCATTACTAGTAATTAAACATAAAATGTGTTCGATTTATCACCAGCAAGCTAACAGGGTGGTAGAAAAAATCAACAGCCTTCTTAAAAGCAGATTATCAAAACTGTGTCACACATTGACAAAGAATTGGGTCTATTGCTTGCCTTTGGCCCTCTTCCAGCTGCGCACCCACCCCAGAATAATGGGGGTTTTCTTCTTGTTTCACATTTGTGTCTGCTACAACTGGCAATAAAGAGAACCTAAATGGCAAATTACAAGAAGCAAAGAGACTGTGGGTGAGGGGGATTGATCAGTGAGTCCCTGGCACAAAAGTAAAATGCAATCCATAAGTAGAACATCAGAGAGACAAACGTATGTGAATTTCACTTTAAAAAAAAATAACCCTTAGAGTCCCGCACCAGTATCGCTCAGAACATGTGGATTGTACTAAATCCCCAGAGCCCCTGAGCATTTATTACATTTCCGTATCGAGACGTATTCGCCCATATAACCTGTCGGCTATACTGAGTTATCTATTGATATTTCATCATAGTACAGTTCACTCTTGGAATAAAAAGTTAGACTTATTAATATCTCTATCTTTTCATTTTGGCAACGAAGTTGTTCAAATATTTTTGACTTTATCACCTAGACTTGTGGGTTTATTCTGAAAAAATGCACCAATGGCGCTTTCTAAATTGCACACAATGGAAATATGTTAAAATTGGTAAAATGTATTCTTAATATAAGTTAAAAACGAATTACCTAAGTAAATTCACAGCAAAAAGACCTCACAGAGACGAAAGGCAAAGTTTGCCAGTGGCCTGTAGCAGCAGCCTGAGCAGTGCAGCACTGCACGAAACCAAGGCTGAGACTGATTCCTCCTCTAGCTAGGTCACGGAATGGCGTCACACTCTGCTGCTTGGATTCACTGGCGACCAGACAACTGTCAGGTCAGTGGAGGGACTGAGCTCATCAATGAAACTTCTAATCACTACACCGGTCCACTGCCCATCGCAAACACAAACTGATTAACATTGTAACTCTGTGTCCTGGGCCTCGCTTCAGGCAGCCTGAAAGTCGCTGATACCTTTTCCACTCTAAAAAGCAGTAGGACGTGCCATCCAAATCTGTAGGCGGTAGGACTGTATAAAAAGCAGTAGCCTAGCACCTAAATCCGTAGGGTTGGGAATTATGAGGGTAGAAGTGGATGTCATCCAGACAAAGATGCGCCAGGGGAAAGCACTTCATGAAGACCCTTGGGCTGATTTCAGGCTGAAGGATAGTGCCTTGAACTAATAGTGTCACCCTGGGACCATGAATCACAGGAATTTGTGGTGCTTGTGGTGGATGGGCACATGGAAGTAGTCGTCCTCCAGGTGCAGAGATGACAGGAAGTCACCTTCCTCCAGATGGCCCAGCATGTGCTGCAACATGAGCAACCTAAACTTCTGGGACTTCAAGTACTTGTTGAGGCATCGCAAGTCCAGGATCAGCCTCCACCCTGAGATGCTGGCGAACATGCTCTATCATCCCTTTTTTCAACATGGCTTGGACCTCCTGCAGCAGCTGTGCCACATGCTGTTCTTGACAAACCACAGGGGGAATACGAGGACACCTGCCTTGGAACTCCAAGGTATGCTCCTGTGCGAGAGCACCCATCTATCGGTGGTGATGGTCTTCCATACTCTGACAAACCTTGCCAGCTGGCCTCCCACTGTGGTGCACAAGTGGGAGCCTGATTCCATGGCCTGTTTAGGCCTGTTTCGGTGTCGGTGCTCTGCCCAGTGGTGTCACTTACACTGTATTCCACTGCCATATGCATTTGAGCAACCGCTGTACACCTTTTGCATCTTGGAGCAGGAGGTCTGCCAATAAGAGGTGGTGTAGCCCTTGGAGGATCTGCTGGGCTTGCCCCTTGAGGAATGAAAGGATGATGACAGATGTTGGTGCACGGTACCCAGTGAACATGCCATCACCATGTCAGTCTTGATGATTTGAAGAGACTCATCGACTGTCTTGCCAATATGGTTTTCCCAGTCTAATGGCATGCCCAACACCTTAGACTGAACATCAAGCCTGAAGTTGGTGGCTTTGAGCTATGCCTGTTAACAAAGAGACATTCAATTTCCCACCTGACAGAATCTGGTGTCCACGATGTTCACCGCCACTGTGATAGTGTGGTCGAAGGCCACTTTGCCCTCCAGAACAGCTTCTGCCTTCTTGTCGTCAGGAAGGAAGTCCAGTATAGGGCCCAGTTTGTACCATAGTTCCCGGTCACAGCGGGCTTAAATGGCTACGGCATTTGCGGCTTTAATGGTCCTGGAAGCCGTACATATAATTGTTTCCCCATATCGTCCAGCTTCTTCCCCTATTTGTTCAGGGGCACCATGGCCATGAATGATGGGTTTGCTGCATGTTTCCTGGCTGTGGTAGAGTCCACGTAATCTGATGCAGACTGGGACTTAAGGCACTTGGGGGCTGAGTTGGGGACTCTGTATTTCTTCTCGAGCTTGTCCCACTTTGGTGGGGTGGTGCTCGGACTCTTCAGCAACACTAGGCCTTCATCCCAGATATCATCCAACAAGGGTAGGGACATGATGGTCTTTCTCCTGAACTTGCTATCCTTTTTTGTCTGCTCAGGCATCAGGTGAAAAAGATCAGAAACCCTGGATATCATAGAATGAAATGAATCAACCTCATCGAGCCCTGTGCTGGTCAACCGCACCTGCCGGTTCCCCATCCGCCATCATAAAGTTATTGGCTTCTTCGGTGTCCGTTGCCATGTTCATGCCCATGTCTGTGTGCATGGAAGGATCCCCCAGTGGGGTCAGTTCCCAGGGTGGGGGCGGTGGAGGCAGTGGTGTTGGTTGGCGCCTTGGACAAGTAGGGTCCTTTGACTTGTGTCTGCGCCTAGAAGGGCTTCTGGGAAGCGGTCTTGGAGAACTTCTTGTCGGAGCAGGGGCCGGTGTAGGTGTCTGCTGGATTTCTGATACCAGCATTTGCATCATGGTCAGAATGTCCAATGACACTCCCTAGGCAGGGTTTGCTGTTTTGCAGCACTCTATGTGGATATTTGGGTTGTGTAAAATTACTTCATACGCAGATGCCTGCTGTGTGGTTAACATTGATTTAGATCATTCCAGTATGGCAAATACAGCATGCTCCATGTACAATTTTACGGATTATCCCATGATGATTCTGGAGCTTTTTTCTATTGTGAAAGCAGCAGTGGCAAGTGCCTGATCACTATGGAATTGCCCCAGCATTACTGAGTCTAGCACACCACTGTAATAGGCCAATGGCTTGTGACCTGTAATGCTTTTTTGAGTGAGTACTGTTGTCATCATCTGGCCATCAGAATGGGAGAACAAGTAAAACTCTTGAGTATAGTCAGGGTTGCAATCACTGGGGCAGTGAATATGACCTATTTCAGTTTGTTAAAGCTTGTAAGCATTTCCTATGCTGTTGTTATCCTGTTGTCTGCCTTTTGTGCTTTTGAAGGCCCTGCAACAATGGCCTGGTGTATGCAGCGTAATCTAGGATCCGCACTCTGCAATAATTACAGAGCCAAAGGAACTTCTGCATTTCTTCTGCAGTTTGTGGCTGGGGAGCACTGCGCACTGATGCAGGCCGTTCTGGTATTATTTTCTTTCTGTGAACGGACATAAATTGGGCCAAGTAAAGAACTTCCTGGAGGTACTATTGTAACTCGGCCTTTTCTACCTTTTATCCTTTATATGCTAACAGATGCAGGAGCATGACAGAGTCTCTTCAACATTGTTGTTCATTACCACTTCACACGAACAAGTTGTCCACATACTGAATGATAGTGCTGGACACCTGTATATTTCCCAAATCTGCATGTAGGTTTCTGTTGAAAATGCTAGGGGATTCACAATACCCTTGTGGTATTCTCGTGTGCTCATACTGCTTTCGACTATGCATAAACTGGATGTAGGGGTATGGAAAAGAAGGCAGTGTTCAGATCTACAACAGTAGAATATGTTGCTTGCTTGGGGATGCTGCACAGAATGGTTGCAGGATTAGAAACTACCTGAAATTCCACCTGTACAATGACATTCACTGGGTGGGGATCTTGTATCATTCTCCAACTGGACCCCTTTCCCTTTTTTATCGGGTATATAATTGAGTTGCATGGGGAACTGGAGGGCACAACAATCCCTGGATTTAGGAGTGTGGAAATGGTATCTCTTATCCCTTCCTATGCTTCTTTTTACAGTGGGTTTTGTTTCACGCGGGTTAACACTGCACCTTGTTTGAGTGGGATTCGAACTGGGGCCGCTCCCTGTAAGAGGCCTACATCATCGGCATTGGTTGTTCATAACCTCTCAGGAAGTTATGCTAGGTCACTTTCAGTGAAAGGGGCGCTGTTACAAGGGCCATCATAGAACACTGTACTTTACGGTATTGCACCATTATCTCACAGGGTATGCAATTAGCCAGAAGTATCTCTCCATCATCAACCTGATCCTCAAACAATTCTGCATCTGTTACTTCTTTCAAGAGTACTGTTGGCTCAATACACAATATGGTGCACCAGCATTCTAAACAAAATGTCTGAGGCCCTCCATTCATCTAGTCCACACCCTGATTTGTCCCCTTATCCTCAGAGGGCCCTCAACCGTGTCAATTCTCTTTGTGCTGCCTTTAAAGCCTCTTCTAACTCCTTCTGTGGTTTCCTATCCATTGGTATGGCAGCGTTAGCATTCGTTTGGTATGGGGCGGTAACACAGTTGGGATGGTGCTGTGGCTGGACTGGGGCACATACGTTGGACCTGAAGGGGGGGTAACATTCTCCTGGGAGGCATTCGTGACTGATTTTCCTCTTCTGATGCTTTACCTACATTCAGGGTTGGGCCCTTGTCACACTGGGATTTACACTCATCATTGTCCTCTATGTCCTATAACATTTTTTCATAATTCTAAAATCTCTTTCTTCCTTTGGAGCTTTTTACCTTTATATTTGGCAGCCAAAAGGGTGTACATGTGTTCCAGTATCCCTTTATTGTTCGTACCCCGCTCTGTCCATGGGAGAAACATTCCCCCTTGTGTCTCTGCCACTCACTGCTTATGGTATTTCTCTTTTTTTATCCTTATACAACAGCAATGCACTACACATGTACTCTAACAGTGTGACTACCCTCCTGTTAAAAAACGTTATATATGAAAATGTTGTAGCATATACAAAATATAGTGCTTCTTAAGCGATCCTACCAGTCCTTCGCTCCCGCTCCTGTCGCCCCCTAACCACACCCCCTTCTCTCTCCCTCACTCCACATACACAAACACACACTCTTCCCATAAACAACACCCACACCACTTCTTCCACAGACCCTCCCTTGGCCCCCTCTCACTAGACAATATAAGTTAAAACACTAAAACAACAAGCGAAACAATAAACTAAAATACCAACCACTACTTCATCTTATTCCCCCACCTGGAATATATTGGGCACATGAATTTGAGCCCACTAATTATACGGAGCTCCTGCTTCTGTATTCTCTTACCTTCTTTCAAAAAATGGCACCACCTTTTTCCCTGCCTCGGAAAAGATTCTACTTCTCCATTTCTCTTCTCATATATTTGCAATAATATTAAAAACATATATATATATAACAGCCACATGGTCTTTGCACACTACTCACCTCAGTCACACACTGTTTCAAAAATACACTCTCAGCCCCTCCTCTTCAACGCACACAAACCGACACACATTGTTCCCCGTTCAGCTTCCCTCTCAGCACCTTTCTCTGTTGTTTTTGCCCGCAAAAGGGCAATTTACATCTGTGTTTTCACCCGAACTCCTCTGTCACAGCGTCCAATTAACAACCTGCACAATTTTAGGAGCAGCACCCCGCTCCAAAGACCAGATAGGAATTATGTGAAAATGCCCCCTGTACACCACTACAGGTTGCACACTTGTGATAAGTCACTGCAGGTGGGCACGGCCCCTCCAGATGTGCACCCTGGAATCCTCTGTATTTGTGGAAAATCTAGGATCCCGTCGGGGTCATCACATTTGTAGAGTAGCCCCTCAACACACACACTAGAAAAAATACTACCCACTAGGGAAAAGACCCAGCACACCTGTTGCAAGGAGAACAAGGTTTATTCTCACAAAAATACAAGTACGTGCCAGCAAAGAACTATGCTGCCACAAAGCGATCTGACTAAAGCAGCACAAGCAATGGGTTTTAAAGATCCACAACGTTACATGTGACAGGTTGAAAATGCAGGTAGCTGGTTGGTGTTACCCTATAAACATATAGCCTGCCCCATACGGGATGCCAGGAGATTGGTCCCAGCATCTTTTGTCCATTTCGTTCCATGTGGGGATCTCCTCCTGCCATCAAGTACAAAGACTAATTGGCAATTCGGTTACATAATTCATCATTTTTTGGAACCAAGGATATGAGTGTGATAACTTCTCAGAGCTGCATGAACCCCTTCTCCAAACCCAGACATGCCGGTACCGCCACAACCCCCCCCCCCCACAGCTTAAATTTGTTACCTTCTCCCCTGGCACCTTGAATCACAAATCACATGAACCGATCGTGGGGGCAACCCATTCCTGCTCTCTGATCTTCCTGATAGATTGGCCACTTTACATTTATATGGCCAGGGGGCTTGGACTGGTCAGTGCACTAAAATGTTTGTGTATTGGGCTCTTAGGGTCCCGGGTCGCTATAATTTAGAGACCTGGAATAGCAAATGCCTAAAGCCCTCACCTCATGGGCTAGCATTCCAGTCGACTCTTGGCCTTGAAGGGCAGATTCCTTTTGGGTTACATGTACTAATGATAAGGCACACTAAAAAACTGTGAGTCTTCAGAAAAGTATCTTCTGCAGGGCTGCAAAGGCTGCAAGCAGAAAACATACGCACACCCTTCTAACCCTCGGGACATGGTGTGAGCGTACTGACATAGCTATGGCACTAGGCCTCAATTTCAAGATAGCGTCAAACTTCTAAAATCGAGTTTTGCTACACCCGTGATACTAATACCAGAATTAATTTTATTTCCACTATATACAGCTTCTATGGGTGACCCCCTCACCCCTCCACTCCTCTGGATCCCCTGCAACATCTCCTTCTACAATCAATTAATCCGATATCACAGAAGGGCCTGCGACTTCCACCCCTGCTCCCCAACAGTGTCTAAATGTTTAGGCCTCAAAATGGAAGTCAATGCAGGGGCCATTTGAATAGCAGGCCTCAAAACATCAGAGATAGTTTTATACAGCAAATGGCAGTCAGTTCAAGACAGCACGTGAGGAATGTGTTGGCAAGGTCAGCAGCCTTGAGCAGAGGTAAAGTCGTGCAGCGATTGGCTAGAAGTAGGAGGTGAAACACTTTCCCAGGCACAGCACAAGGTAACATTACCTAATTAGATGTTGCCAACAGAAGCAGGGTCCGCGAGGGGAAGGGGTAGAATCCCATGTAGGGATTGGCTGTGAATGAGAATGCTCAATCTAGTCCCACACATTCAGTAAGTGAAACCTATATCTAATAAAGATTTTACCATGTTCTTGACACTAACAAAAAACAAGGTCACCACCCAGGTTAGAACAAGACTACGTGCAGAGACATGCACATGATAGAGACTTTTGAACAGTAGGAGCACATAGCCCCCTGTAGGAAAACATCAGCCTAGGATTGAAGAAACATACAACACATAATGCAAGCTCTTAGCATAGAGATAATTCAGCATACATGACTAAGGAGAGTTCCAAGGTCATAGCTTAACACAGAAGATGCAATAAAGGTTGTACATTGATCAGGACACAACAATGAGTTACAGAAGTGATCTTAATCAGCAGACTATATGTCCATACAGAAGTAAAACACACATAATCTTCACAGGTAAACAGTCCCAGAGCAAAGGACCTAAGAGCACATTACATGAGGTCAGGCACATAACCATGGGAAAGGAAAAGGAGAAGCTATATGTTTCCAATCAGAACTTGCACAATTATGCTGGTGGTTGACGTAGCTGGAAGGGTGAGAATGGTAAGATGGTGCTAACGTTTAAATCTCATGGCAACATTATGCGAAAAATATAATTGCTTCCACACTGCTCATACCTCACAATTTCATTGGTCAACAGTGAACAAATCGGCCTACCCCAGAAGGGCCAAAGGTGCAACAGCAATTGAATGCAAAGGATGAAATGTTACACAATAAAATGTTGATCATCCAATCATAAGTCTGGGAAACAAGGTGATACCACCATGAAGTCATTATTATGATGTACTAATAGAACCGTCACGAGGTACAGGATAGGCCAATGCTGCTTGGCATTGTATCGATTCCCCTATCGAGCAATTCTGATTGACAAATCACCAAACAGTATTTTCAAAGTATTCTGAAACAATGTTTCGCAATGTCACTTTACTTACTACTATAAACCACCACCATTTTATATTGATCATTAAATGATTTTCCAATTGTTACCAGCCATGGTTGCCTCTAATAAACTTTTGTTTTTCCTGATCCTCCACACTTTATTGACTCATTTGGATTATTTCTATTATTGGTTTTTGGGTTTCTCTGTACATTTGGTTACCCGGATTCCTGTTCCTAAGGATTCTCTGACCCAAAAGTCCCTCTGCCACATTCCCTGGGAATGCAGCGCCTGCCTGCAGGGAACAAAAACTGTGCGGACCAGAAGGAGGCCAGCAAGCACCAGAGTTCTATCGGTTTGCCTGCTCACTGAAGTCGATAGCAACGTCCCCCGGTGTGTAGGAATTCCTGAGAGGAGAGGCAGCATCGGAGGGCCTTGGGAAAACATAGAGAGCAAGGTGCACCTAACACAAAAGCGATGACCAAGAGAGTGAATTTATGAATGAAAGTAGAGTGCATGAAGGAAGAGTGATCCACGTGGTACAAACTTTTTGTGAAAGTTTGATTTTGGTAGAAATAGAAGAGGGCTTCCATGAGGGGAAGCAGTGATGTCACAGTAGTATTAATTGTGCTTATTGAAGTTTTGTTGTCTTTCGATGTGGAGAAGGGGGCACGGCTGTTTAACTAAGAGTTGAGGACTGTAACCCTCCATTCCATGGGTAAGGGAACGATAGGAGAAAAAATAAAAATTATATGTATATAAGTGTTGAATTTTGATTTGTTGTAAAACGTGTCACTTTAACAGGTGCATTTGATCAGAGGCGAGAGCAGATTGGAGTGAATGTGGGGAGTGGGCATAGAGGGTGGAGAAGAAGATTTCATTTGGCAAAATTCTATTGAGTAATAAATGGGTGCGAAGATGCACAGTGAATTGAATGTTTTGTTTGTTTAGTATTTCTTGTGGAACCTCATGGGTGCGCCATAGGGGGCAACTCAGGAGATCGGTTTTGTTGACTGTTGGTGCTTTGTTTATTGTGGTTATTAGTTGCTGTTCAGTATTGTATTGTGACATCGATTGTGTGAATAAAATGCTTACCCCCAACAGAACACATGTGTAGGGAGCTCCTTACCTATAGGGATACGATCTTGAAACATAATTTAGAATGGTCCAAAGGGACCGAAGGGAAAATGTTTACACCTTGGCCAGTAGAAGTCATGAATGATAGGGGGGATCATGGAGCACATGTGTATGAACTTGTTATTGACTTAGAAAGAAAAAAAGTTGAAAAGAAGGCAGAGTATATTGGTGTTCTGGACGCTCTATGATGAGGTAGAAGGGGTGTGAGAGAGAGGGGATGAAGCCAAAGGGAAAACACCTGCCCCTCTATTATCCAGTGACAGCACAAGCACGACATAGGCCATGACGCCTGCGCAGTCATCAGCCTGGCCCAGAAAACACAAAATCGGCACTGGCTTCAGCACCGGCGCAGCCGGTATATCAGCCCCTAGGTGGAAACTATCTAATCAAACCTGCCCTGGGCTATACAAATCCCCGAAATAAGCTTTGACCAGAACCAGGATCAGCGATGGCACAGGGAGCTCCTGGAGACAAACAAAACAGATATCCTATCACAACAAAGC